>NC_092805.1:73793563-74393563 GCF_040954645.1 Diabrotica undecimpunctata
TCGATACCACACCCCACCATTTTTGAATATAATATATCCAAATCAACCACGTCATATGCACCCTTTAAATCTAGAAACAAACATAGCATAAATTCGTTTTTTGAAAAACAGAGTTGAATATCCGTAACTAAATGTATGAGAGCATCAATGGTACCTCGACCTCTACGAAATCCATACTGTGAGTAGGGAAAAACTGAACTACTTTCAATAAAATGTTCTAATCTAAATTTTATAAGCCTTTCAAAGGATTTTGTCACACATGATAATAGAGAAATGGGTCTATAAGATGATGGAAGTTCTGGGTTTAAGTTAAATTTGAGTAAAGGGCATATGATAATATTTTTTAAAGTATCGCAATATTCTTGTTTCAACCACCAACTATTAAAGATTTGTAAGAGAACATCTTTGGCATTTGACGGCAATTTGTCCAATATCTTATAAGTAAAACCGTCCAAACCGGGGGCTGTATTTCTGCTTTTTTTTAGTGCGAAATCAAGTTCTGAAGGAGTAAAAGGTTTTGACATGGAATCTACACTAGTATTAAAACGAAAAAATTCTTTAATCCTACCAACATTACCAGAGGCAGATGAAGGTGCAAGTTGGTCTAACATCTGTTTAATGAGATTTTCAGAAAGTTGAGGTTTTTTGTTGTACTGATAGTTATTGGAAATTGATCTGACGGTTGACCATATTTTTGAAAGAGGTGTGCTTTTGTTTAGACTATTTAAAAAATTTATCCAACTACTTTTTTTCTTTGTTTTAAATAATCGTTTGGTTTGGGCTGCTATATTTTTATAGTTTATGTAATTATTATAGTTACTTTGGGTTCGATACGCTTTCAATGCTTCTGATCGTTTTTTTATTATGAATGTACATTCCTCATCCCACCAATAAGGCCTTGGAATTGAGGGAGTAAAAGGTTTTTTTATGGGCATAGATTTGGAAGCAGCTAGAGAGATAGTCTGAAAGAGTAGGGCTGTCTTCTCATCGTTAGAAAGATTATTAGATGATAAAATTGTGGATAATTGTTTGTCTAAATCTGTCTGAAATAGCTTCCAGTCAGCGCGGCAATCGTTCCATTTTGTTGATGGATTAATTAGGAAAGAAGTAGGATTAATTTTAAGCTCTATTTTAATAGGAAAATGATCGGATCCCAATGTGTCGGGATATACTGACCAGTTTATACGATTTGTTAATGAGGCTGAGGTGATAGTCAAATCAACGGCAGAATGATTGCCACTCGCGGCGATTCTAGTAGGTGATCCGTCGTTTAGAGAAACTAATTCGAAAAAATCCATGCTTTCGACTAATATTCTACCATTACGGCATTAAAATCACCACAAAAAACTGTTTTATTATAATCGAATTGTTCAAATAAATGTATCCAATCAGTCTTTTCTACTCTGATGTCAGATGGTTTATATATAGACACAAAAGATATATTAATTTTGTTAAGTAAGACTGCACACACTTCTATTCCGGTATTAAAATTATAGTTAATGTTAATTATTTTGATAATCAATGCCCTTTAGTATGAAAATGCCTACACCGCCATAGCCACTTTCACGGCATTTTGAAACAAAATTAAACCCTTTTAATTTAAAGTCTATTTGGTTTTACAACCAAGTTTCGGATAAAATTATAATATCTACATGAGAATTATTAATATAATTTATGAGACTATCCCTATTACTTACTAACGATCTACAATTCCATTGTAAAATATTTAAGGAAGATTGAGTAAGTTGACTGTGCATTTGGAAATTAATAATACGAGTGAATGCTTTCATTGTCACTCGTCGCTAAATTATCCGTTTCTCTGTTATTACCTGTTTCTTCTAAATTATTAGAAATAAGTTTTCTTAATTCATTTTCTAAATTGCATATAGGTTGAGATTGATTATTGGTATACATAAGTTGATTAATATGAGATGTGACAAGTAATATAAGTTTCTCTTTATAGTCAATAAATTCGTCCCTGTAGGGATTGGGTATTATAGGATTAGATTTAGGGGTAGGTCTTTTGATAGAAGTTGACGCAGAGGTATGGGGTAAAATTGGTGGAGAAGTTGCTTTACGTTTATTATTTGTAGAAATATGAATAGTTTTCCTTACCGGTTTATTTAATGTGAAATTAGGGACATTGTTAGACGAGGTAGGTAAACTGGGAAAATTGGAAGTGTTATTTAGAATAGAAAATCTATTATTAGTTATTATTTTTGCGTAACTTGGATTGTTATGTAATTGTTCTGCTTCTCTGAATGTTATATTTTCTGATGCCATTATTGCTTTGATGTTCTTCTGTTTTTCGTATATTGGACATTTTCTAGACAACGAGGTGTGATCGTTGGTTTTACAATATATGCAATGATTATTTTCATTACAAGTTTCTACAGTATGGGTGGTGTCTGTACATTTTTTACATCTACTGTCCTTAGATTTACATTGTTTTGAGGAGTGACCATATCTGAGACATTTATAGCATTGCACTACCGGGTGTATGTATGGATCTACTGAAAAGTTGCATAAATTAATTATTATGTTTTGTGGAACCTCGTTTCCCAAAAATTCTACAATTATCATTTGTCCTTGGTACTAATTGAGTTGTGCCATCGTTGTTCGTTACTTTTCGTTGCATCCTTTGAACATTTACCACTTGTCTCTCGGATATTATCGCATCCTTTAAATAATTCTCCGAAAAGAAAGTATCAACCATACGGACTATGCCCTTTCTATGTGTATAAAATTTTGGAATATAAGCTATAAGATCATTTTTATTTATTAAATCATGATTAATTATTTTATTTGCTATAGAATAAGTTTTAAAAATGACTTTTACCCTATTAATGCCAACTGTTTTTATATCAAGTACATCATTTTTAATGGACGAATCATTTAATAAAAAATGTCCTACCTTCATTGGAAATAACCTACCGATATTTTTATTTTTGTGTTCAATATATACAAAGAATGGGGCCTTATCGCTGGGTTTATACCGGTTTTCAAAATCAATTAAAGTATTTACAGACCTGTTATCATCAATATTAGTTTTTTCAGACGTGTTTACGGAATGTAATTCATCGGGCGGTCTACGACCTCCAATAGCATCTTCTTCCATACTTAGATTTTTTGGAATACCAAATTATGGGCCTAATTTGCACTAAACAAATTCACAAAATAACACAATAGCGATCACTATCAAACTCGCACCGACAGCAATATCAAAACAAACCGTTCTCTACGACTATCGACTCGGGTATATATATATATATATATATATATATATATATATATATATATATATATATATATATATATATATATATATATATATATAGATACATCTTTAGCACAAAGTCAGGCCAAGAATAGTAAACTAAATTCACAAATCCAGGCCAGTGCCGCAATCCCAGACCATATAAGCGGCCTGGAATTGTTTCGGTTTATAACTCGCTTGTTAGTAACGTTGTTCAGGCCATCAAATTTGGTCAGATTAAATCTGTCGCGCCACAGAATCTGACGAATCCACAGCAAGGTTGATCTAACCTGTCTCAGTATAGTTATTTCAAATTTTACTGTGGTCTGTATATGTATCAATAGCCATTTTGTAATGTTCAAAATGACCGCTTGGGGCGCTGATTTCAACGAATTTGTATAGGTATTTCAATTGACAAATCCGGGCCAGTAAAATTGTCAACACTGCTATTCTGTTATTCCCGATCGAGTTTTCAATGTTTTACCAGGCAACTGAAACTGAACGCATTACGTCAGTGCAAGTGCAGTGCAAATCCTAGCCATGTCGCAGAGAGCAAATAATGTATTGAGGCTATCCCTTATGAAACAAAATAACGGTAAGTATAAAATTAGTTATATTTCATCTGACGTACTATAATTATAATTTTTTAGCCCGTGCTTTAGAAATATCAGAATGGAATATTACTTATTTTTACAAAATTTGCTAATGGACCTTATTTGTTAAAATTATTTTTAAAATTATTATTCTTCTGGAAATACCTGAAGTAGATTCTATTTTCACTATATCAAATAAAATGCTACCCTTTTTACTTATTTTTTAAATTTTTCCTTTATTAAGGTATTTTGTTCAAGGTTCCCCATATCTAAATTCAATATTTTGCCAGATATTTTTTTAAAGGTTGAAAAGTGGTATTACATAAATACCCTAAATAATATTAATTGCTCCGTAAACAGGTGCATTTAGAATTTGAAATTTTTAAACAGAGTGAGGGACGAAGCACAGCCTTGTAGAAGTCATTTTGTAGTCTTAAATGGATTAGACACTTTATTTCCACATTTAATAGCTACTTTGTTTTCTTTGTATAGTGCTTTAACTGCAGTATTTGAGAGATTCCGAAATCATTCATTGCTTCCCATAATTTGATTCTAGGTATTGAGTCACATGCTTTCTTTAGATCGACAAAAACCAGATGGACTGGTCTACCTTTTGCCATTTTTTTCTTTATTAGTTGTTCCAATGTGTAAGTATGTTCTAGGCATGATTTTACTGTTAACCATGCTTGGTCTTCTCCAATTTTTCCTCTTATTTCAGTTTCTAACTTTTCCTTAATAATTTTTCCGTAAAGTCTACGGTTATGTGTACTACTATACTACTGTTATATGTATATGAAAAAGAAACGATTATTTATTTGGATATTTGGCTATTTTTTATTTTTTGCACTATGTCAAATAAAAAATTAAGAGGTGATCCATTATAGTAGTTGAAAACCCTGTACATATTAATCTTGCAAACTATTTCTTTATTTATATAATTATACTATATTATATAATTTATTTTATTATAAAGAGTTCAATACCGAACCGACAATATATTTCTATTAATTTTTATCTGTTTAATCTAGGCCATTTTTGGGCGAAAAAGGAAACATGATGATGATGATAACTTTGGAAAGGATTTCTTTTTTCTTTTCTTTCTTCTTAGCCGTCTGTCGTCCATGTTTGGACATAGGCCTCTCCCAACTCCTTCCATCGGTCTCTATCCTGAGCAACATATTTCCAATTTGTTCCGGCTATTCTTTTAATATCATCAACCCATCTCATCTGTGGTCTTCCTCTTGGTCGTTTACTTTCGTAAGGTCTCCAATGTTGTATTGTAGTATTCCAACGTTGGTCTTTTTGTCTAGCAGTGTGGCCCGCGAAGCTCCATTTAAGTTTGGCAATTTTTGTTGCTATGTCCTCGACTTTTGTTTTAGATCTTACCCAGTCGTTCCTCTTTTTATCTGACAGTCGTATACCTAACATTGCTCTTTTCATTGTTCTTTTTGTTGTGGCTAGTTTGTTCATGTTTGCCTTGGTTAGGGTCCAGGTTTGACATCCATATGTCATGATAGGAAGGATGCATTGGTTGAACACTTTGCTCCTCAAGTATTGGGGTATTTTGCGGTTCTTAAGTATCCAACTAAGTTTTCCAAATCCTGCCTATGCTAGTCTTGCTCTTCTAGTAATTTCCGCACTTTTTTTCTCTTTGTCAAGTCTCAGGATTTGGCCTAGGTAGATATATTCCTGGATTTGTTCTATCTCACTGCCATTTATAGTTATACGTCTGGGGTCATCTGTGTTTGTCATTATTTTTGTTTTTTCATATTCATTTTTAGGCCGACGTATTGGGAGCTGGCTGCTAGTTCCCCCATCATAATTTGCAGTTCCTCGAATGTTCTCGCTATAATCACTATGTCGTCAGCGAATCTGAGGTGGTTTAACTTGTTGCCATTAACGTTAATGCCATAGGTTGACCAATTTGTAGTTTTGAAGACGTCTTCTAGGGCTAGGTTGAAAAGCTTTGGCGATATTACGTGTCCTTGTCTCACTCCTCTCTTAATGGGGATGGGATTTGTATTTTCGTCTAGTTGTACTATCATAGTTGCATTTTCATATATATTATGTATTAGTTGCCTATATCTCGAATCTATTCTACAATTATTAATAGCTTGTTCTATGGCCCACATCTCGATACTATCAAACGCCTTTTCATAGTCGACAAAGGCAAGAAATACGGGTAGTTGGTATTCATTTGCCTTCTCTATCAATGTTCTCGTTGTCAGCAGATGGTCTGATGTACTATATCCTTTGCGGAAGCCAGCCTGTTCAACCGGTTGGTAATTGTCCATTTTGTAGGTTAACCGGTTGTTAATAATTCTCATAAATAGTTTGTACACTTTACTGAGCAACGATCTAGGTCTATAATTCTGTAGATCACATTTGTCCCCTTTTTTGTGTAAGAGTATTAGTAGACTCTCGTTCCAGTCTTTAGGGATCTTGCTATTATGGAGACATCTATATTATAGCTCTCTTAGTACAGGGATTGTTAATGTCTTGCTTGTTTTTGGAAAGGATTTAGATAACACAATATGTAGCCCTTCAATATGTTCAGAGGTATACTTAATTTATCAATAAATTTTTTACAGTCTGCTTTAAATATTTTCCTTTTAGGACACCAAGTTGGATACAGAATGTTCTAAAACAAATTATTCAGCGTCATCTGCGATTATACAAATTCAACCAAATATATTTACATTAAAAATTATGGTAATTTAAAATTATTTAGCAGATTTGCCTAAGTTTTTATGTTTTATAACGAACAATCAGACAAAAATGAACATTTGCATCAAGATCCCATTGAGACTGTTCCATGTCAATCTAATATAATTTCCAATCCATTAGTTTCAAACAAAAAGGTGAGGCACCTCTCTTTTCAGAATCAAGGAAACATTTCAACCTAACCATATTTTTTGGTATTCAATAATCGTGATTTTTTGTTTATTATAGGGAAGTATTACGAAAGTAGATGCAGGAAATAATACTATCTATGACAAAGTAAGTTTCAAACTAAATTTGTTTAATTTGTAATTTTAAAATAAAAAGACAGTGTCAACATAACTTTTTTTTAGGAAAATGAAGAGGCTGATGGAGTCGAACAAGTTACGGATGCAAGTTATTATGACAAATTCACATTTTGTTTCTATTGCGAAAAAGACGTGGACCATTTTTCTAGACATATTTTCACTGGCATTTTAATGAAATTGATGTTCAAAAAATTATGGGGGCTTCGCTTAAGTCAAAAAAAAAAGAAGTCAAAAAAGAGAGCTAATTACGTCTTTACGTAAAAAAGGAGACTTCTTAAGAAATAGAATAACTAATGTTGGAAGACCCGTAAAACGATTGGTACAAAGTGACACGTCTCTAAGAGACAGCTTCCGGCCCTGCACCTATTGCTTCGGTTTTTATAAACGAAAATCTCTCTTTAAACACACAAAGAAATGTCCAGAAAATAGGGAAATAAGTACTAAACAAAAGTGGCCAAGATGGCCAAAGTGCACTACTGGTGAGTACGTTGTTTAAGCATGACAAGTTATTAGTTAAAGAACTATTTCCTCGAATGCGTGCAGACAAAACGAACTTAACCGGACAGCGTGACTTGTTAATTTGTTAATATGCATATTCTAATATGAAAGGCAGAAAAACTAAGGGAAATTTAGACTTAGTCTGTCAAAACATGCGTCGCTTGTCAACCATATTGCTCGATACAATGCTGATCTTGACAAACATGAATCTCCCAGTTGCAATGACTTTTGGTACCCTGCTTAAGAAAATTTGCGATTTAGCCTACATCCATTATATTCAAATAGCAAATACCAACGATCAGAGAAAATATTTAAAAATACTAAAAAAAATAATTGAATCGCAATGGTCTGACGAAATTTCCGCTCAAGCAGGATTAAATCTGAATGAGAACAAGTGGAATAAAAATGGTTTAACCATTAACGAAGGATATAAAAAATATTAACCAATTTTTGAAAGAATGGACTGATCGGCCTTTTCTTGATTTACAGAATTTTTTTTTTATTAACACCTGCGCGGTGTTTGTATACTGCTATCTGGTCACGAATGACCAATTATCAGTTATTTTCTGACCTAACATAATAACAGCAAATGATTAAATCTAAGGCTTACCCTATGGCTTACTCTTATTTTATCTATTAACTAATGCACTACAACTAACATGCAATAATTTCACAGCACTATACTCTGCTTTTTACACTAAACTCTTACACATTTACACTAGCTCAAATGGTTTTGTCCTTATAAGTCTTCTCTTTAGTTCAGTGTTGTCAAGAAGCTGGATTGCCTCGACATTCACATGACTATGCAGCCTCTGCTCGTGACTTGCTGCTGTTCTCTTGATTATTTCGATCAGTTTCCATACCCAGGTCCTGGTGGAGGTTGCTGTTACGGATATACCAAGGAGCATCAACAATGTTTCTCAGTACTTTGTTTTGAAATCTCTGGATAATATGTATATTACTAGCTTTGGTACAGCCCCAGAGTTGGCACCCATATACCCATACTGGTCTCAGTACTTGCTTGTAGATGGATAATTTATTATGAATTGATAATGTTGAATTTTTTCCAATCAGCCAATACAATTTCTTATATCTAATATCAAGCTCCCCTCTTTTCTTTTTGACATGGACTTTCCAGCGCAGCTTCGCGTCTAGGGTGATGCCCAAATATTTTGCTGATGTTGCATAAGGAATTCGGGTATCATTTATTCTAACTGGCAAATTTTCTATTTTTTTATTGTACAGTTAACGTGTGCAGATTTAGTCTCATTTAATTGTATTCGCCATTTTCTGGTCCAGTTATGTATTTTATTTACTGATAGTTGCAGCTTATCAGTCGCTTCTTCACTAGTGTCTCCTATCTCCAGTATGGCTGTATCATCCGCGAAGGTGGCAATAGTATTTTGTTCTAGCTCTGGAATGTCACACGTATACAGTAGGTACAGGACCGGACCTAAGACACTCCCTTGTGGCACGCCAGCTTTGATCTCCCTTAAGTCGGTGTAAACTTCTTCTTCTTTTACTCTGAAATATCTATTCGCAATGTATGATTTCAAGATTTCTGAATACTGTTTAGGCATGAACGTTCTTAGTTTATAGTTTAAACCGTCATGCCAGACTTTATCAAACGCCTGTGATACATCCAAGAAGATTGTAGAGCAGACTTTATTTTCTTCTAATGTTTTTTCTATTACATTCGTTATTCTGTGAACTTGATCTATAGTAGAATGTTGATTTCTGAAACCAAATTGATGATTTGGTATAAGATTTTTTCTTTCTATTATTGGTTTTAATCTTTTCAATAAAAGTTTTTCAAATAGTTTTGACATCACCGGAAGGAGTGATATTGGTCGATAGGATGTCACTTCATTAGGAGATTTACCTGGTTTGGCGATCATAATTACTTCGGCTACTTTCCAGAGTCTGGGAACCTATCTCAATCTAAAAGCAGCATTTATTAGGTGTGTCAGCTTAACTATGGCTTTTCTTGGTAAATTTTTTAATAATTATGAGATCATATCCTGGAGCTTTCTTAGGATTTATATTCTCTTTTATCTCTGTTGATACTTCTCTAAGTGATGTTAACGTTATTCTTTCTTCAGTTTGGAATGGTTCTTCCCATCTCAGTTTTTCACCATCATTGTGGTTGGGTTTGAACGTGCTTTCTAAATGATCTGCAAATCGTTCTGCTTTCTGTTCGTTACTTCTAGCCCAGTTGCCGTTTTCCAACTTGATAGGAGGAGAATGAATAATTGGTCTCTTCATTCTTTTTGTTGCCTTCCATAAAGAATAATCTGTGTTTTGGTCAGCTGTTAAATTACTTAAAAAAGAATTCATTGTTGAATTTTTTATGTTACGTATCTCCCTTTTTAGTTTTTGTGTAGCATTATTTAGACTAGTTTTGTCTCGTGGAGCTCTATATTGCTGCCATTTTTTCCTTAACTTCCTTTTTTCTACTATGAGTTCTCGGATTTCTTTTGGATAGTTGTTCCCTTTTGTTCTAGAAGTTATTGTGGGAGTATTTTCCCAAGCTGCCTGTTGGATATTTTTTATAAAGACTTCTAATTCGTCATCAAGTTGCCTCGTGTTTCTCAATGGCACAGCAAGATTAATTTTGTGTTCTAGGTTTATTTTGAAGCTCTCCCAGTCAGTTTTTTTATTAGTCAATATTGGATTAAACTCTTTTTTAATCACTGTATCACTCATAGTTAAAATTATCGGTGAGTGATCAGAGTTCATGTCCCAGCCGTCATTGATATCCAGATAGTTAGCTGAGATATTCTTGTAAATAAAGACATCTATCAGGTCTGGAATTTTGTTCCTATCGGTAGACCAGTATGTTGGTCTACCAGTAGAGATTACTTCACCCTTTTGTTCCTTAACAGCTGACAATAGTTCTTTTCCTTTAGTTGTAGTTAGCCTAGAGCCCCAGTGGGTATTTTTTGCATTAAAGTCGCCACCGATGATGTATCTTTTTCCTAAAGTGTTCATAAACTCTTTATATTGCTCTCTTTTAATGGAGTGTCTAGGAGGACAATATATTGAACTTATATTTAAGGTATGTGTTTTCATCTTCACACAGACTGTTGTAGCTTGTATGTGCTTAGTTGCATATTTTAATTCCTCATGATGCAAAATGTTATCTTTAATTATAATAGCGCTTCCTCCTTTAGCTGCATTATCTGGGTGTACAGTAGAATATACTCTATACCCCCTAAATTTTACATATGACTGTTTAGTGAAGTGTGTTTCAGAAACGAGACACAGATCAATTTTCTCAATATCTAGTACTGCTTGCAACTCGATCTGATGTTGTAACAGTCCATTTGCGTTCCACGCCATTATTCGGAGGTCTTTAGCCATTTCTGATTTTCGGAATAGCTCCTTTAGCGCTATGCTCTAGTCGGGTAACTCTGATATCGATTTGAGTTATTTTGTCATCAATCTTGGTGAGCTTTTCCAATATCATTTTTAATGTAATATCAGTTTCTTTTTCTTCTTTCGATGATGCATGTCTCCTTGCATTTTTTGTTACATCGCTGTAACTTCTATTTTCAGTGACCTCTGTTTTTAGTTTTTTGCTTTCAATAACTCTATGAGGCGCTTTTATAACATTGCCTTTGTGTGTTCTCTCGTTTCTTATTATTAGTAATTTTTTAGCTACATAACATCCGCGGTGGCTCGAATGACAGACAATAGATGGACAAAGCGGATACTGGAATGGAGACCAAGAGATGATGCCTACCGAAGTAGAGGTCGTCCACCAACACGTTGGACTGACGATCTAAAACGTTGTCATAGGAATTGGATGCAAGAGGCACAAGATCGAAATAGATGGAAAATTATGAGGGAGATTTATGTCCAGCAGTGGATAAGCGAAGATTGAATGATGAACATCCGCGGTAGTTTGTAGGATGGTTTTCTCCACAATGAACACATTTTGGTTTATCTTCTGGTGGTTTTTGGCAATCTTTAGTAAGGTGTTTACCAATACATTTAACACATCGGCTCCTTTTTACAGTATTTTCACGTGTGTCCGTAAGCCTGACATCTTTTACATTGTGGGACTAATCTGGAACTCCTTAATGGCTCGATTTCAACTCTCGTACTAAGTATGTCTGTTATGCCGTAAATTCTATTTATATCTTCATCCTGTCTAAATGTTAGGATGAACATATCTAGTGGTTTTTTAGTTTTCCATTTGAATTTCTTGTCAGCTTTAATGGCTTTATATTGTCGTTTTTGTAGGTCTTTTACTATTTCCTTTGGTGGCCATGTGTGATGTAATTTCTTAACAACAACTCTAATTGGTCTCTCTTGCTTATTTTCATAAGTGTGGTACGAAAGGTTACTCGTATTTAATTTGTCTATTAAAGCTCTATAATGATCGCTATTGGCTGTATTAATTTTTATAACTTCACTGTTTATGATTTTCATAGTGAATATAATACCAGCCTCAGTCAGAAGCTTGCTTAGGTCAACAGCACTTTGAAAACCTTCTACTACAACCGGAGTAGAAGGTGGTGGTTTTGGTTTTTTTATTGGTTTTTCAATTTGTGTTTCTGCACTTGATTTTTGCTGAGAGGGAGGAGATAATGAGGTATCCATTTTACGTTTTTTGTTAGTTTTCCTGTTTTCGGTTCTTATCCAGCCCGTTTCATACGCTAAATCTTCTTCATCGGTGCAGTATTCAAGTTTATCTGTTTTTAATTTCTTTTGTGATTCCTCAGCACTTGCGGTTAACCATGTATGTTGTTCGGCTTTTTACAGCTGCGCTAATCTCTTTTCCATATCGGCGATTATTTGACTCAACCGTTGATTATCCATATTAAGTCTCTTAACATTTTCTTCTGACTGACACCACGCATTATAAAGCGACTGCTCATTTTGTGAACGTTGTGTATTCTCTGCGAACATCGCATTGAATAACTAATATAAATAAATAAATTTAAATAGTCTAATTATTTTTGTTTATTGTTTCTTTATTTTATATTAACAATGAGTATAAATACTAATAAATTATATTTAATTAACTGAACGGCTTATCGCTTCTATACTGGTTTATTCTCTTCACTACCGAACTCAGTCACACGCACGTGCTTACCGTCCGACAGTCAATCGAATAATGATTTACAGAAATATAAGATCATATAATTTACTTAAAAAAATAGTATATGCGCAAATTATACTATTGAACAGGCGCCGACCTGCAGAGGTAGCTCAAATGAATGTTGACAAGTACATTGCAATTAATCTTAAGGATAATCTTTCAACACCGAGTTTAAAAATTGCCTAACAGAGTCTGAAAGAATTTTGTTGAATTCTTATTATCGCATTGTTATACGAGGAAAGCGAGGTAGGGGTGTACCAATATTGTTGCCCCCAGAGATGAAAAAGCATTTCGACTACTTTATTTCCTTACGACACCAATTTGCAAACCAGAATAAATATATTTTTTATTCGGCTGGGCAAGGATTTTTAGATGGCACCAAAATTTTATACAAATATGCTGAAAAATGTGGCACAGATAACCCGAAATCAATTAGTGCAACTAAATTAAGAAAATACCTAGCAACTATAACCCAACTACTACATTTTGATGAGAAAGAACTGGAACAGCTGTCTCAGTTTATGAGGCAATACATTAAAAATACACTTACATTAGAAACGATGACAGTGATGATATTACTAGCACGACACTACAGGTACCCAGTACAAGTAGTAAAATGAACTGTAGAAAAATCCCAATTGTCAGACATAAATGGAGCATTGAACAAAAAAGACTGATTGCACAACATTTTAAAAATAATATTAAAGAAAAAAGACCCCCCAAAAAATTTGAAGTTGAAGCATTTCAAGAGCAGCAATCCGAAGAATTTCGAAAAATGGAATGGACCACCATTAAGGCCGTTGTTTTCAACATGTATAAGGGTAATTTAAATCAACCCACATAAATATTATATATTTTTTTTGCATTATACAATATGACTTAAATATCTTTAAATATTCTAAAAGTTAACATTTATTTGAAAATTATAATTTTAATTTAGTTATGTTTCTGACTTTTGAAATAAATACATAATTTTGGTTTTAATTCCTACTGACCTTTTAAATGTACCCACTTTAAATAATATTTTAGTATTAGAATAGGAAACTGAAAGCAATTTTTGGAAATTTAGGAAATTGAAGTTAAAAAAAACCTAAAATATATTAAAATCAGAAATTAAGGCGGCAATAAAAAAGCTAAAATTTAAAAAAAGCAGAAGGGGAACATGGAATAAAAGCTGAAACACTCACAGAAATGGGAGAATTAGGGACGGAAGTAATGCTTAGAATTTGTAGTGAAATCTGGAATACCGGAAAGTGGCCAAATGACTGGAGTAAACTCACGTTTATTCCCATATATAAAAAAGGTTCTCCGACAGACTACAGTAATTACTGTACAGTAGCATTGATGTCTCACGCGAGCAAAGTACTTCTAACCGTCATCAATAAATGACTAAAATCAATTCTTTTACTACATATTCCCCAAGAACAATGCGAATTCGTCCAAGGTAGAGGAACAAGAGAACACACTCTTAATATTCGTTAAATTATCGGAAAATCTCGAGAGTTTAACATAGAAACATATTTGTGCTTTGTTGACTACTCTAAGGCCTTCGATAACGTAAAATGAGATAAAATGTGGCATGTACTTAGAGAAATGCATGTACGTAGAGAAACTTAATATATTTATTACACAAACTTAATCTAAATAACACCGCTAATGTAAGAGTCAATAATATGGTTTATTATATTATATTTATTATAATTCAAGTGGAGGATGCGAAGACGAAATCCGTAGACGCATCACAATGGCCAGATCGGCAAGAACCAAACTCACAAAGATACGGAAGAACACTGACATTATAAAAAACACAAAATTACGCCTTGCTCGAGCATTAATATTTCCTATCGCCACCTACGCTTCAGATACTTGGACTATCAAAAAAGCAGATTCAGAGCATATAATGGCGTTTGCAATGTGGGTCTACCGTAGAATGTTGCGCATACTTTGAACCGCGCATCGCACAAATAATTAAATACTAGCAGAACTTAATATAAAAACTAGACTACCACTATCAACCAAAATATACTGAGATATTTTGGATTTATATGTAACTAGAAAAAAAAGAAGGCATGGAACGAATGATAGTTGAATAAGGCAACGTTACGGGCAAAATATCCAGAGGAAGATCTCCAGTACGATGGTCGGACCAAATAAAGGACATGACTGATTACTCACCCTCCGAAGCAGAACAATACGCAGAGAAGAGAGATAATTGGACAGAAATAGACAAGCAAATTACATGACACCACTACATCCTTACGAAGGAGAAAATATAGAGGAGGAGGAGGACATACCAAAACTCTATAAATTCTCTTATGACCATTTACACTCATCGTATTCTTATTTATATTAACACAGTAATCAATACACAGGTTTTTTGTTATACGAAGTCGATAAAATAAGTTTGGCAACACAGCAGAGGCCTAGGTTTATACTATTGGATACAAAATTTTGTATACCCTGGTCTGACTTTGTAAGGAAAGTCAATTGGACTGGGATGGTCTCTATTTTTAGGTCGATATACAAAACTTTTATGGATGAAAAAATTAATTGTATATTGTGATTTCCATGTGCAACATACCTCATTTGAATATTTATACACCGCAATTTTTTGTCTATCTATATTAGAAAGTGGTGGCCCGGGATGATACGTAGGACCGATTGGTTTGTACTAGAGATGTATATATATGTATATATATATATATATATAGATATATATATATATATATATATATATATATATATATATATATATATATATATATATATATATATATATATATAACAGCAGTAGGATGTTTCTCATGAATAGAAAAAGAAAATATTCGCCAAACTGCTTCATTACCACTAACATAGCGACCCATTTGGTATTGGGCAACTTCATCATTGCAATTCTCTGCATTCATACCAATCACAGCCATATCTCTCCCTTTGGTTACATATTTGCAAATGTATTTAATAGATTTCACTGAATGGCAAGATTCAACGTTGATGTGTGCTTTGAAGGTCTTTGATAAAATGAGTGAATATGGAACAATCCAGCGATTACCTATTTCAATATCTTGAATTTCAAGATAAACTTGAATTAGATTAGATTATCGATTCCAGTAGAAACTTAATTGAAAAGCAATAAAATTCAAATTGACTCTACATTAAGTTAGAAAATATTTGTATAGGAAAAATAAAAGGGCTGTTTTAGGGTTTTCCAGAAAATTATTCGAATATTTCTCGCCGTAAAAACCATCCTTAGACTTAAGGGACCATTTTCAAAAAATAATTATTAAGATTGGTCCATGCGTTGTTGAGTTATGCGCTTGCCAACACATTTTGCGATTCATTTATATATATATATATATATATATATATATATATATATATATATATATATATATATATAGAAATGCAATCCTCAGCGACCCAAGTCGACCGATGACCCGGAAGCAGACGCAGCATAACCGAACCCATAAATAGGTGCAACATACATTTTTCAACGTTCTTTTTAATTTTTAATTCAATTGTTAAACAAAAGTTCCATAATTTGTAATTTCTCAAATAAAACCCTTTTTAAAATATACGTTTAAGTGTTCCCAACATTTCTGGCGCTGCGAACAGGATTCTTCGTACAGAAACCACCCGTTTCCTGGTCAACTTCAGTTGTTCGACGAGAATCCATTGAACCTGGGATCAGAAGGAAGAGCATGCAGAGAACATCATCACTGATCGTCATCCTGTAAGTCAATTTTCCTTTTTTCCTTTATGAGCATTTTAAACGATATTTCTAGAAATAATTTAGAAGTATCTTAGATACTACTAGTTCTAGTTCTAAATATACTATTCGTAATTCTAAAAAATCTTTAAATAAATCAAAAATGCCTATGTCAAACGCTGATATTTCTAGCCTATGCGCTACTTTGCCTGAATTTTCTACTGGAGATAATCTCTCCACATTTATTAAATCTGTTGATAATCTAATTGTATTTTTGGGTACACAAGATATTACCCAACCACAAGAATTTATTTTAAATGCCAATATCGCTTCTCGTATCAAGGGCGAGCCTAGAGATTTTTTAAATTATTCCAATAAAACTATTTGGACTGAAATTCGGCCTGCTTTACTCGCTAAATATGGCAATAGACGTTCCGAAGAAATTTTAGTGAATCAATTATCTACTACGGCACAAAAACATAACGAAAACTACGACCAACATCACCAAAGGGTTTCCAATAACTTAAATGATCTTCTACAGCATATCTCTCTTAATGAATAAATGACCCCTATTGTGAATATTTGCCTCATTTTCAAATTAACTCCCTCGAAGAAGCCCTCCAAAAGTTTCGTATGACAATCATAGAAGTCAACAACAGTATATGAATTTCTTAAAAGGTCAACAAAACAAGCGACCTAATACATTCGGACAAAAACCAAATCATTCAAATCAAAATAATTCAGATAGGTTTAATAATAGAACCAATAATCAGCCCAATTTTCAAAATAACTTCATGTACCCCCCTCGTAATATACAAGAGCCCACATTCAATTTTCCGCGACAACCTAATTATAACTTTCCAGAAAGAAATCCTCCACAGGCTAATCAAGCCAGCCCTCCTAGAAATTATTCTCAGCCCAATAACTTCGGCAATAATCCAAATTTCAGAAAACCTCTCCCAAAAAATATGTATAATAGACGAAATATTCCAAATCAAAATTATACTTCTCCTATGAGTGGTGTACAAACAATCTCAAGCAATCAACCCATGACTGTTTCTACAAGAAGAACTCAAAATTTTAACATAGATACAGTAATACCCCGACTTACGCTACCTCGACTTAGGGTACACCTATATTGGAACCGTATTTCTCCTGATCCGATCCGATGTAGGCAGATTTTTCGATCCGACGTCGTCCAACGTGAGTGCCTATACTCGTTCAGTTAACGTCCGACCACCGACAATGAGTTCCGATGAAGATTTAATGTGTTGGCTGTTGTTAGAAAACAACGTTCTTAAAACACGTAGAAGAAAACGTACATGGATACATAAATGTAACGAAGACAGATCTTCAGGAGAATTTAATAAAACTTTCCAAACTTTACGTAACTATCCTGATAAATTCAAAGAGTACCACCGCATGAGTATAGAAACGTTTTATTATATTCTTGAAGGAATAGAAGACAACATATCCGGCCAATCTAACTTCAGAGAATGCATCAGCCCCGAAGAAAAACTTAATATCACAATAAGGTAAATACATTTACATTGATTTTTTAACATATTGATTTATTTCTTTTTTTAATTATTAATGTTACAATTTTTAAATTGACATTTAAAACGGCACACAAAGAGTAAGTACTATATTTATCACGAACTTGAAATTTTTAACAAGTCACAAGTTTATATAATCTAAAACAGGGTTGTATTGAGGTGACGATTCAGTATGATGTTGGGCAGATTGCATCTGAGACTCAGGCAAGTATTTTGGATAGAGAGATCCCGTGGTTGATGGGGTGGGCGATGCACCCGATGTCAAATTAGAACCACTGGGGGATAGTATGATTCCTGAACACCTCACTTCAGAAAATTGTGTGTCTCCAGTGCTTCGGTTACGTTCTCCATTATTTTCATTCTTAATTTCATTTTTTCCAATTGATTAAGTTGCTTAATAGTTGGCAGTAAACTCAAAAAAAATGAAAGGTCCTCATCATCTTGGTATTTCTGTTTTTTTTTGTAAGCAGGTGTTGTTCTATCAGGTGCATCTTCTTTTTTTCAATTTCAAGTGCTTGCGAATCATAATTATTACTTTTTCGTTGATTTTTTTGTTTTGATGTTTGATGCGTTTTGGCGAGTGCAATAGATACCTCTGTTTCTTCTGAGAAGCTCATAGTTAATTCATCTTTGACGTCTTTTGAGTGCACTAGATGCCTCTGCTTCTGTTGAGCTCATAGTTAATTCATCGTCTTTTTGAATTTCTTCAACTGCCACTGAAAGACTTGCAGAATGTGGCGAATGATTCTCTTCAACAACTGCTGTGGCAGACAAATTTCCAGAACTATACTTTGGTCTTATAATATTTTTTAAAAACGTCATGTTTTGGAAATAAGGCCACTTAGTAGAAGTTGACGCTCCTTGACCGCTCTTGGTTTCATGCTGCTCTTTATATTTCCTTCTAAACGTGTCTCTAAGGTTTTCCCACGCTTTACGAGCATGTTCACCTAAAAAAATAAAAATAAAGTAAAAAAGTACGTACATATATATATATATATATATATATATATATATATATATATATATATATATATATATTATACAAAAATGTTACAAGACACTACGCTACTCTGTTTACAACTTTACGAAATCGCACCTTTCTCCCGCGGTTAATATTTATTTATACATGTGTCCTTTGTTTCAGGTACTTAGCAACGGGAATGTCATTTCGGTCCCTGGGCCTAACATTTAGAATGAACGATTACACAGTAGGGAAATGTGTATCGTCAGTTGTGGATGCAATATGGAACAATTTCTACGAGCGCCATCTGTCTGTTCCTGATCAAAAAGAATTTGAACAAATAGCTGTCGAATTCAACGAACGGTGGAATTTCATTCATGCCATTGGATGTATTGATGGCAAGCACATCCGTATTAAATGTCCAAAACAAAGTGGAACTACTTATTTTAACTATAAAAAGTATTTTTCGGTTGTGCTACAAGCTGTAGCGGACTACCGCTGTCGATTTCTTTTTGTGGATGTCGGTGGATATGGAAAGCAACATGACGGACAAACTTTTACTGCTTCTACTTTGTCTACATTTTTAGAAAACTGTCATAATACTTTACCACAACCTTTACCGATCGAAGGAATAGCCACAAATATGCCTTTGTTATGCTTGGAGCCGATGCTTATCCTTTGAAACCATATCTTATGAAGCCTTACTCAAAACGAAATCTTTCACACGAAGGGTTTTCAACTATAGACTATCGAGGGCTAGAAGATGCGTAGAATGTGCTTTTGGTATTATGAGTGCTAAATGGCGTTTACTGGGAAAGTGTATAGAAACCGAAATTCACAAAGCTGAACGGATTGTGAAAAGTATTTGCTTGCTGCACAACCTTATTATTGACCGTGAGGGCGGTGACCTTTTCAGTTCGACGAAATTACCAAATGAATCACCACTCTAAGAAATAAGTTCATCAAGAACTTTCAACAGGCCGTCAAACGAGGCAAAAGTTGTAAGAAACAATTTTAAATTATACTTCAATGGAATAGGCGCTGTTCCATGGCAAAACGAACGCGTTTAGTATTATTAGTAGTAAAGGATTACGTAAAGTATTACGCTAAAGTATTAAATATCACATAAAAAAAGAATTACAATAATTACTACTTTTATGTTTATAATCTACAATAAAAAGTATCAACATATTATATATTTACCTTTTACTAATAATTCCTTCCCAATTGACTCCCATAAATTGGCTTTATTGTCCCGATTGTGCTATGTTTTGAGCCTCTGATCCCATAAGCGAGGCTCATTTCTCACCAGATCAATCAAAATTTCTTTGTCTATTGCTGTCATTTTGCTCTTGTCGGAACGAAAAATCGGAATGAAACCATACAAGTTTGATAGGAGAAGCTACTCAGTCCGACGTCGGCCGATATCGGTCGTTATCTGATCGGGGTTCCCACTGCAGTATAGGCACTATGTATTAATACCTTGAGTTTGTTTTCAATCCGACGTCGCCCGATGTCGGATCGGGAGAAATACGGTTCCAATGTAGGTGTACACTTACGCGAATTCGGAGTTACGCGATTTAATTTTCTCGTCTATTCGTTTTTTGTTTGAACGCCGCGCCGCGCAGTCAAGGCCAAGTGCCGGCGTTTGTTTCTGACTCCCTCCTCCCGCATTATTATTCGTTCAGTTTACAACAGGCACAGACGTGTAGCGCGGAATCGGCGCGTAGGTACATAAGTTACGATTTTGTGTTTTTTTGTGCGTTGTGCGACGACCTGAGATATTTACTATAAGTAAAGATGGCATCCAAACGAAGTAGAACCGACTCTTTTGCTTTAAACAAGAAAAGAAAAACATTATCTTTGGAGTGTAAACTTAACATTATTAAAGACTACGAGGCAAAACTAAAAATTTGTGATTTAGCGAAGAACTACCGGAATCGACAGTCAGATCAATTACGAAAAGTAAAGAAAAAATTCTCGAAGCTGTGAAAAACAGTCTTTGAATTCAACCATCATTCGTAAACGGCATGGTATTATCGCTGAGATGGAAACATTGTTAAAATTATGGTGTGATAATCAAGTAAGTGTGAAAAATTGTCCTGTTGATCAGAACACGGTGTGCTTTCAAGCTAAACAAATTTTTGAGAAATTAAAAGAAGGAGCTGGGGAGATGGCTAAAGATGAAACGTTTAAAGCTAGTAACGGTTGGTTCAGCCGGTTCAAAAGTCGCTGTAATTGGCATAGCATTGCAGAAAGTGAAGAGGCGGCAAGTGCAGATAAAGAGGCTGCATATCTCTATCCAGAGAAACTCAAAGCTATGATAGATGAAGGTGGCTATACCAGCCAAACCATATTCAACGTAGATGAAACTGGCCTGTTTTGGAAGAAGATGCCTAAAAGAACTTTTATTGCGCGTAAAGAGAAAACTTTTCCAGGTTTTAAGGCCGCCAAAGATCGATTGACAGTGATGCTTGGTGCGAATGCAGCAGGTGACATTAAATTAAAACCTCTCTTAGTTTATCGCTCAGAAAATCCAAGAGTATTGAAAAACAAATCTAAAGCTGGTTTACCCGTGATTTGAAAGTCGAATCGTAAAGCTTGGGTGACGGCCTCCCTTTTTGAAGACTGGTTTGGTCATCACTTCATACCTGAAGTCGAACGTTATTGCCAGTCTAACAAATCCCGCTACTTTAACTAGTTTCGACCCACGTGTGAAAGTTGAGTTTTTGCCACCAAATACAACCAGCTTGCTTCAACCGATGGACCAGTGAGTTATCAAAACATTCAAAGCTTATTACACGAGACGATCGTTTGCACATCTGCATAAAGCTATAAGACAAAACAACGAGCTCTCTGTTGCTCTCCAAAGAATTTTGGAAACAATTCAACGTTTTAGAAGCAGTGAGAATCATTGGAGAATCTTGGGATGAAATTTCACAAAAAACTTTAACTGGCGTCTGGAAAAAACTCTGTCAATTTTTTTTCTCCACTGAGACTCAGGCGGAATCAGTGCCAGGGCCTGATGGAATTTGCAATGTGATCAAAGACGTTGTCGAACTTGGTAGACAAATAAATTTAGAAGTGGATAGTGATGATGTTCGAGAGCTGTTGGATTCACACAATGAGGAGCTTACAATTGATGAGCTCATAACAATGCGTGTACAAGAGGAAGAAATTAATAATCATGATTCTTTGGACCCAGTTCAATTAGAAGATCAAATGACAGTTGGAAACTTGACAGAAGCCCTCAGTTCGATTGAAAAAGGGTTAACAATTTTGGAAAGCATAGACTCCAATGAAGAGCGCATTTTTGTTACAAAACATGGAATAAAAAAATTACTAGGATGCTACGAGGAGATATTACGGGAGAAGAAAAAATCATTGACTCGTCAGACGACTTTGTTACAATTTATGAAACCTTCTACATCAAAATAACTTCGGATTGTGTTTATACACTTTATTAATTTAGTTTGTCATATGTTCAAGATAGTGGCTGTATAATTATTAAAAAGGGGAAATGTCAAGGTAGCCAATAGTAACTAATAATTTATCTGTATCATCTCTGTGTGTGTGTCAAGCGAGAATAAAAAAGTCAGATCTTGAAATTCATTTTGTATAATTTTAATATAAGAATTTTTCACATTACGAATAGATAAATCATCACATCATATATCTAAGAAAAAGAACAAACAAACATTGGTCCTTAGAGCTTCGGATATTTGTGCTATTCCACGCCATACAACCTACAAGATCCACGTTTGCCGACAACGTTGAACGAGACAGTCGCAGAAATACATCGAGTGCTCCTTTGCCCAGGCTTCAAGTCAAGTATACAATCCGATTGAACACATACTGACGATTTCACTGGACGGGACATCGAATCATCAAAAATCAGGGAAGTGAGCTTTTGTTCCTTACTTATCTGCCTTTCATTTCAATTTCCTAACTTATACTTCTTCAATCTTGAAATTTATTGTTCATTGTTAGTTTACTTTGACACATAATAGTTAAAACATTTAAATTTGAATTAAAATGGGGGATTTGCCTACGTTAAAAAAGATAAGAGCATCTCTTAAAGCGCGATTAACCTCATTTATTAAATTCATTGATAGGGACTCGGTGAGATGAATGAGCCAACTCGCGCTGAAATTGAATTGCGCATCGAAAACGCGAATAGTATTCATACTCAATATCAAGAAACCCAATTAAAAATAGAAAGTTTACTGGACGCAATAACTGAGGAAGAAATAAATTACAGAGAAACGTTCGAAACATCATTTTATTCAGTTATAATTAAGGCAAAACAACTGTTGACAACAACCTCAGCTAGTGCCTCCAGTACATCTAGTCCTGCTAGTGAACATTTTGCATCCAATCATACATATACAACCTCCAATATAAAACTTCCTTCTATTGAATTGCCAAAATTCAGTGGCAACATAGAAGAATGGTTAGATTTTCATGACTTATTTGATTCGTTAGTTATAAAAAATAATAGTATATCTGAAATACAAAAATTACATTATTTAAGAGCATGCATAACAGGTTCTGCTGAGAGAGTCATTGCTTCTATACCTCTCTCTGCTTCTAATTTTACTGTTACATGGAATCTTTTGGTTGAGAGATATTCTAACAAGGAATTGTTGTTGCATAACCATATTAAAGCCATCTTCAATTTAAAGGCAATCAATAAAGAAGGTTCATTTTCAATCAGAAATTTAATTGATAAATTTTGTAGCAATCTTAGAACTTTGGAGGCATTACAACAACCAGTCGAACATTGGGATGCCCTTCTCAAATATATTCTTTTGGAAAAATTAGATTCTGAATATGTGAAAGAATGGGAGAAGGCCAACAATGGTAAAGTCAGTCAAGTTTCGGACCTCATATATTTCCTAAAAACGAAGGCAGATACTCTAGAAAGATATAATCTAAATAAACCCAATATTCAAGGGACTTCTGTCAATAATCATGACAAATTCAGACACAACAGTAACCAAGGCTCTTTTAAGTACAAACTCTTCTTTTCTTTCTTGTCCTTTATGCAACCAGCAACACAAACTGGTTCACTGTAGTCAATTTCATTCATTAGATATTCCTGCCCGTATCAATAAAGTACGTAGATTTAAATTATGCTTGAATTGTCTGCATTCTGGACATATATATTCTTTCCCCCTAGAGTGTTTAATCATTCCACAAATATGTGGACAACTTCCAGTTTGTCAAATTGATGCATCTTCGTTGCCCATACCTGCAAATATTCGTTTATCAGACCCAGATTTTCATACTCCTTCGGAAGTAAATATTCTGATCAGTGCTAGTATTTTTTGGGACCTGCTATGTGTGGGTCAGGTCAAGTTAGGTCCTGAAAAACCCATACTTCAGAAAACTAGATTAGGGTGGATCATTTCTGGTCCTTTAATAAATACCAGGGTGAATATTCAGCAATCTACCATATGTGGATTATCACACAATATCGAAACTGACAGCCTTTCTAGGTTTTGGGAGATTGAGGAGTGCTCAGGTACTAAACTTCAGTCTCCAGAAGAGTTATTGTGCGAGGAGCACTTCAAATCAACTTTTAGGAGAAATTTGGATGGTCGGTTCATTGTGTCCATTCCTTTTAAGTTACAGGTTGACTCTTTGGGAGAATCCAGATCAATAGCTCAAAGAAGGTTCTATAGCTTAGAAAAAAGGCTTCTTAATGATCCTATCATGAAGGAGCAGTATGTTGCATTTATGGAGGAATACTTGTCTTTAGGCCACATGTCAAAAGTTACTGACTGTACTTTGCCAGTACATAGTTATTACTTTCCTCATCACGGGGTGATGAAGCAGTACAGTCTCACTACAAAACTCAGAGTAGTGTTCGATGGTTCCTGTCCGTCATCATCTGGTCATTCGCTCAACGATCTTCAGATGGTAGGTCCCGTCATGCAGAATGATTTGATATCTATCCTGTTGAGATTTAGAAGGTATCCATTTGTTGCATCTGCGGACATTGCCAAAATGTACCGCCAAATTCTTATTGATGATACTCAACGGTGTCTCCAAAGAATCTTATGGAGAAATCATCCGAAAGATCCTCTTCATTCATATGAATTAAATACAGTTACTTATGGCTCTACATCAAGTAGTTATCTAGCCACTAGATGTCTCTATCAGCTATCATTAGAGCATTCTGATACATTCCCTCAAGCTTCTAAAATCATAGCTGAAGACTTCTATGTTGACGACTTGTTAACTGGTTCTGATTCGTTAGAGGACTTAATCCTTAATTGTAAACAAGTCTCTGAAATTCTTTCAAAAGGTTGCTTCCCACTTAGAAAGTGGACGTCAAACAATTCTTCATTTCTTAAGTCCATCCAGGAATCTATTTCATTAGACACTCCCCTCCTTTTTGGTGCCAATGAAAACACAAAGACACTTGGGTTACAATGGTGCCCTAGTTTAGATTCATTGTCCTATTCTATTGATTCAAATGTTACTCCCAAAATTATCACTAAAAGATCAATACTTTCTGGTATTGCTCAAACATTCGACCCTTTAGGTCTCTTAAGTCCATCAATCATTAAAGTAAAAATCCTTATGCAACTCCTTTGGTTAGAGAAGTTAGACTGGGATGAAGGAGTGCCATTGCATATTCAGTCTGAGTGGTTATCTTTCAGAGATCAGTTGCATGAGTTGAATAAATTGCAAATTCAAAGAAATGTAGTTCTCCCTAATTCTGTTCTTATTGAAATGCACGAATTCTGTGACGCAAGCGAAGTTGCTTATGGCGCAGCCATATATATTCGCAGTGTTGATAAAAAGGGTAACATTTTTATAAATTTACTTTGTGCTAAAAGCAAAGTAGCACCTGTAAAGAAGCTGAGCGTACCTCGCCTGGAACTTAGCGGAGCTTTGATCTTATCACGTCTTTCTAAAATGGTTATTACTTCTTTGAATATTCAGTTCAATAAGATTTTTCTGTGGTCTGACTCAACCATTACCTTGGACTGGATAAAAACTTCGTCACATGTACTAAAAACTTTCGTTGGTAATCGTGTTTCAGAAATTCAGTCCAACACAGATCCCGAAAATTGGAGACATGTACCTACGGATTGTAACCCTGCTGATTTACTCTCTCGAGGAATTGAACCTCAGGTTCTAAGCTCTTGTTCATTTTGGTGGCACGGCCCATCATTCTTGCTAGATTCTTCTGAAACTTGGCCAGTTCAAGTATCTTTTGATAAAGAAAAACTTCCAGAGTTTAAAACTATTAGCAACCAATTTATGATAGTTTCGTCTACTCCATTATTTGATTTTGAAAAATATTCGAGTTTTTCAACCTTGGTAAGGTCAGTGGCTTACTCTTTGCGTTTCTACTACAATTGTCAACGAAAGAACAAGGCCACTCGTGTTTTGGGGCTTTTAACCACGCAGGAGATTAACAATTCTACCCTTACTCTAGTTAAGTTGGTACAAGCTGAAGGTTTCCCATCTGAGATTCAGTGCTTAAGAAGAGGTAATGCAGTTTCTTCTAAAAGCAGAATATTATCACTTCATCCCTTTTTAGATCCAGAAGGATTACTCAGGGTCGGTGGTAGATTAAGTAATTCAAACTTTTCTTATCAAAAGAAACATCCTATTCTAATTCAATCTAATCATAAGTTTACTATTCTGTTTGTCTGTCAAGAGCATTTCAAGCTGTGCCATGCAGGACCTCAACATTTCCTAGCTCACGTGCGTGAGAAATATTGGCCTCTACATGGAAAATCATTGGCTAGGAGAACGGTTCGCGAATGCTTGCGTTGCTTTCGCTTCAATCCCGATCAAGTGAATCCCATCATGGGAGATCTTCCCCAATCAAGAGTCACCCCCTCATTTCCATTTGCTGTTACAGGAGTTGATTATGCTGGTCCATTTACCCTCAGAACTAGTCGTCATAGGGGTGCTTCTTCATATAAAGGTTATATTTGATATAGGTTATATTAGATATAGGTTATTAAATATTACTACTAACTATCACTTCAACTAAGGACGTTTTCTTATATATGAATAAACTTGATAACTAATGAGCGTTCAGCTTTTAACTCTAAGCTATGTAACGATAACTACAATGCGCGAGATAAAATGATAAAACTCTAAAAACAAGAAGCGACCAGCTCAGCTGGGATACAATTTGATTCTGATTACGCATTAGTCTAAAAACTCTTAAACGAAAATTGCGTCGAATTATATCGAATTCGAAACTAAAAACTAACTAATATGCGAGCGACCAGCTAAGCTGGGGTACAATATTATACTGACTTGAAAATAAAAATTCCGATTTTCAATACCTGACTATTGCAAGGGATTTTCGAGCGGCGGGGAACAACTTCGATATTTCTATACAGAGGTAGGTAAAAACCGACCTTTTGAATTCTTGTCTAACAGAGAAATTTTTGGAATTGGTCGGAGAAAGTTAATCTACGGATAAACATATCTTTTAAATACATTTTCGACTTTCATGAGGATTTACCTAGGTAGAAGTTAAGAATTGCTACCAGTAGACTAGCAACACTTGGATACATTTCTTACAGAAATTTATCCACATTGCAACAAAGAAGAAAGAGAATTACTAAAAAAGCTTTGTTTCCAATATAGAGACATATTTTATTGCGAAGGAATACCCTTAAGTGTTCCTAATAGTATTAAACATAAAATTGAACTCACTGATGATTCTGCAATATATACAAAATCATATCGTTTCTGGAATTTAACCGAGAAGAAGTTAAATCTCTAATAAATAAGATGTTAGCAGAAGGTATAATAGAAATGGCGTCTAGTAATAGATTATAGAAAGTTAAACGAGACAACCGTAGACGATAAATACCCATTACCAAACATAACAGAAATTTTAGATAAATTAGGAAAAGCAAATTACTTTTCGACACTACATCTTGCAAGTGGCTTCCACCAAATAGAAGTAGACCAACAAAATGTTGAAAAAACAGCCTTTAGTACACCACAAGGCCACATTCAATTTAAAAGAATGCCTTTTGGTTTAAACAATGCACCCTAGACTTTTCAGAGAGTTATTGATAATGTTTTAAGAGGATTAACAGACAAAACATGTATAGTATAAGTAATTAGGCAGCACCGGTTCGGGAACAAAATCGGTCATTTTCCCATGTAAATCTCCATAAGAAAATCTAAGGTCCATTCTGGTCATTTTTGGCTCATTTCGTGGTGGAGGCGCGACCTCTCATTGGATCGCGACGTATGAGGTATTGTTGGAACCGTACGAGCAACGGGTTTCGCGCAGCTATGGGTAACACTGTTTTGGCTACGGGGTGGTGGCGGTAGGGCGAAGGGGGGCGAGAGGGGCCGGGCGAGGGGTGCGGGGGGACGGGGGTACTCGAGGTGTCGTCGATACATGAAAATAGCGTTAATTCTTCTTCTTTTGTGAAAAATCTTCTTCTTCTTCTTTCAGTGCCTATTCGTTCCGAATATTGGCAATCATTCTGGCTATAATTATTTTATTGACTGATGCTTTAAATAGATTCGTTGTTGTTGTGGAGAACCATTTCCTCAGGTTCTTCAACCATGATATTCTCCTTCTCCCAATTCCTCGCTTTCCGAATACTTTACCCTGTAGGATTACCTTCAGTAATCTGTATTTAGTGCTGTTTCTCATTATATGTCCGAGATATTCCAACTTTCTCCTTTTAATGGTATACATCACCTCTCTTTCTTTGCCCACTCTTCGTAATACGGTCTCGTTGGTTATCTTGTCTGTCCATGATATCCTTAGAATTAGCCTGTATAGCCACATCTCGAAGGCTTTAAGTTTTTTCTCCATTGCTTCAGTTAGTGTCCAGGATTCAACTCCGCAATACAATATTGAGAAGATATAACATCGTAGGAGCCTTACTTTTATCTCCAGATTAAGATTGTGGCTTTTAAAGAGTTTGGCCATGTTATTGAATGCACTCCTAGCCTTCTCTATTCTACATTTTATTTCCTGTGAGTGATCCCATTGTTCATTTACTGTTGTTCCAAGATAGTTATACTGTTTTACTCGGTCCACTGGTGTATTATTGATAAGTAGTTGAGCGTCTCTAACTTTATTTTTGCTGATGATCATAAATTTAGTTTTTGTTATATTTACTTGAAGTCCAAATCTTTCACTTACTTCATTTACTTTGTTTATCAGTTGCTGTAAACTGTTCAAACTGTCTGCAAAAATAACGGTGTCGTCTGCATAACGGATGTTGTTTAGGCGTTCTCCATTTAGAAGTATTCCATGTTCGCATTTTTCCAAGGCTTCACTAAATATTTCCTCTGAATATAGATTAAATAATATAGGTGAAAGTATACAACCTTGTCTAACGCCTTGTGAAAAATCTACAATGTAGAAAAAACAAAACAGGCAATAGAGCAAAATAAGAACATGAAAGTTTTGAAGAGGAGCGTACAAAAGGGGAAAATAGAAATTAACAAACTGAGAAACAGCACTGGAGAAGAAACAACGAACAGAGATGAAATATTAAGAATAGTCGAAGAGTTCTACACAGAGTTATATAGATCAAGAAAAAAAGATAACAATACGGAACCTCCAATTACACTAAAAACTGGGGTATTAAACCAAGGATCAGATTTAATGCCCGATATAACAAAATCAGAAATCAAAGAAGCCCTGAAGAAAATGAAAAATAATCGAACCCCGGGTGAAGATGGAATAGTATCAGAAGCACTAAAAATTGGAGGGGATGTATTACTTGAAAAAATTAAACAACTTTTCAATATCTGCCTTCACAGCGCCAATATTCCAACAGACTGGAATAACGCTACTATGATTCTATTACACAAAGCAGGAGATAAAACAAATTTAGAGAATTACAGACCGATTAGCCTCCTCGGCCATATATATAAGTTGTTTACGCGAATACTAGTTAAGAGAATGGAAAGAAAATTAGAGACTTATCAACCAAGGGAACAGGCAGGATTCCGAAAAAGTTACGGAACAAATGACCATCTACAAAGTATAAAAACCCTAATAGAGAAAGCAGTGGAATACAATAAACCTCTAGTTCTAATATTTATCGATTTTCACAAAGCCTTTGACACAGTTGAGCTAAGCAAAATATTACAGGCGCTTAAAGAATGCAGGCTAGATTATAGATATACTAAATTATTATACAAAATATACCTGCAGGCAACAACCACTGTCAGATTACATACTAACAGTAATCGCATAAAAATAGAACGGGGGGTTAGACAAGGAGACCCAATGTCACCTAAACTTTTTAATACGGTTCTAGAACATGCTTTTAAGAATTTGGATTGGATGACAAAGGGAATAAAAATAGATGGAGAATATCTAAACAACTTACGTTTCGCCGATGATATACTTATAATAGCTGAAGATCTAGGTATGGCAAGAGAGATAAGAGAGATGGTACAAGAACTCGTTGTGGCTACAGAAAGTGTAGGTTTAAATATAAATATCTCGAAAACAAAAATCATGACCAATTTGGTACCCAACCAGAACATCAGTATTGGTGGAAAAGAAATAGAACTCGTAGATAGATATAAATACCTGGGACATGAAATTATGATTGGCAGGGATAACCAGACTCATGAACTGAAGAGAAGAATCGGCCTTGGATGGGCAGCATTTGGAAAACTGAGAGAAACTTTTAAAAGTGAGCTGCCCACATGCCTAAAGAGTAAGGTATTTGATCAGTGCGTCCTCCCAGTCTTGACGTACGGAGCAAAAACACTTACCTTAACAAAAGCAGCAGCTACCAAACTGAGAGTCACGCAGAGAAGAATGGAGCGGTCCATGTTAGGAATAACTCTACGAGACAGAATAACCAACGAAGACATCAGGAGAAGAACCGGAGTGACTGACATCATCGAGAAGATAGCCAGACTAAAATGGAGATGGGCAGGACACATAGCCAGAATGACAGATGGGCGATGGACAAAGAGGTTATTGGAATGGAGGCCAAGGGAAGACAAGAGAAGCGTCGGTCGACCACCTACAAGATGGACTGACGATTTAAGAAGACTAATAAAAACTGGATGAGAGCGGCGCAAGATAGACGGGGTTGGAAACATGAGGAAGAGGCCTATGTTCAGCAGTGGACTCTTGAGGCTGGATGATGATGATGTGAAAAATCGTCCAAACGTGAAGATAGCGTGAATTCTTCTTCTTTTCGTATCGTTCAAACTTGAAAATAGCGTCAATTTTTTTAAAGCGTAACAGGGGCTGTTGGTAAAAGGGTGCGTTGGCTTGGCGGATCGTGACGAACAAAGGGGTCGTTGTAAATGGGGAGGAGGTAACAAATACATTGAAGCAAAAAACAAAGATGGCGGCATTATCAAATCGGCACTAAGCTGTTAACGTCTAAACGGCTCAACGTACAACAACGTGCATGGTATAGATTGGAAAGGGGAGGAGGTAACGAATACGATGAAGCAAAAAAACAAAGATGGCGGCATTGCCAAAACGGCACTAAGCTGTTAAGGTCTAAACGGCTCAACGTACAACAACGTGCATGGTATAGATGGAAAGGTGAGAAGGTAACGAACACGTTGAAGCAAAAAACAAAGATGGCGGCATTGCCAAAAGGACACTAAGCTTGTAGCGTCTAAACTGCTCAACGTATAACAATGTGTAAGGTATCGATGGAAAGGGGAGGGACAAACGAATACGTAGACACGAAAACAAAGATGACGTCATTGCCAAAAGGACACTAATCTTGTAAAGTCTAAACAGCTCAACGTACAACAACGTGCAAGGTATCGATGGAATTGGGAGATGGTAACGAATATGTTAAGACGAAAAGCAAACGCAAAGACAATGCCAAAACGGCACTATATCATATCTGCATCGTTATTTGTCAGATTACTACGCGAAAAACGTTAAATGAAAGAGGAGGGGATATCGAATACGTTACCACAAAAACAAAGACAAACTGCCAAAAAGGAACTACACCGTATCTTCGTTTCTATTGGTTCGATCTTCGCAAATGAGGGCTCGTTGGAAAGAGGAGAAGATATCAAAATATTTTATCATAAAAACAAAGACGAAAACATTGTCAAAATGGGACTATATCGGATCTTTGTTGCGATTGATCGAATTTTAGCATAATAGACGTTAAAGGAATGGAGAGTAGTCACTGAGGCTAACAGAGAAACAAACATGACAACATTGTGAAAACGACGCTAAATCATATCTTTGCTGCTATTGGACCTATTTAGAAGGGGATTCCACGTACATTACAGTTCATCATCCCGTCTCACCACCTGTAGGTTTCATCCTTTAACTATGCCCAAACCATCTAACACCTGTCATCATAAAAAGACACTTCTTTAGTTTATCGCTTCTTCTTTCTCTCTCTCTCTCTCTCTCTCTCTCTCTCTCTCTCTCTCTCTCTCTCTCTCTCTCTCTCACGAAACAATCGACCAATAGTGGTATAGGAACATCCACAAGTAAACGCCTGAATGGTGATATGTCAACGTCCAAATGATGACATGTAAACGCCCCAAACCGTGGTGTTACGTATTCTCATATCACCAGGCCCTAACCAATACGTACCCTCATGCACCAAGCCCCAACATGTATCGACCAATGATGACATAGGAACGGTAAGTAAACGCCTTAATGGTAACATGTAAACGCCCCTCGACACAATGAGAATGAAGTCATGACCAAAGAGATTCCACCCCGAGGCGCGCAGTCGTGTGGGATAAAAGTCGACCTGATAGAGGTTACATGATTGAATAAAATTCTGTATGTATCAAGCCTTCTAAGAAGTAAGATGGATAAAATCAAGTTGTTCAGAGGTTTGAACGTAGTCAGAAAAATAAAACGCTTAAATTTAGATGACATACTTATTGATCAATGGATGACAAACACTGAAGTTACCTGCTATATCTTTTATATCAGCGGAGAACCAGTATCGTTTGTTCTATAATCAAAATGCGCCTTTGATCCACTCAGACAGTATGATGTACCAAGAGTATTAGATTACGTATATACATTACCTCATCATCGAAAAAGAGGATACGCATGCAAACTTATAGAACATGTAAAGAAAAATAACCAATTCAGAGCATTTTGCTCCAACACAGAATCGGAACGGTTGTTTGGTAAATGTAAATGTGTTACATCATGGAATAATGAAGTATACTGTAATGTTTAGATATCCATAATAAAATCGAAATAAACATATAAACAACATATCGTGTTATATTTCTTCCACACTTATTGCAGTCTACCACACTGTACTCTGTAATAACGGAATAGGTAATAGAATATAGAAAAACGTGATATTCTCAAAGGACATACGATGGGTATATCGCATCAGAATGACTAGAAAATAATTCACAGTTAACCTATCGATGTTTGGCAATTTTAAACTTCGGACAACAACATGTAACGTACCCTAACTGTAAACGAACTGTAACAGATATCTAACGCGATCGAACATATAGCAGACGTATACCTGACACTATCTAACGCATATGCGATGTATAGCAGACGCGTTCTAACTCATATCAGACGTATAACAGCTGTAAACTAGACTCAAGATAGGACAGAACAATCGCTAAAGAAAATCTGCCGGAAAAAAAACGAAATTTGTCAGAGTAAGAAATGAAAGAATCGTAAGAAATTATGTGCGTTAATCACAGAATAACGAAGGACATCGCAACTACACTGGTATGGACACGTCCACAGAATGGGCGACAACAAAATAACAAAAAAGTATTATATTGGACACAACAGGAAAGACGGAAATGTAGGTCATCAACTACTATACATAAATATATAAATCTCATCTGAGCAGTCATTACAAGTATCCTCCGAACAGTAACTACTATACACAACTCACAAATACGATTATTGGTATGCGATAACGTTTTATTGCATAATATATTTTATCTACAGCAATTACTATTTTACAACGATATTCAGATATAATCCAATTATAACGAGGACTAAAAACGAATTTACCATTCTTCCAGTATGTTCAAACAACTAACGTATATTACTCGACATAGATATGAGTTGGATGATCAAACCAACAAGGACCTAAACGTACTCTACAAGCCACATCTGAACGACCACTACTATACACAAATCTCCACTGAACGTACAATTCGACAAGAGTCTCCGCTGAACACTCACTAATACACACAGATCTCGTCTGAACGTATAATTAGTCAAGAGTCTTATCTACATATCCACTACTATACATAAATCTCCAAGATGACTATTTTTCGATTTGATGCATATTATATGTTATCTACAACAATTACCATTTTACAATGATAATTAGATATAATCCAATTATGACGAAGACTAACCAACGAATGATTACCATCCATAAATTATGTTCAAACAAACTAACGTGCCGAAAGACCATTACTTTATATCTTCGTTGTTACTTATCTGATTTTGACGTACAAGGCGTTAAATGAAAGGTGAAAGGAAAGCGTAAATATGTGCATACTATAGTTTATCTACGACGAGCAAGTAATTTATTGTTTTAAAGTGGATAATGAACATTGATCTCTGTAAGAATATATGTTGGTCATAGACGGTTCTTCAATAGCCATCAGGCAACAATTTCCCCTGATCATGTTTATAAAACATACGGAATGCACTGTACATACCTAACACTAGTTGACAGCGCACTTTGCAGGTCCCGTCTCACGATCAACTAATAGGTTTAAGTACAACTCCCTTCGTGAAGGTACAGAGGCGTGAATCCGTGCAGGAAAATGTCGACCATCCTTTTTATACTCCGTAAAGGACCATCTAATATTCAACGTGAAAATATTTCAGGTGTATTAACAAAGAAAAATTAAGGTTGATCTGCACCCCCAAAAGACAAACTACAAATTCAAAAAATTTGAAATAATTTGAGAAGGTATATGTGATGACTAGAAGTATTTTGACAACTTTTAAGCAAACTTCATGTTTTCGTTTTTAAAAAAAACTCAAAAAAACTACTTTTTTTCAAGTATAAAGCGGGAAAACCAAACATAGGATTTTGTTAATTTTTTTACAGCATCAAGATATAATTATAAGAAATACTTATGAATTTTTTGAATTTACAGTTTTGTCCCAATAGGAAAAAATAATATGTTTCGGCTTATAATAAAGTTACCGGTAAGAAACCGAATTTTTTTTTAATAATAACATATATAAAACTGTAAAAGTGGAAAATATTTGCAATAAAACGTTAAATATTTTTTAATAAACATATGAAAAATCTCGTTAAACAAGAATTATGTCTTGAACTGCCGCCTTCAAATTGTAATATAGGGAGATGGCTCCATCTGAAACAATGGTAGTATTTATCATCGATAGATAGCATTACGTTCGGCTTTGAAACGCTTCAAACGAAACGACATACTAACAGGGTTGCCATATCAATTACTTTGTACAACACTTTGGCAAATTATAACAAAATTTAATGTAAATCTTATCGGTTTAAATTTTGAACTGGTCATGCTGAAACTTACAGAGTTACACAATAGTAGATACTGCAACTTTTATTTTGAAAGTACGATATTATAAAATTTACACTCTATAAGTAATATATCTATAAAAAACCTATTTAGTTTTACAAAACTATTTAGGCGTTTTTAGTTAATTATTTTAGTATTTATAAACAATAGTGCTCCTTGCATAACCAGTGGCTCACAATTTTTCTGAGGGTTGGGCTTTATAATTTTTTTATGCTACCTCCATTGTGAGTCCCTAAAATTTGGGTTTTAGTTTAATTTAAAGTACTAAAGATAGCAGTGCCAAAGATTCAGGTATTTATTATCCTGCCTACCAACTAAAACCACCCTCTCTTACTTGTGTGCATTTGACTGTCGCACGTACCGTACTCCGAAAGGAGTGTGGAGGCACGTACCGTACTCCGAAAGAGGTGGGGAGGTCACTGTAAGACTGACGACACTCACTTTGTGGAACACTCCCTTTTCTTAACTAAATCTTATTTATTGTTCTGAAGCTATTTTCGTGTGGCATTTAAAGTAATTACTATTTTAATGGGAATAAGCCACAATTGAAGGTTAAAATAAGTTTATTAACGTTTGACATTAATCCAACTTGTAAATACAATACATTTTGGAGACGGCTATCACCGTATTCCCGTTCTTCTCCACCAATCCTGCCGGTTTAAGGCATGCTCCTCCTCCAAACCTTTTGATTCCATCGCTCTTCTAATTCCTTCATTCCATGAGCGTCAAGTTCTATCTCTTTTTCTTTTTCCAGGGGGCTTCAATTTGTGAAGTTTTTAGGGCCAACGTACGTCAGGCATTCTCAATAGGCGTCCAAACCATTTTGAACCTCTTCTTTCTATTCTGTCAATGACCGTTTCTGTAGCATTCATCTTATTTCTTATATATTCATTGGTCTTCCTTTCCTGCCTTGATGTTCTAGCACTTCTTCTCAAATAATCCATTTCAACTGATAACAATGTTCTCTTCAGGTGTGCATTAATTGTCCATACTTCAGAGCCTTAACAAAGAACTGATTCAATCATGGTTTGCCCTATTCTTTTTTTGTTTCTTTTGGAAATGTTGCGATCCCACCATAAGGAGTTCAGACATCCTACAATTTTACGTCCCTGATAAATTCGGTGTTTAATTTCGGATTGTCCCAAGCCGTTCTTAGCAATGAGGGCACTTAAATGTTTAAATTTTTCCACTTGTTTGATTTCCACGTCCTCGTCGATCAACACTTCGAACCTTGCATCTGAATTGATAACTAAATATTCTGTTTTCTTTATGCTGACTTGTAACTTCCATTTTACATATTCTCTGTATAGAGGCTTCATCATAAATTCTAAATCATAAGAATCTTGAGCTAGGACGACTTGGTCATCCGCAAAGTTCAGGGAGAACACTACGTCATTTCCTATGTGGATTCCCATTCCCTGGCAGTGGTTTTTCCAATTTTGGAGGACTGCCTCAATATATAAATTAAACAGTAAGGGTGACATACTGCATCCTTGTTTTAGTCCTTTAGTTACTTTTATTGGCTCTGATAGTCTATTTCCGATTTTTAGGTAAGTAGTGTTATCCCTGTATACTTCTGTAATTATTCCTAAAAGGTATGGACTAATGTCGAGTTGTTGTAAAGCTTGCCATAATTTAAGTCTTGGAACTGTATCATACGCCTTTTCTAGGTTGATAAAGGCTAGATGTACTTTGGTACCAACTACTATTCTTTTTTCTATTAATTGTTGGGGTATAAACAAGTTATTAGTGCAAGATCAAAGATCAAAGATTCAAACGTCAATAAACTTATTTTAACCTTCAATTGTGGCTTATTCCCATTAAAATAGTAATCAGATCTTATCTCTGTCGTTGCCCCGGTTGGTGTTTCCTTTCTTCTTCTTTCTTTTTAGTGACTGCTCGGATGTAATTGTGAACACTATTCCATCCCTCCTTCCCGCCATCTTCACGATTATCTCTCTTACAGTCACAGGGTTTATACCTATTTCTTTATATACATTCTGTTTCTCTTCACTGTACATCTATTATACTCCAGCATTGTGTGAGTAACAATGTCGGGATATTCGCAGTATAGGCATTTATCCGTATCTGTCTTTCTGAACCTGTGAAGATACGCCCTAAAACAGACAATCTAACCAGTCTCCTTAGGCTCGGGATCAGCATCTTGGTCCACTGGGCAACATCTGCCTTGTTGTTCTCCTCTTCTTGCCATCTTTCCATTGATCTTTCCCTTTCTTCTTTTTTTTATAGCTGTTGTCAAATGCTCCCATTTTATTTACTTTCGAAATATAATAAACACTAGAGACCTCGCCTTGTGGACAAGGCATTACAGCCTGCAAGTCATATACTGCAACTATAAATATCTCAGTAACTTTTTGTTTGTCTTTTTCTTTTTATGATCTTGAAAGAATTTTCTCTTTCATCTGGTTTTTGTTTCACTTGTAAACTTGGTTTATCGTCAGCATTATTAGAGAATGTACATTCTTCACACTGGTCTTTCTTGGGCTGACAGGAGATATTAAAGTCTATCACAAAAATGTGATCATGCATTTGGTGTGGAATATATTGTTTATCCTCAGAAACACATTTATTAACATAATTTCGGTGTAAAGCAGCAATGGTAAGACCGCCTTCTATATATTCGCGTTTAGAACGAGATCTACAATAATGGCTCTCGATTCTCGGAATTGAGTTAGAATGATCCTTGACGTCGTCGTAGAGATGGATTAATCTGGTGATGATTATTGTGTCTTCCTCTAAGATCTTCATCCTGAATGCCTTTGACAGTACAGTTGTTGTTCTTTTTCACAACAGTTCTGATGGTTTTCTCGGAAATATCTAGGGTATTCATGAAGAATATTTTGCATACTCTCTTACGTTCAGTACTTAAAGGCAAATGTATGCGTTGTTAACATTTTTGCGTGTACTGTCAACGCGTATAATATAACGATACTTTCGTACAATATAGACTTTTTATTAGATATCAGAGCTGGGAACAAATTAATTACAATTAAAAATTGAGTATGCACTTTACTTAAAAGTAAATGTAATTAATTTCCCTCTGTAGCTGTGACGTGATCGTTATATTTTCTTTTTCGAGATAAAAATGTGATTACTTTTCACTATGGTATTAAGAAGCGTAAATAAAATTAAAATAAAAATACAATCAGTCCCATTAAAAATAACTGATATGGAAAGCGAATCAAAAAGGATTTTTTGTTTACGGACTGTAAATTCAAGTAGAAATAATTCATTGTAAAATTCAAGTAAAATTGATTGCTATTTCTATTATGAACTAATTTGATGAAGAGGAAGACATAGTAAAATGTATTAATCCATAAAGACTGAGATACAGAATGAGATATATACTGAGTAGTATAAATATTGCATAATACCAGATCATTTAATTTTTAACTATCAACAAAAGTGTAATATAATATGATGTACCAATTTAATGGTAATATGGTATTCACAGATAGCCGCAATAATTTCTTTGTCGATAAAATTGTTTAGATAATTATTATATTCCGACTGACACAGCAGATCAGTAAAGTATTATACATAAAGATGGTGTTAAAGATATCTTTGCTTACTTGGTCTACTAGTATTATAAGTTATAGCGTAGGTATTTGATAAAATTACTGTTTACACAACTTGGCAACTCAGCCAATTGATATAATGATAGAAAACTGCAATTTATGTTAGGGTTTGAGTCATCATGTAGAAATCTACGATTAAGTTAAAAAAATTACCACAGTAGTATGCCGCAGTAGAGCCATCTCTAGGATCAGAAACAAATTAATCGAGGGTGAAGATCAACCTTAAATTAAATACATTTTAGAGTATATATAGTTTTAGAGTATATACTTTGGATATGAAAATTGAAAGTAAATATATTATGTTATATAAAAGAAAAACTCAGCCATCGGGTAAAGGCATGACTACCACAATACGCTACGGTAACTCTAAGACAGAAATGATGTACATGAAATGATAGAAAAACATGTATAAAATATCTGATATAGAACCATGTAAAACAGAAAGCATGGACAATAATGATGGAAAATGTATAAAATATCCGACATAGAAACACGTAAAAAATAAACGCTGTACATAAAATGATACAAAATGTGTGAAATATCTGAAATACAAACACGTAAGGCAGAAAGCATGGACAATAATGATAGAACATGTATAAAATATCTGACATAGAAGCATGTAAAACAGAAAAGCTGTACATAAAATGATGGAAAACGTATAAAATATCTGACGTAGAAACACGTAAGAAAGAAATGCTGTACATAAAAATGTATGAAATACCTGACATAGAAACACATAAGACAGAAAGCATGGACAATAATGAATGAAAATGTATAAAATATCTGACATAGAAACACGTAAGGCAGAAAGCATGGATAATAATGATAGAAAATGTATAAAATTGCATGTTTTAAATAATACATAAATTAATAAACAATATGAAAAATTTGGAAAAAATAATGGATAACAGATGTGGTATAAAACCAAAATTTTAAAATATTTTTTGTATGTCTCTATTTTTTTAATCAACAATTACTTTATTATTTGTGAAATGCACTGTTTCATTTAAAAAACGAGAAAATTAAACAACATATTTACAAATAATATTGCATGTTTTAAATAATGCAGAAATAAATTACATACATAATGACAAACTTAGAATGATGGTGTATAAAATCAAATACAAGCCCTCTAAAATATATAAAATAGTACTACTTTTTTAAATTGTTTTACTTGTAGCACAAAATTTTTTGTAGCACAAAACGAACACGTTATTACAAGGGTGAACTGCAGACTGAGTATAACAGAATGGATTCGTTCATTAAATAGGCAGGCTGGTATGACGTAACTCGACTGGAAATTATCGAGAATTGCAAGCTGAAGCTTGTTTGTACACACGTGCACCGGATATTGTCGACTGTGAAAACGCTGAATCGTGAGACAATGTTAAAAAGGAATGTAATAATATCGGCTAAAGTTCTCGTTAGCAGTATTTCGCATCATATTACGTCCAGCCGTATGTGTATACCTATATGACTAACAAGCTAATTCTTGATAAAAAATTATTGCACGTGTTTCCGACGACCGTGTGAGAAATGTTAAAAGGAAATGCACATCCGCTGGTTGGAATATTTATAAAGATTTATTAGTTTAATTATATAATATACGAAGTTACTCGCAAATTACTAGTAATATATAAATTGAAAAATCAACGAATTTTTTCTATTACATTATTCGTTGTGAATAAAATATATACGAGGTTGATTAAAAATTACTCGTAAAATATAAATTGAGAAAATTTAAAAGTTCTTAGAAACACGTAAAAAAGAAATGTTGTACATAAAATGATAGAAAATGTGTGAAATATCTGAAATACAAACACGTAAGGCAGAAAGCATGGACAATAATGATAGAGAATGTATAAAATATCTAACATAGAAACACGTAAGAAAGAAATGCTATACATAAAAATGTATGAAATATCTGACATAGAAACACGTAAGAGAGAACGCATGGACAATAATGATGGAAAATGTATAAAATATAACTGCTGTACATAAAATGATAGAAAAAATCTGACATAGAAACACGAAAGGCAGAAAGCATCGGCAATAATGATAAAAAAATGTATAAAATATCTGACATAAAAACACGTAAGGCAGAAAGCATGGACAATATTGATGGAAAATGTATAAAATATCTGACATAGAAACATGTAAGACAGAAAAGCTATACATAAAGGTAAATTTGTATTTATTGACCTAAAGAAGGCGTCTGACGCAGTAAAAAAACAAAGAACCGGTCGAATCCTAACATGTGACACATTACCTGTTGGTAATATTCAGTGTTAGCGATGTTTGTGATGGGGATAATAAAGATTTTTTTGTTGTTTACATCTATGCTCATTGTTGGCTATTGAATAATATGTTAGACTCTGCCGGTTTCGACATATAATTATTCTCTATTCATCAAATTTTACATGTAAATCGTTCATTATTACCCATGCTTTCTGCCTTACGTGTTTCTATGCCATATATTTAAGACATTTTCTTTCTTACGTGTTCCTATGTCAGATATTTTATACATTTTACATCATTATTGTCCATGCTTTCATTCTTACGTGTTTCTATGTCAGATATTTTATACATTTTTCTATCATTTTATGTATAGCTTTTCTGTCTTACATGTTTCTATGTCAGATATTTTATACATTTTCCATCAATATTGTCCATGCTTTCTGCCTTACGTGTTTTTATGTCAGATATTTTATACATTTGTTTATCATTATTGCCGATGCTTTCTGCCTTTCGTGTTTCTATGTCAGATTTTTATGTACAGCAGTTATATTTTATACATTTTCTATCATTATTGTCCATGCATTCTGCCCTACGTGATTGTATGTCAGATATTTTACACATTTTCTGTCATTTTATGTACAGCATTTCTTTCTTACGTGTTCCTATGTGAGATATTTTCTACATTTTACATCATTATTGTCTATGCTTTCATTCTTGCGTGTTTCTATGTTAGATATTTTATACATTTTCTATCATCCTTTCCAGTACTTCTCAATTTTTATTCGATATTTTATACATTTTCCATCATTATTGTCCATGCGTTCTCTCTTACGTGTTTCTATGTCAGATATTTCATACATTTTTATGTATAGCATTTCTTTCTTACGTGTTTCTGTTAGATATTTTATACATTCTCTATCATTATTGTCCATTCTTTCTGCCTTACGTGTTTGTATTTCAGATATTTCACACATTTTCTATCATTTTATGTACATTTCTTTTTTACGTGTTTCTAAGAACTTTTAAATTTTCTCAATTTATATTTTACGAGTAATTTTTAATCAACCTCGTATATATTTTATCCACAACGAATAATGTAATAGCAAAAATTCGTTGATTTTTCAATTTATATATTACTAGTAATTTGCGAGTAACTTCGTATATTATATAATTAAACTAATAAATCTTTATAAATATTCCAACCAGCGGATGTGCATTTCCTTTTAACATTTCTCACACGGTCGTCGGAAACACGTGCAACAATTTATTTTCAAGAATTAGTTTGTTAGTCATATAGGTATACACATACGGCTGGACGTAATATGATGCGAAATACTGCTAACGAGAACTTTAGCCGATATTATTACATTCCTTTTTAACATTGTCTCACGATTCAGCGTTTTCACAGTCGACAATATCCGGTGCACGTGTGTACAAACAAGCTTCAGCTTGCAATTCTCGATAATTTCCAGTCGAGTTACGTCATACCAGCCTGCCTATTTAATGAACGAATCCATTCTGTTATACTCAGTCTGCAGTTCACCCTTGTAATAACGTGTTCGTTTTGTATTACAAAAAATTTTGTGCTACAAGTAAAACAATTTAAAAAAGTAGTACTATTTTATATGTTTTAGAGGGCTTGTATTTGATTTTATACACCATCATTCTAAGTTTGTCATTATGTATGTAATTTATTTCTGCATTATTTAAAACATGCAATATTATTTGTAAATATGTTGTTTAATTTTCTCGTTTTTAAAATGAAACAGTGCATTTCACAAATAATAAAGTAATTGTTGATTAAAAAAATAGAGACATACAAAAAATATTTTAAAATTTTGGTTTTATACCACATCTGTTATCCATTATTTTTTCCAAGTTTTTCATATTGTTTATTAATTTATGTATTATTTAAAACATGCAATTTTATACATTTTCTATCATTATTATCCATGCTTTCTGCCTTACGTGTTGCTATGTCAGATATTTTATACATTTTCATTCATTATTGTCCATGCTTTCTGTCTTATGTGTTTCTATGTCAGGTATTTCATACATTTTTATATACAGCATTTCTTTCTTACGTGTTTCTACGTCAGATATTTTATACGTTTTCCATCATTTTATGTACAGCTTTTCTGTCTTACATGTTTCTATGTCAGATATTTTATACATTTTCGATCATTATTGTCCATGCTTTCTGCCTTACGTGTTTGTATTTCAGATATTTCACACATTTTGTATCATTTTATGTACAGCGTTTATTTTTTACGTGTTTCTATGTCGGATATTTTATACATTTTAGTTTTAGTTTTACATGGTTCTATATCAGATATTTTATACATGTTTTTCTATCATTTCATGTACATCATTTCTGTCTTAGAATTACCGTAGCGTATTGTGGTAGTCATGCCTTTACCCGATGGCTGAGTTTTTCTTTTATATAACATAATATATTTACTTTCAATTTTCACATCCAAAGTATATACTCTAAAACTATATATACTCTAAAATGTATTTAATTTAATTTTTCTTTGTTAATACACCTGAAATATTTTCACGTTGAATATTAGATGGTCCTTTACGGAGTATAAAAAGGATGGTCGACATTTTCCTGCACGGATTCACGCCTGTGTACCTTCACGAAGGGAGTTGTACTTAAACCTATTAGTTGATCGTGAGACGGGACCTGCAAAGTGCGCTGTCAACTAGGGTTAGGTATATACAGTGCATTCCGTATGTTTTATAAACATGATCAGGGGAAATTGTTGCCTGATGGCTATTGAAGAACCGTCTATGACCAACATATATTCTTACAGAGACCAATGTTCATTATCCACTTTAAAACAATAAATTACTTGCTCGTCGCAGATAAACTATAGTATGCACATATTTACGCTTTCCTTTCACCTTTCATTTAACGCCTTGTACGTCAAAATCAGATAAGTAACAACGAAGATATAAAGTAATGGTCTTTCGGCACGTTAGTTTGTTTGAACATAATTTATGGATGGTAATCATTCGTTGGTTAGTCTTCGTCATAATTGGATTATATCTAATTATCATTGTAAAATGGTAATTGTTGTAGATAACATATAATATGCATAAAATCGAAAAATAGTCATCTTGGAAATTTATGTATAGTAGTGGATATGTAGATAAGACTCTTGACTAATTATATGTTCAGATGAGATCTGTGTGTATTAGTGAGTGTTCAGCGGAGACTCTTGTCGAATTGTACGTTCAGTGGAGATTTGTGTATAGTAGTGGTCGTTCAGGTGTGGCTTGTAGAGAACGTTTAGGTCCTTGTCGGTTTGTGATCATCCAACTCATATCTATGTCGAGTAATATACGTTAGTTGTTTGAACATACTGGAAGAATGATAAATTCGTTTTTAGTCCTCGTTATAATTGGATTATATCTGAATATCGTTGTAAAATAGTAATTGCTGTAGATAAAATATATTATGCAATAAAACGTTATCGCATACCAATAATCGTATTTGTGAGTTGTGTATAGTAGTTACTGTTCGGAGGATACTTGTAATGACTGCTCAGATGAGATTTATATATTTATGTATAGTAGTTGATGACCTACATTTCCGTCTTTCCTGTTGTGTCCAATATAATACTTTTTTGTTATTTTGTTGTCGCCCATTCTGTGGACGTATCCATACCAGTGTAGTTGCGATGTCCTTCGTTATTCTGTGATTAACGCACATAATTTCTTACGATTCTTTCATTTCTTACTCTGACAAATTTCGTTTGTTTTTCCGACAGATTTTCTTTAGCGATTGTTCTGTCCTATCTTGAGTCTAGTTTACAACTGTTATACGTCTGATATGAGTTAGAACGCGTCTGCTATACATCGCATATGCGTTAGATAGTGTCAGGTATACGTCTGCTATATGTTCGATCGCGTTAGATATCTGTTACAGTTCGTTTACAGTTAGGGTACGTTACATGTTGTTGTCCGAAGTTTAAAATTGCCAAACATCGATAGGTTAACTGTGAATTATTTTCTAGTCATTCTGATGCGATATACCCATCGTATGTCCTTTGAGAATATCACGTTTTTCTATATTCTATTACCTATTCCGTTATTACAGAGTACAGTGTGGTAGACTGCAATAAGTGTGGAAGAAATATAACACGATATGTTGTTTATATGTTTATTTCGATTTTATTATAGATATCTAAACATTACAGTATACTTCATTATTCCATGATTAACACATTTACCAAACAACCGTTCCGATTCTGTGTTGGAGCAAAATGCTCTGAATTGGTTATTTTTCTTTACATGTTCTATAAGTTTGCATGCGTATCCTCTTTTTCGATGATGAGGTAATGTATATACGTAATCTAATACTCTTGGTACATCATACGGTCTGAGTGGATCAAAGGCGCATTTTGATTATAGAACAAACGATACTGGTTCTCCGCTGATATAAAAGATATAGCAGGTAACTTCAGTGTTTGTCATCCATTGATCAATAAGTATGTCATCTAAATTTAAGCGTTTTATTTTTCTGACTACGTTCGAACCTCTGAACAACTTGATTTTATCCATCTTACTTCTTAGAAGGCTTGATACATACAGAATTGTATTCAATCATGTAACCTCTATCAGGTCGACTTTTATCCCACACGACTGCGCGCCTCGGGGTGGAATCTCTTTGGTCATGACTTCATTCTCATTGTGTCGAGGGGCGTTTACATGTTACCATTAAGGCGTTTACTTACCGTTCCTATGTCATCATGGGTCGATACATGTTGGGGCTTGGTGCATGAGGGTACGTATTGGTTAGGGCCTGGCGATATGAGAATACGTAACACCACGGTTTGGGGCGTTTACATGTCATCATTGGACGTTGACATATCACCATTCAGGCGTTTACTTATGGATGTTCCTATACCACTATTGGTCGATTGTTTCGTGAGAGAGAGAGAGAAAGAAGAAGCGATAAACTAAAGAAGTGTCTTTTTATGATGACAGGTGTTAGATGGTTTGGGCATAGTTAAAGGATGAAACCTACAGGTGGTGAGACGGGATGATGAACTGTAATGTACGTGGAATCCCCTTCTAAATAGGTCCAATAGCAGCAAAGATATGATTTAGCGTCGTTTTCACAATGTTGTCATGTTTGTTTCTCTGTTAGCCTCAGTGACTACTCTCCATTCCTTTAACGTCCATTATGCTAAAATTCGATCAATCGCAACAAAGATCCGATATAGTGCCATTTTGACAATGTTTTCGTCTTTGTTTTTATTATGAAATATTTTGATATCTTCTTCTCTTTCCAACGAGCCCTCATTCGCGAAGATCGAACCAATAGAAACGAAGATACGGTGTAGTGCCTTTTTGGCAATTTGTCTTTGTTTTTGTGTTAACGTATTCGATATCCCCTCCTCTTTCATTTAACGTTTTTCGCGTAGTAATCTGACAAATAACGATGGAGTAATGATATAGTGCCGTTTTGGCATTGTCTTTGCGTTTGCTTTTCGTCTTAACATATTCGTTACCATCTCCCAATTCCATCGATACCTTGCACGTTGTTGTACGTTGAGCTGTTTAGACTTTACAAGATTAGTGTCCTTTTGGCAATGACGTCATCTTTGTTTTCGTGTCAACGTATTCGTTTGTCCATCCCCTTTCCATCGATACCTTACACATTGTTATACGTTGAGCAGTTTAGACGCTACAAGCTAAGTGTAATTTTGGCAATGCCGCCATCTTTGTTTTTTGCTTCATCGTATTCGTTACCTCCTCCCCTTTCCAACGATACCTTGCACGTTGTTGTACGTTGAGCCGTTTAGACGTTAACAGCTTAGTGCCGTTTTGGCAATGCCGCCATCTTTGTTTTTTGCTTCATCGTATTCGTTACCTCCTCCCCTTTCCAACGATACCTTGCACGTTGTTGTACGTTGAGCCGTTTAGACGTTAACAGCTTAGTGCCGTTTTGGCAATGCCGCCATCTTTGTTTTTTGCTTCATCGTATTCGTTACCTCCTCCCCTTTCCAACGATACCTTGCACGTTGTTGTACGTTGAGCCGTTTAGACGTTAACAGCTTAGTGCCGTTTTGATAATGCCGCCATCTTTGTTTTTTGCTTCAATGTATTTGTTACCTCCTCCCCATTTACAACGACCCCTTTGTTCGTCACGATCCGCCGAGCCAACGCACCCTTTTACCAACAGCCCCTGTTACGCTTTAAAAAAATTGACGCTATTTTCAAGTTTGAACGATACGAAAAGAAGAAGAATTCACGCTATCTTCACGTTTGGACGATTTTTCACAAAAGAAGAAGAATTAACGCTATTTTCATGTATCAACGACACCTCGAGTACCCCCGTCCCCCCGCACCCCTCGCCCGGCCCCTCTCGCCCCCCTTCACCGCGTAGCCAAAACAGTGTTACCCATAGCTGCGCGAAACCCGTTGCTCGTACGGTTCCAACAATACCTCATACGTCGCGATCCAACGAGAGGTCGCGCCTCCACCACGAAATGAGCCAAAAATGACCAGAATGGACCTTAGATTTTCTTATGGAGATTTACATGGGAAAATGTATCGGGATACGGGATTTTGTTCCCGAACCGGTGCTGCCTAATTACTTATACTATACATGTTTTGTCTGTTAATCCTCTTAAAACATTATCAATAACTCTCTGAAAAGTCTAGGGTGCATTGTTTAAACCAAAAGGCATTCTTTTAAATTGAATGTGGCCTTGTGGTGTACTAAAGGCTGTTTTTTCAACATTTTGTTGGTCTACTTCTATTTGGTGGAAGCCACTTGCAAGATGTAGTGTCGAAAAGTAATTTGCTTTTCCTAATTTATCTAAAATTTCTGTTATGTTTGGTAATGGGTATTTATCGTCTACGGTTGTCTCGTTTAACTTTCTATAATCTATTACTAGACGCCATTTCTATTATACCTTCTGCTAACATCTTATTTATTAGAGATTTAACTTCTTCTCGGTTAAATTCCAGAAACGATATGATTTTGTATATATTGCAGAATCATCAGTGAGTTCAATTTTATGTTTAATACTATTAGGAACACTTAAGGGTATTCCTTCGCAATAAAATATGTCTCTATATTAGAAACAAAGCTTTTTTAGTAATTCTCTTTCTTCTTTGTTGCAATGTGGATAAATTTCTGTAAGAAATGTATCCAAGTGTTGCTAGTCTACTGGTAGCAATTCTTAACTTCTACCTAGGTAAATCCTCATGAAAGTCGAAAATGTATTTAAAAGATATGTTTATCCGTAGATTAACTTTCTCCGACCAATTCCAAAAATTTCTCTGTTAGACAAGAATTCAAAAGGTCGGTTTTTACCTACCTCTGTATAGAAATATCGAAGTTGTTCCCCGCCGCTCGAAAATCCCTTGCAATAGTCAGGTATTGAAAATCGGAATTTTTATTTTCAAGTCAGTATAATATTGTACCCCAGCTTAGCTGGTCGCTCGCATATTAGTTAGTTTTTAGTTTCGAATTCGACATAATTCGACGCAATTTTCGTTTAAGAGTTTTTAGACTAATGCGTAATCAGTATCAAATTGTATCCCAGCTGAGCTGGTCGCTTCTTGTTTTTAGAGTTTTATCATTTTATCTCGCGCATTGTAGTTATCGTTACATAGTTTAGAGTTAAAAGCTGAACGCTCATTAGTTATCAACTTTATTCATATACATATAAGAAAACGTCCTTAGTTGAAGTGATACTTAGTAGTAATATTTAATATGTATCAGTGCTTGTATTTATAGTGTGTCGTGGACCAGTGTATAGACAGTGATCGGGGCTATTTCAATAAAGAACTTGTGCTAAAACTTTGGCTAGATATTAACTTAGTTGTAGTAACATTTAATTATTAAATTACGTATTGTTTGAACTGCTTGTGTTCTTATTTCTCAAGCCAGTGGGTGGTCCTTCGAATTGGAAGTAATTACAAGACTAAGTACGCTCTAAATGGTAGCAATATTGCCATCCTAATTTGTTGAACAAATGTCCGTTTAATTCTACCATTTTTGTTGGTCCTTCGAGCCGGATGAGGAACCAGTTGTACCAAATTATCCGCAAGTGATATCTCGCTTTTATTAGAAAACTTTCGCAAAAAATAAAATTTAAGTTCAATTTAGTCAAATTTGTTTATCACCGAAATAAATATTTAATTTCAGAACTTTTCGTTGTATAAACTTAAATCGCGTCGTGAGTGATATATGTGAGTCATCAAGTTAAGCCATCGAAGAATTGTGCCTGGCAGATTACCTGTTTCCAGCTAATCACCTTTGGGTCGGCAAGAAGCGGTGAGCTATTGTTCGTTTGGAAATTCCCAAGAAGATCGCCAGACATGGTTAGGTATTGTTAAATTTATTATTTAAAATATTTAATAAAAACTTTTATACTCAAAAGATTCAATCATCTTATTGTTGTCAATTGTACTGTTTTGTAAAAGTTGCTGAAATGACTTCTCAGAATTTAACCAAGCAAATTTGAGGTTTTAAATCTCAATTGACCCGTATTGAAAGCTTTTTGAATGCTAATTCAGATGATTTGAATAATAAACATATAATAAACATATAATACACAATAATTATAATACAATATTATAATTATTAAAATAAAACTTTTTACACTTATTATATGCTAATTTCTTAAGAATACCCTCATATAAATAATTTTTATAAAATTCTCTAGTATATAACTTATTAAAATAACCAAATATTTTTTATATCTAACATTATCTAGTGTGTAACTTATAAATTATTTTCTTTAAACACCAATCATCTCAATACTCCAAAATTAATTTTAAAAGAAATAATTCACATATTATTTTTTTAAATATTAATTTTCTTATCCACATAACTTAGTAAATATAATAAATTAAATACTTCAATTTTTTTATTTAAATTGTTCTATTAAATACATCCCTGTTGTCTGTCTATGTCAAACTGTCATGTCAAATGGAGCAATGTAGGCTATATCAGAGAATAAAAACAACTAATGTAAGGGTCTATAATTATATTGTGTTCTGTTTATTTATAGACAAGATCTAGGTAAAGATTTCCGTTCAACAGGCTTTCATCAATATGAATGGTAAGTTTTACACTTTTCATTCTATTTTTAGAAAAACAATTACAGAATCAATTTTGTATCTAACCCCAAATTATGATTTTTAGGGCACAAACAATTTCCATATGTACAAAATTCAACAAGTATGATGTCAAATTGATTCACAACAAAGAAATCTACCATCTATCTATGAAATGGATCTATCAGTAAGCTGTTAGTGTTGTTATTATTAGTGTTAAAAGTATAGAAAATATTATTCAATTTCTTCATAATATTTAAAGATGTCATTGATATGAAAAATCCCTCTAAGTCTTTTATCTGTATCTATCAACACATAACTATTTAGTCCATTCTGATTTTCGATTCTGTATGGACCTTCAAACATTTTTTGTAATTTCTTACAACGGTTTTCTGTAACATTACTCTTTCTAAGTGAACAAATTAACACTTGGTCTCCTTTTTGAAATGTGATTGGTTTTTTTATTTTTTGATTTTGTCTTCTGATATATTTTTCAGCTTTCCTTCTAATTCGGTTATTCACTTTCTGCATTACTTGTTCTAACATATCCTGATTATATTCACTAATCCATTTTCTGTTTCCTATATGGCCAAACATTAAATATTCTGGTACTTCCTTTGTATTTAAATTATGTGTATTATTTAAAAAATATTCTACTTGTGGTATATGTTGCTCCCATGTTTCATGTTGATCCTGACATACTATCCTTAAATATTTTATAACTTCTTTAATATATCTTTCTGCAGGATTTGCCTGAGGATGTCTGATACTTGTAAAATGAATGTTGATTCCCTTTTTCTCACAAAATGCCCGAAATTTTTGACTGTTAAAATATGTAGCGTTATCTATTATGCAATTTCTAAATGGTCCTATTTCTTCGAAAAATTGATTAATATATAATTTCAATGTTTTAACATTTGTTCTGGAGCAGGGATATAGTTTAATAAATTTTGTATATAAATCAACTATCACTAGTATATGCTTTTTTCCTGTTGGACTGGGAACTAAATTTGAAATAAAATCCATGGAAACTGTATTTAGTTTTTCATATACAACATTAGATTTATATGTGTTCTGGTTTTTGAAATTCTTTTCTTTGTTTATTTGACATATTGGGCATTGGGTAGTAATTTCTTTTGCTATACTTATGGCATTATTTGCAAAATAATTGTCCCTAAATAGCATCCATAGCTTTCTTGAATCAATATGCATGTAATTGTTATGTAAATTTTTCAATATTTTCCTTGCCAAAGTTGTAGTTATTACATATACTTCTAAGCCATTTATTATCTTATAATAAACTCCATCTTTCTTAAGGACTTTTTGTTTTTCACTCAAATTGATCTGATCTCTTATAATTTCTTCTTTAGAATATAATCCAGTGCTTTCTACTAACTGATTTAATCCAATTTTTATTGTTTGCTGCCCTTTTTGATGTATTTTCTAACCTTGATAAAGCATCTGCCACTATGTTGGATTTTCCAGAAATGTATTTGATTTCAAAGCAGTATTCACTAAGTATTAGACTCCACCGATGTATTCTACTGTTTCCATATTTGTTATTTAATATAGATGTTAAAGCTTGGTGATCTGTTTCTATGGTAAATTCATTGCCCAACAAATAAAATCTTAATTTTGTGACATAGTGTATGATACTAGCTAGTTCTAATTCTGAAACCAAGTAATCCTTTTCATGTGGCTTTGTAATTCTTGAAATGAATTGTATTGGGTATTCGACCCCATCATGTATTTGTAATAATACCCCTGAAAATCTCTCTATTGATGCATCTGTTCTTAATATGAATGGCTTTGTGTAGTCAGGGTTATATTTTTAAATTTGACAGAAAAATGTTTTTGATTTCTTGGAATGCTAGTTCTCTTCTCTGATCCCATCTCCATTTTACACCTTTCCTCAGCAGTTCAAGTAATGGAATTTCTTTTATACTTAGATCTGGTATCATCCTTTTATAATAATTAGTTATTCCAATAAATCCTCTTAAAGTTCTTAAATTGTGTGGTGTTTTATATTCCTGAATGACTTGTGTCCGTTCTGGATCCATTTCGATTCCCTTAGTGTTAAGTTTATAACCTAGATATATTACTTCTTTTTGAAAAAATGTACATTTTTCTTGATTTATCTTTAGTCCAACTTTGTCTAATCTGTTGATTATAATTTTTAGGTGTTTCTCATGATCTTTAGCCGTTTTAGAAAAAATTAATATATCATCAATGTAGTAAATTACAAAATGTTCATATTGATCCAAAATATCATGAAGACATCTACATAGAGCACTGCAAGATGATTGAAGTCCAAATGGTACTACTTTGAATTGATATACTACTCCATCTATCTGAAATCCTGTATACTGTCTACTTTTTCTTTCTAGAGGTATTAACCAAAAGCTATGCTGTAAATCGATTTTAGTGAAAAATGACATTCCTGTAATTCTTCCTAGTATTCCATCTATACTCATTGGTGCTTCAAATTGCTTTTCGGTGATCTTGTTAATATTCCTTGCATCCAAACATAACCTGATTTCACCTGATCTTTTACGTACTACTACTATAGGGTTTATGAAACGTGTATCTGCCTTCTCAATGATTCCATCTTCTAACATATTATTAATCGTTCTGTTTACTTCTTCTCTGTATTTATATGGTATTGGGTATGATTTTGTTTTAAAATCTTTTCCTTCTTTAACTTTTATACTATGGATATAATTTTGTGAAATTCTATTTTCTTTATTGACAAGTCCCTTGTGTTGCTGCAATATGGAAACGACTATTGATTTATATTCTTCAGGGCAATTTAAAACTTTTATCATATCTTCTTTACAAATAAAATTATTCTTCATTATGTACTCATTATTCCTTGCTTCCAATTTTACGCACTCCACCTCGTAGGCATCCATCTGCTTAAAATTTGCATTCCTTAAATATTCACTACAATTATTCTTTACATTCTTTTGGGACATTTCCCTATCATCAAAATGCATTTCTTCTTCATAAACATCATTATTTTCTTTTAATAATATCCTATCAACTCTTATTCCTTCTTCCACCTCATCTTTCTGCATAAATTTAATTATTTGCCCTTCCAAAGTTACCATTTTTTCTTCAAAATCTATCTTTACTTTCTTCTTTTCCAATTCATCATTTCCCATTAATATATCAACACATAAATCCTTGACAATAAATCCTTGCATATTAATTTCTTTATTAAGAATATTAATTTTAAAATTGGCTAGTTTATCAATTTCACCCAACTTCTTATTATTTGCACCAACAATTTTAATTTTTGGAATCTTTATTATATCTGATAGTTTTAATGTATTAAAAATAAAATTCTCCGAGACTAAAGTACTTTCTGAACCAGTATCTATCATAATTTTAATCATTTTATTTTTGGCCAAAGCATTTATATAAATTAAATTAATAGATTCAATAATTTTATTTTCATCTAAAGAAATAAATTCAGAAGGTTTTTCATAATAGCAATGGCCTAACTTGTAATTCAGAAAGTTTACTGAACAAAATTTTGATTATTAGAATTGTCAGATTGTATCTGACCACTTGGATCTGATGTCCTATGTCTTTCCCTACTATGACTTCTACTCACATTTTCTTGCCTTGTACTATTTCGTTCCCTGTCTTCGTAGCTTCTATTACTTCGTACACAATTTACCTGTCTGTTATAGTTAGGCCGCTCTGTATTTCTTCTATTGTTAAAATCTTGTCTATTATAATTAGTATTGTTATTAAAATTTTGTCTATTATAACTAGTATTGTTATTAAAATTCTGTCTATTTTGATTATTGTTATTATTATTAAAATTTTGTAAATTATCACCATATCTATTATTATTATATGATTGTCTATATTTTTGATTATCATTCTTATTATATTGAAAGTTATTATTGTTTCTATTGTTTGAATATTTTGTACAGTTACTGTTTGCACAACATCAGCATCAAAATGTCTAGATACATTTAAGACTGTTTCATCCTCTCTAAGTGGTGGTTCTAAATATTTTGCAACCGTTATCAGTTTTAATGCATAATCTACCATTTTTGATCTTAAATTGTGATTATACTTTCCAAAATATAGAACTTCTCTAAATTTGGCTTGCTCTAATTTACCCCAATAATAATTTAAAAATTTATTTTCAAACGTTTGAAAATTATCTAAATCATTTTCAATACTAGCAAACCAAGTTGCTGCATTGTCATTTAATGTCATTCTAATATAATCTTTAATATCATTAATATTATTCACTAATCTTAATTTATGTTTTAAACTATTTATGTATACTCTAGGATGCAGATTTTTTTTATTACCAGAGAATTTAATCCCAGTCTCATTTGTTAAATTTAAGTAAGGTCTCCCTATGTCTCTCATTTGTGAAATATCATCTATTCTCTGTTCCACATTTCTTATTTGATTACTATTTATTTGGATATTTTGTTGTATATCGTCTAATTTTTCTTCTGTGTTTCTCCTGTCTTCGTTAATTTTTACTTCTAACTTACATTTCTGCAACTCTATTTTCTGTTCTATATCTATCTTATTATCTGACAGGGCAGAATGGAAGAACATTGTTAAGCAGGCCAAGACTCACAAAGGGTTGTAGCGCCATTAGAAGAAGAAGAAGAAGAAGAAGATCTACCTTATTATCTTGAATAATCCTATTTACTTCTGTCCTCTCATTTTCTATCCTTTTCTTGTAGTCATGCCGTATATTTTTTATTTCAGTTGCTCCTTTTTTCTCTGCAGCTTCAAGTTTTTTATCCATTTGTTTTTCTATTTGTTTTACAATTTTATTATTATTATCTTCTATTTTCGTTTCTAATTTTCTATAATTCTCTTCCAATTTCTGTTCCATTTTTTTCATGTCTTCTTTGACTTCTTTTGAATTCTCTTCCAATTTTTTCATGTCTGCTTTGATTTCATTTGAATTCTCTTCCATTTTCTGTTCCATTTTTTTCATGTCTTCTTTGATTTCTTTTGAATTCTCTTCCATCGTCTTGTTCATCTGCATCATTAATGAGATCAAAGCTGCCATATTGACATTTTCCTCTCTTTCTGGATTCATTTCTGCAGTATCTTGTGGAACTTGAACTAAACTCTCCTCTTGTATAGGTTGTGTTTCTACTTCCACATCTTCTTCATTATTTTTGCTTCTTGTACCTTTCCTTCCTTGAGACATTTTGAGACTTTACTTGTTCAAATATAATTAAAAATAAAATCTATAATTTTTTCTTTCTAATGATAATTAATTTAATTATATGAGAGCACTTATCTTCCTAAACTAATTCTTTTAAATAGAGAGCCACCGCGGTGGGCGCCAAATTGTGATGATGTATTATTTGTGAATGATGAGCAATGAGTGTTTTTTAATAATATATATATATATATATATATATATATATATATATATATATATATATATATATATATATATATATATATGCTGTCACTATTTTTCCGGGTTTGACTCCGCGTTGTAAAATGCTGGTTTTCTTGAAAACCATTGTTTTGGCGACGTTTCGGCAAGGTCTCACTTGCCATTCTCAAGCCTGGTGGATCTACTTCTCGTCGTTACTCGATTAGTACTGGTACGCGTACAGTACTAATCGAGTAACGACGAGAAGTAGATCCACCAGGCTTGAGAATGGCAAGTGAGACCTTGCCGAAACGTCGCCAAAACAATGGTTTTCAAGAAAACCAGCATTTTACAACGCGGAGTCAAACCCGGAAAAATAGTGACAGCACATATAGCTCCCGCGGAAACCTCAAAACAAACATATATATATATATATACATATATATATATATATATATATATATATATATATATATATATAATATATATATATATATATATATATATATATATATATATATATATATATATATATATATAGGGTTTTTATCGCGGTTCTCAAAGAATTAGTTTGTAAGCACTTTTTTTAAATTATCTTTATTATATCTATTATAAAACACACATACAGTGATGAGTGCCTTAAGAACCGGAAAATAAAAAAAAACTAGAAAACATAATACGTTGTGAAATAAAAAGAGATGAAAGTAGTAGAGGTGGGAAATTATCGATAGAAACCTCTAATTTACATTACCTTACATTAGGACTATCGATAGTTTCCCACCTTTAGACGTTAGCTTATGGGCTAGTTGACTTCAGTCATAATATTACAAGTATGACGTCGAACATTAACATTTTTTAAATTTCGCATAAAGTAAAAACTAATTGAAGGCAATAAAGTAAATGTAAGTAAACAGTTTAATTAGTAGTAATTTTATAAATACAGAATAATAAGCTATGATAATTCTGTATTGAGAAGAGTGTATGCGACGTCTCAAATCACAGTTTATTATTGATCAATACTTTAATTTTGGATAAAAACATACTCGTACTTGAACTGTTTTTACTTACATTACGTGATACGTATTACTATGATTAAAGTCAACCAGCTCATAAGCTAACGTCTAAAGGTGGGAAACTTTCGATAGATCTAATGTAATGTAAAGTAAATTATAGGTTTATATCGATAATTTCTCACCTCTACTACTTGCATCTCTTTTTATTTCACAACGTATTATGTTTACTATCTTTTGCGTTATTTTGCCGGTTCTTAAGGCACTCATCCCTGTATATATCTAACATAGCCAATGTAAATTTAAAATAAACTATCTTTAAATTGAAATTCTTATGAAACTAATTAAATTCTATAGACAATGTAAAATTTAAACAAACTATCTTTAAAATTGAAATTGTTATGACACTAACCAAATTATTTAACAAAATTTTGTACCTTTCTGTCACTGAATGCCTAAATGAAACTATTCTCCACTATATAGATTTTAATCACCACTCAATGTCTTCGTTCTCAGCTTCGGTTATCCTTGGTTTTGTGAAATTCCTTTTTCCTATTATCAGCTTCCACCAATTTAAAATATTTTTCTTCTTAATAGCATTTATATTTATTCTTCTTTTCAATATACCAATATTGAAAATCAATTTCAATCACCAAATATATTATATAATTTTAATTTTCAATTATACTTTGTTCCATTATCCAATCACCATTTATACATAACATAAATTTTAATCTTCAATAATATTTTCTTTATTCTGTTTCTTAATCTTCATTAAACTTACTATATTGAACATTTCACCAACTGACTGACTGTATTCTATCTTGAACTATATTGAAAATAGGACCGACTGACTTTATACTGTAACTGTCTGACTTCTTACTAACTCTATCTAACTTTCTTACTAACTGACTGGACATTTTGAATCCAAATCACCGAGTAGGTATATTTGGTTGCCTAATCACATGGCTCACTTAAATATATTTACAATATTATAATTATTAAAATAAAACTTTTTACACTTATTATATGCTAATTTCTTAAGAATGCCCTCATATAAATAATTTTTATAAAATTCTCTAGTATATAACTAAAATAACCAAATATTTTTTATATCTAACATTATCTAGTGTGTAACTTATAAATTATTTTCTTTAAACACCAATCATCTCAATATATATATATATATATATATATATATATATATATATATATATATATATATATATATATATATATATTGTTATGATGTGTTTTTTGTTTGAATGATGAGCAATGAGTATTTTTAATATTATAATATATAGGGTTTTTATCGCGGTTCTCAAAGAATTAGCTTGTAAGTACTTTTTTAAATTATCTTTATTATAACTATTATGAAACACACATATATATCTAACCTAGTCAATGTAAATTTAAAATAAACTATCTTTAAACTGATATTCTTATAAAACTAATTAAATTCTATAGACAATCTAAAATTTTAAACAAACTATCTTCAAAATTGAAATTGTTATGACACTAACTAAATTATATTAACAAAATTTTGTACCTTTCTTTCACTGAATGCCTAAATGAACTGTTTTCCACTATATATATTCTAATCACCACTGAAAGTCTTCGTACTTCGGTTATCCTTGTTTTTTGTGAAATTACTTTTTTCAATTATCAGCTTCTACCAATTTAAGATATAGTTTTCTTCACCAGCATTTATACACCACCAACCAAACCAGCAAACAGCATTTATATTTATTCTTCTTTTCAATATACCAATATCCAATTATTATAAGTTGATTTATACTAATCTCCAACCATAATATAATTTAATTTCTTCCAATATACCTTTTTTTATCTTCAATAATTATTTGTGTATAATTATAAATGTGCATTAAATTATATGCATAATTTTTAATCTTCATTTAACTCACTATATTAAACTATTGGACTATTTGTACTTGATTCACTGACTCTAACTAACTTTCATAATAAACTGCTTGACTTCTGACTAAAAAAACTTAAAAACTGCCAAAAACTTCTGAACAATTGACTTCACTAAGTAAATGTATCTATCTTCTAACTAACTTTCATGATAAAACTGCTAAAAACTGCCATCTTGAATCCAAATCACGGGTATTTATATGTTTTGGATTTCTAGAACCATCTGGTAAGATATCATGTTCCAATTTGTTCTATTTAATACTTGTCTGAATTTTCTGGAACAAACCATTTCGCAAACATGGCCATCTCCGGAGATCCAGAGAATTCCATTCTTTTCTATTAATAATTTTGTTTACATTTAGGCTTTTCAGATCAGAATATATAATTAAATTAGTAACTTAACATTCTAATTTAATAAAATACACATTTCAAACAATATATTATTATAACCCACTTTATATTCGTAAATATTCTTAAACGTCACTTCAGAGTATAAATATCTGTCAATCTCCGAGAGTATTTTTGGTTGCCTAAGCACATGGCTCACTTAAATCTATCTACCACATTATAATTACTAAAATACAACTTTTTACACTTAATTATATGCTAATTTATTAAAAATACCCTCACATAAATATATTTTTATTAAATTCTCTAGTATATAACTTATTTAAAACAACCAAATATCTAATATTATGTAGTATATAACTTATAAATTATTTTCTATAAACCCCAATCGTCACAATACCCCAAAAATAATATTTAAAATAAATAATTTACTTATTATTTCTTTAAATATTAATTTTCTCATACCTTATTAAATTTAATAAATCAAAATTTTTTTCATTTAAAATGTGTTAAATACATCCCTGTTCGCTGTCTATGTTAGAGCAGAGAACAACGGAGCACAGTTCGGCTATTCTATGGTCAAACTGTCATGTCAAATGGAACAATGGATGCGATATCAGAGAATAAAATATAACCTTAATTAAAAATATAATAGATATGGTGTTCTGTTTATTTATAGACAAAATCTAGGAATTATTTCCATTCAAAATAACTTCATCAATATAAATTGGTAAGTTTTTCCACTTTATTATATTAGAAAGACATTTTTATAGCAATTATAGTATCTAACCCCAAATTATGATTTTTAGGGTACCAAACAATTTCCATATGTACAAAATTCAACAAGTATGATGTCAAATTTATTCACAACAAAGAAATCTACCATCTATCTATGAAATGGATCTATCAGTAAGTTATTAGTGTTATTATATTTGTGTTAAAGGTATAGAAATCATTATTCAATCTCTTCATGATATTGAAAAATGTCGTTGATATGAAATATGCCTCTTAGTCTGTTCTCTGCATCTATTAACACATAACTATTTAGTCCATTCTGATTTTCAATTCTATATGGACCTTCAAACATTGGTTGTAATTTCTTACAACGATTTTCTTTAACATTACTTTTTCTAAGTGAACGAATTAACACTAGGTCTCCTTTTTGAAATGTGATACTGTTTCCATATTTGTTATTTAATATAGATGTTAAAGCTTGGTGATCTGTTTCTATTGTAAATTCATTACCCAACAAATAAAATCTTAATTTTGTGACACAGTGTATTATACTTGCTAGTTCTAATTCTGAAATTGAGTAACCCTTTTCATGTGGCTTTGTGATTCTTGAAATGAATTGTATTGGGTATTCGACCCCATCATGTATTTGTAATAATACCCCTGATAATCTCTCTATTGATGCATCTGTTCTTAGTATGAATGGCTGTGTATAGTCAGGATAGTATATTTTCAAATTTGACAGAAAAATGTTTTTAATTTCTTGGAATGCTAGTTCTCTTCTCTGATCCCATCTCCATTTTACACCTTTTCTCAGTAGTTCAAGTAATGGAATTTCTTTTATACTTAGATCTGGTATCATCCTTTTATAATAATTAATTATTCCAATAAATCCTCTTAAAGTTCTTAAATTGTGTGGTGTTTTATATTCCTGAATGACTTGTGTCCGTTCTGGATCCATTTCGATTCCCTTAGTGTTAAGTTTATAACCTAGATATATGACTTCTTTTTGAAAAAATGTACATTTTTCTTGATTTATTTTTAGTCCAACTTTGTCTAATCTATTTATTATAGTTTTTAGGTGTTTCTCATGATCTTCAGCCGTTTTAGAAAAAATTAATATATCATCAATGTAGTGAATTACAAAATGTTCATATTGATCCAAAATATCATGAAGACATCTACATAGAGCACTGCAAGATGATTGAAGTCCAAATGGTACTACTTTGAATTGATATACTACTCCATCTATCTGAAATCCTGTATACTGTCTACTTTTTCTTTCTAGAGGTATTAACCAGAAACTATGCTGTAAATCGATTTTAGTGAAAAATGACATTCCTGTAATTCTTCCTAATATTCCATCTATACTCATTGGTGCTTCAAATTGCTTTTCAGTAATCTTGTTAATATTCCTTGCATCCAAACATAACCTGATTTCACCTGATCTTTTTCGTACTACTACTATGGGGTTAATAAAACGTGTGTCTGCCTTCTCAATGATCCCATCTTCTAACATATTATTAATTGTTTTGTTTACTTCTTCTCTGTATTTATATGGTATTGGGTATGATTTTGTTTTAAAATCTTTTTCTTCTTTAACTTTTATACTATGGATATAATTTTGTGCAATTCTATTTTCTTTATTGACAAGTCCCTTGTGTTGCTGCAATATGGAAATGACTATTGATTTATATTCTTCAGGGCAATTTAAAACTTTCATCATATCTTCTTCTTTACAAATCACATTATTCTTCAATATGTACTCATTATTCCTTGCTTCCAATTTTACGCACTCCGCCTCGTAGGCATCCATCTGCTTAAAATTTCCATTCCTTAAATATTCACTACCATTATTCTTTACATTCTTTTGGGACATTTCCCTATCATCAAAATACATTTCTTCTTCATAAACATCATTATTTTCTTTTAATAATATCCTATCAACTCTTATTCCTTCTTCCACCTCATCTTTCTGCATAAATTTAATTATTTGCCCTTCCAAAGTTACCATTTTTTTTTCAAAATCTATCTTTACTTTCTTCTTTTCCAATTCATCATTTCCCATTAATATATCAACACATAAATCCTTGACAATAAATCCTTGCATATTAATTTCTTTATTAAGAATATTAATTTTAAAATTGGCTAGTTTATCAATTTCACCCAACTTCTTATTATTTGCACCAACAATTTTAATTTTTGGAATCTTTATTATATCTGATAATTTTAATGTATTAAAAATAAAATTCTCCGAGACTAAAGTACTTTCTGAACCAGTATCTATCATAATCTTAATCATTTTATTTTTGGCCAAAGCATTTATATAAATTAAATTAATAGATTCAATAATTTTCTCTTCATCTAAAGAAATAAATTCAGAAGGTTTTTCATAATAGCAATGGCCTAACTTGTAATTCAGAAAGTTTACTGCACAAAATTTTGATTATTAGAATTGTCAGATTGTATCTGACCACTTGGATCTGATGTCCCATGTCTTTCCCTACTATGACTTCTACTCACATTTTCCTGCCTTGTACTACTTCGTTCCCTGTCTTCGCAGCTTCTATTCCTTCGAACACAATTTACCTGTCTGTTATAGTTAGGTCGCTCTGTATTTCTTCTATTGTTAAAATCTTGTCTATTATTATTAGTACTGTTATTAAAATGTTGTCTATTATAATTAGTATTATTATTAAAATTTTGTCTATTATAACTAGTATTATTATTAAAGTTCTGTCTATTTGGATTACTGTTAGTATTATTAAAATTTTGTAAACTCTCACCATATCTAGTATTATTGTTATATGATTGTCTATATTGTTGATTATCATTTTTTTTATATTGAAAGTTATTATTGTTTTTTCTGTTGTTAGTATTACTTGTCATATTGCCTCTTTGTATTCTTTGAATAAAATTAATGAAACTATCTATTGTTTGAATATTTTGTACAGTTACGGTTTGCACAACATCAGCATCAAAATGTCTAGATACATTTAAGACTGTTTCATCCTCTCTAAGTGGTGGTTCTAAATATTTTGCAACTGTTATCAATTTCAATGCATAATCTACCATATTTGATTTTAAATTTTGATTATACTTTCCAAAATATAGAATTTCTCTAAACTTGGCTTGCTCTAATTCACCCCAATAATAATTTAAAAATTTATTTTCAAATGTTTGAAAATTATCTAAATCATTCTCAATACTAGCAAACCAAGTTGCTGCATTGTCATTTAATGTCACTCTAATATAATCTTTAATATCATTAATATTATTCACAAATCTTAATTTATGTTTTAAACTATTTATGTATACTCTAGGATGTAAACTTTTTATATTACCAGAGAATTTAATCCCAGTCTCATTTGTTAAATTTAAGTAAGGTCTCCCTATGTCTCTCATTTGTGAAATATCATCTATTCTCTGTTCCACATTTCTTATTTGATTACAATTTATTTGGATATTTTGTTGTATATCGTCTAATTTTTCTTCTGTGTTTCTCCTGTCTTCGTTAATTTTTACTTCTAAGTTACATTTCTGTAACTCTATTTTCTGTTCTATATCTATCTTATTATCTTGAATAATCCTCTTTACTTCTGTCCTCTCATTGTCTATCCTTTTCTTGTAGTCATTCCGTATACTTTTTATTTCATTTGCTACTTTTTTCTCTGCAGCTTCAAGTTTTTTATCCATTTGTTTTACAATTTTATTATTATTATCTTCTATTTTCTTTTCTAATTTTCTATAATTCTCTTCCAATTTCTGTTCCATTTTTTTCATGTCTTCTTTGACTTCTTTTGAATTCTCTTCCAATTTTTTTATGTCTTCTTTGATTTCTTTTGAATTCTCTTCCATTTTTTTCATATTCTCTTCCATTTTCTGTTCCATTTTTTTCATGTCTTCTTTGATTTCTTTTGAATTCTCTTCCATTGTCTTGTTCATCTGCATCATTAATGACATCAAAGCTGCCATATTGACATTTTCCTCTCTTTCTGGATTCATTTCTGCAGTATCTTGTGGAACTTGAACTAAACTCTCCTCTTGTATAGGTTGTGTTTCTACTTCCACATCTTCTTCATTCTTTTTGTTTCTTGTACCTTTCTTTCCTTGAGACATTTTGAGACTTTACTTGTTCAAATATAATTAAAATTAAAATCTATACTTTTTTCTTTCTACTGATAATTAATTTAATTATATGAGAGCACTTATCTTCCCAAACTAATTCTTTTAAATAGAGAGCCACCGCGTTGGGTGCCAAATTTGTTATGATGTGTTTTTTGTTTGAATGATGAGCAATGAGTATTTTTAATATTATAATATATAGGGTTTTTATCGCGGTTCTCAAAGAATTAGCTTGTAAGTACTTTTTTAAATTATCTTTATTATAACTATTATGAAACACACATATATATCTAACCTAGTCAATGTAAATTTAAAATAAACTATCTTTAAACTGATATTCTTATAAAACTAATTAAATTCTATAGACAATCTAAAATTTTAAACAAACTATCTTCAAAATTGAAATTGTTATGACACTAACTAAATTATATTAACAAAATTTTGTACCTTTCTTTCACTGAATGCCTAAATGAACTGTTTTCCACTATATATATTCTAATCACCACTGAAAGTCTTCGTACTTCGGTTATCCTTGTTTTTTGTGAAATTACTTTTTTCAATTATCAGCTTCTACCAATTTAAGATATAGTTTTCTTCACCAGCATTTATACACCACCAACCAAACCAGCAAACAGCATTTATATTTATTCTTCTTTTCAATATACCAATATCCAATTATTATAAGTTGATTTATACTAATCTCCAACCATAATATAATTTAATTTCTTCCAATATACCTTTTTTTATCTTCAATAATTATTTGTGTATAATTATAAATGTGCATTAAATTATATGCATAATATTTAATCTTCATTTAACTCACTATATTAAACTATTGGACTATTTGTACTTGATTCACTGACTCTAACTAACTTTCATAATAAACTGCTTGACTTCTGACTAAAAAAACTTAAAAACTGCCAAAAACTTCTGAACAATTGACTTCACTAAGTAAATGTATCTATCTTCTAACTAACTTTCATGATAAAACTGCTAAAAACTGCCATCTTGAATCCAAATCACGGGTATTTATATGTTTTGGATTTCTAGAACCATCTGGTAAGATATCATGTTCCAATTTGTTCTATTTAATACTTGTCTGAATTTTCTGGAACAAACCATTTCGCAAACATGGCCATCTCCGGAGATCCAGAGAATTCCATTCTTTTCTATTAATAATTTTGTTTACATTTAGGCTTTTCAGATCAGAATATATAATTAAATTAGTAACTTAACATTCTAATTTAATAAAATACACATTTCAAACAATATATTATTATAACCCACTTTATATTCGTAAATATTCTTAAACGTCACTTCAGAGTATAAATATCTGTCAATCTCCGAGAGTATTTTTGGTTGCCTAAGCACATGGCTCACTTAAATCTATCTACCACATTATAATTACTAAAATACAACTTTTTACACTTAATTATATGCTAATTTATTAAAAATACCCTCACATAAATATATTTTTATTAAATTCTCTAGTATATAACTTATTTAAAACAACCAAATATCTAATATTATGTAGTATATAACTTATAAATTATTTTCTATAAACCCCAATCGTCACAATATATATATATATATATATATATATATATATATATATATATATATATATATATATATATATAAAATAAAGTTTTATTTTGGGGTTGCAGTCATTAATAGGGCAGGAAAGTGAAACTCTTTGTTCTTTATCTAGCTTTCGCAAAATTTATTTGCTTCTTCAGGATATGAACATGAGGTTAATCCATTAAATTTTCAAATTTACAAAACATTAAAACTTAACTTATCTAGTTATGTAAGTACAATATTTTAATTTTATTTAATTTTGTACAAATTCAATATGACATTGATTATGTTGATGTTTGATTTTTTATGTAAAGAATGAAAGAAATAAATTTATTTATATATATATATATATATATATATATATATATATATATATATATATATATATATATATATATGTATATATATATATATAATGTTATATGAGAAAATATTAACCTTGCACCAGCTTGTTTGCCGACTTCAGATTTCATCATCTCATTCCCATAGAAACCGCTGAGCACGCAGTAGAACTTTGTACGAACCGTTGGCCAATATTAATGGGAACTGCGATTTAGCACTTCATACCAAACCTATAAATTACCATTTTCAGATGCCGGAACCACTCTTAGCTGCAACTTCGACCAGTCCAATTATTGTAGTCATTTTAAATTAATTTAATTTTGTACTATTGTTTAATATTTAATGTGTAACAAATAAAGTTCTTTTTTAAAAAAGTCAACTACGTGAATAGTAATCTAACGGTGCTAGAACGCGTGTATATTTACTGGCAGCGGCGGATTCTCACCCCTTAACGGAACAAAGAATCTACGGAAGTTCTCACTCCTGTGATCTACGGAAGGAACACGTAGTGAAGCCCCTGGTAGTCGAGCAGAGAGAACAAGACAACCCTTAAAGAAGAAAGCATCTCCGAAAAACCTCACTCCCGTAATCTACGAAATGAAACGCCTAGTGAAGCCCCTGGTAACTGAGCAGAGAAAACAAGGCGTCCCTATGTTCTTCTTTATGTAAGTGGTTTTTGAATCATCTCGTTAATAATGTTGTTATAATAATTTACGAAATTGACTATACTGCAAGTAATTTAATCAAGATACATAAAAAAATACAAGTTGATTATCTAATATTTGAAATTATTGATATTAACATATTTCTTTCATACTATTTTATACTGATATTTTATTGACATGATTTTTTACTTGCTATATTTTTGGTATATTTTTATTTGACATATTTGATACATTTTTGTCTCTAGATAACATTTTTTATTTTTATTGATACATTTTTGCCCATTACATACCACCACATTTTTCCTCCTCCCTTATATACTAATACATTTTATATTTCTCCATACTTCTATTTTTTATTTTCATTTTAAAAATATCTCGAAAAATGCCCGAGACACGTTCCCAAACTCAACAAGAAATCGAACCATATAAGCTTTCGGAAATATTTTCCCTTATTCCAGAATTTGAAGGGGATCCGATTTATCTTTCTACATTTTTAGATGAGTGCGACTGTGCTTTTAAGATGGCCACAGACGATCAGCGCGTTCTATTAACGATTCACGTAAAAAATAAACTCAAAGGTAAAGCTGCACAGCTTATTAATTCTAGAAAACCACTTTCTTATACAGAAATAAAACAATTACTAAATCTACATTTCGGAGACAGTAGAGACCTGACCTCCTTAATACAAGACTTACAAAGACTAAGACAACTAACGAATCCCCTCTAACTTTCTTTAACCGCTTACAAGTTCTGAATGCAAAATTGCACGCCTCGATCCAAATAGCAAATTTATCCCCAGATCAAAAAACTACACAATGTGACTTAATCGATACCATGGCCCTAAACACACTTTTAACCGGTTTAGAACCTCGTCTAGGACAAATTATTAGGGCTAGTAATCCAAAGGATCTCATTGAAGCAAGCAATCGTATTCGACGCGAACTTCAATTGTCATATTTTGAAGAACAAAATTCTAATTCTAGATCAACTATTCCTAAACCCTCTCAACCAATGAGAAGACCCTCATCTCAGTTTACAAAATGTACAAATTGTGGCCGCATTGGTCATTTAAATACTGAATGCCGCTCTTCACGTTTCTTACAGCCAAATCAAACTTTTTCTAGGACAGACGGTTACCAAAACTAATATAATAATGTACCTAACAACTATCAAAACAATCAGAACCCTAATAGGAATCAATATTCCTCCAACAATCCAAATTTCAACCAACAGAGACCTTCCTTTTCATCTCAAAATCAAAATCGTCCATCTGTTATTCAAAGAAACCCAAACTTTCAAAGGGCACATGTTTTAAACGAATACCCTAATGAAATGACGGCTAACTATTATATAGACGATTACTATACAGATAATTATTATAATACCGATAACTATGAAAACTATGAAACAGATTATTATACAGAAAATAATCCACAAACTGATAACTTTTACGGAACCAATAACACACAAAATTATCAGGATTTTCTTTCACTTCAGAATCAAAATCATCCTCCCGATCATACGAACCACTCAACGGATATTACGAATATCCAAGAACAAATCCAAGCACTCAACTTGGACAACTTTCATCCGGATCTCAATTTTCCCGAACAGACATTCATATAACCCATTTCATACAATGAGTTCCAAAAATTTATATTACATTAACGATGCTACCAACACTTTTAATCGACACAGGTGCTGGAATCACTGTTTTCAAAGAAAACACAGCACGCAATTATCATAATAGATTTCCTGAAAACGTTACTATTCAAGGTATAACCGATCAAAAATTGTTAATAACAGAATCTGTCCCGATTCCCTTCACTAACGGTAATCCTCGCAAAGTCTTTATTTTCAATTTAGACATTGATTTCGATGGCATAATAAGCCTAGACTTTCTAGATCATTATGAATGCGTAATATATCTCAAATCCCGGCAGTTGCATACAAATTTTAAAACTCTCACCCTTCACAAAGTAGGACACGAGACAAACACACCACCTAAAGACAAATCACCGACACACCCTACACAAACAAGACAAAACGAACCTAAAATAAAAATTAAATCAGATCCTAAACAGGAATCAAATTTAAAATACCAAAACCCTATGAATGAAAAATACACTATCGTAAAAACCGAGATCGAGACACAAATCTTGAAAGACCGGAGAAAAAACAAATAAAAGGGAAAAACAGAATTACCATTGACAGCCGGACCGAACAAATATGAAGACTAAAATGCAACTTATCAAATACAGATGCCATATTATCAGCTCAAGAAATAAAAAAGGTAAGATTACCTCATGCATTAGTCCATGTAGACGAAAATGGAAAATTCTTAATTTCTGTCCTAAATGCTAATGCTATGCCGAAGACAATTGAATTTTCAGACATTTCAATCGCACCTTTTAAAAATTCGGGGACAATCCTATCCTACAATGGAAATGATTTTGAAGAACCCGTAGTAGATAGAACACGAATAATTAAAGAACAACTAAGAATTGATCATCTAAATTGCGAAGAACAAGAACTAATTCTAGATATATGTACTGAATATGCAGATATATTTTATGTTGAAGGCGACAAATTAACCTTCACAAACGAAATCAAGCACAAAATCGAAACAAACAACGCTAAACCTATCTTCACTAAATCCTATAGATATCCTCAGATACATAAGGAAGAGGTAAAGACGCAAATTAATAAAATGTTAGAAGAAGGAATAATCCAGAAAAGCGTCTCGCCCTGGTCAAGTCCAGTTTGGGTCGTACTGAAGAAATTAGATGCGTCAGGAAAACAAAAATGGCGAGTTGTTATTGATTATCGAAAACTTAACGAACTCACAGTACAAGACCGTTATCCTCTATCACAAATATCAGAACTATTGGACCAACTAGGGAGATGTCAATACTTCACAACACTAGATTTAGCGTCTGGATTTCACCAGATTGAAATCGAGCCACAAGACATCCAGAAAACGGTCTTTTCCGTCGAAAATGGACATTACGAATTTGTCCGCATGCATCCATGCTCCATCTACTTTCCAAAGAGTAATGGACAACATTCCCTTAGGAATACAAAAAGAAAGGTGCTTAGTGTATATGAATGACATAATTATCTACTCACCCACTATTCATGATCACATGTCACGACTAACAGAAGTTTTTAAAAGGTTACGAAAAGTAAATTTAAAAATACAGCCAGACAAGTGCGAATTTTTAAGAAAGGAAGTGGCATATTTGGGCCACCTTGTAACAGAAAATGGTGTAAAAACAAATCCAGCTAAAATATCTTGCATCAAAAACTTCCCGCAACCAAAGAACACCAAAGAAATATCATTCTTACGCTTAGCTGGTTACTACAGAAGATTTATTCCAAGTTTTGCCAAAATTTCTAAACCACTACGAAACTACTTCAGAAGGACGTACCTTTTATTTTTAATTCTGAATGCAAAGAAGCCTTTAACGAACTCAAAAATATTTTAACATCAGATCCAATACTTATATATCCGAATTTTGAGGAACCTTTTTTACTAACAACTGACGCTAGTGCATACGCGATTGGAGCCGTTCTATCGCAAGGTCCTATTGGAAAAGATTTGCCCATAGCTTATACCTCCAGAACATTATGCGATGCCGAAACAAAATAGTCGACTATAGAGAGAGAACTATTAGCTATCATATGGGCAGTCAAACAGTTTAGACTATATCTTTTTGGCCGAAAATTCACCCTTATTACTGATCATCGACCCCTTACATGGCTTTTCTCGATAAAAGATCCCGGAAGCCGATTAGCTCGTTGGCGCCTAAAACTCGAAGAATACAATTATAAAATAGAACATCGTGCAGGAAAAATAAACAGAAATGTAGATGCCTTCTCAAGAATTAAGATTAACCATTTCAAATATTGTGCAAACTTTCAATCAAAAATCTCATTACATGCATCGAATGAAGATGACACGGAAACTCAAGAAAACGAAGACGACGATGAAGAAAATATAACAAAAATGTCCGAAGAACTTGACAAGTTTATCGAACTGTATAGAACTAAGTCAATAATCGATTATTCTAAAATTGAAACAACGAATACGGACTTATTAGACAAATCCAACAAAAATATTGTTACATTTTTTGGCAAAATAAACTTGAAGAACTCCACGAGAAAATAATGAATGACATATTCGAAGAAAACTTGGAATATAGTAACCCAAGAATTAATATTGTACACAGCAAAACTGTAAAAGATCGAAAATATTTTATTATACCATTATCGTTTGATCCCGAACGAGTAATATCACATCTGTTTCTTATACTTTTTGCAAACAAAGATCAATTCGATGAATCAAAAATATATTGTGTCGAAAATAGTCTCGAACTACCTATCCTAGAGATATTTTCTTATATTTTTGCTGACAAAGAATTAAAATTAAGAATCTGTCAAAATATAATTAAAACAGCCAGCGAAGACGAAATCCCTCAAATTTTAGATCATTACCATTGTGGTAAAAACAATTTACATCGAGGAATAAACGAAACTGTCAGAAGAATAAAGCAGAAATACAATTGGAAGAATTTAACAAAAGACGTAGAGAAATTTGTAAAAGCATTTGAAATTTGCCAAAAAGTTAAGATTTGCGGGAAAAACTTAAGTGTACCACTAGTCATAACAAAATTCATGGACAAAATTCACGCAAGCCTATCCTTTGGAAGACAAAAAGGCAGTAACAGTAGTCAACGCACTCCTACTCTTCTTTCAACACTATGGAACACCACTAAGAATTCATTGTGACTACGGTCGAGAATTCGAGAATGCTATAATCAAAGATCTATGCGAATTATATTATCAAACTAACATTTTCTAGTGTTAACCATTCACAATCTAATGGATCTGTAGAAATATTTCATGCCACACTCTCAGAAATGATTAGAGCAAATCAAGCTGAGAATCCAAACGACCATCCCTTCATTATACTTCCTTATGCAATAATATGCTATAACAACACAAAAAATAAGACCCACGGTTTTACACCATATGAACTTATATTTGGGCAGACTGCAGGCCGACCACCAGAAACTGTATACAATCAAAAAACACTAATGAGTAAATATATTCGAGACCTGAATAATCGCATGGAATATTTTTACAAAGTAGCCAGAGCAAAAACAGAAAGACAGAAAAAAAAGGCGAAAGTAAGATTTGACGAGAATATTTGGTGACAAAGTTTACGTAAAAGAATCCCAAATTAAATCAAAATCGGATAATCTTTTTAATGGACCTTTCGAAATTCAAGAAGTTTTTACAAATTCCGCAATTATCCTTAACCTCAAAACTAACCAAACCTCTAAAGTAAATTTTGACAGACTAAAACCTTATTTTGAATAATTTTCCTTTACAGATTCTATGGACTCCTTTCTATCGTCCAATCCCAAATTCTCCTCACTCCCATTAATAACACAATTGGAATATTTTTTCACGAAAAAGGAACTATACGAATATCTAACGACAAATGCACTTTACTTGTTTTTACTTTTACTTTGTTTACAAAAAATTATTGCCTATCAAAACTACAATATCCAACAATGACAGAATTTTGGAAAACCTATTAGAAAAATTTATTAACGTGGATACACCGAGAAAACTTGCCTTTCAAGCCGAAGTACAGACACGTGTTAGTATGCTAAAACAAATCTCGAACTCCGTTAACTTAAAATATAAAGAAATAACCTCTGACACAGTACCTTATAATAAACGCCTAAAACGCGGTTTAGTAAATGGTATTGGAACAATCTGGAAATCTATTACTGGAAATTTAGACGCCTCTGACGGAGAATACTTTAATAAATGTATAAATAAGATATATTCCGATGAAATTCAAATTGAAAATCTCTTTAAAAATCAAATATCTGTTACCACTTCAGTTATAAGAACTTTCAACACTACAATTCACAAATTGCATATAGACGAAGCAACTTTTAAAAAAGACTTAAAAACTATCGAGATTACCCTTCTGGACATTAATAATGACATCTCCATTTCTGGACATTAATAATAACCAAGCACAATTACAAATACTAGATTTATGTGAGTCCTTAATGGAAAGCTACGTATTTTTAGAAAATTATTTAAATGATATACTAAATTCTATCACATTTTCTCGCCTGCAAATTCTACATAGTTCTATTATTTCGCCCATAGACTTAATGGACGCATTAAAAGAAATCTCACAGTCATTACAAAATAACGTATTGCCTCTACCCACTTATATGTCAAATATAGTTCAGTATATTGACATAATAAAACTACAAGCTTATCAGCTTAATTCAAAAATTGTTTTCGTTCTCGAAATTCCGTTAGTTCTTCCCGAAATATTCACCTTGTATCAATTACATATATTCAATACCAATATTAGATAATCAAACTGGTTTTCATCATATACTTTCAAGTGTTCATAAATACATAGCGCGAGGTGATGATTCAATTCCATATGTCTTACCCATGGAAACCGAAAAATGCAAACAAATCAGTCAAAACCAAAGAATGTGTACATACATTCTTCCGTATCCCATAGACACCGATGCTATATGTGAAGCCCAGCTTTTGAAACCTCTCAGCAACTTACCAAATGTCCATGCTCTTGGCACAAGGTTACAATGTACAAGAAATTGAGCGAAATTTATCGTTACTAACCATTTCCGATCCATTACCAGTAACAATCAAATGTGCAAGCAAAGACGTGACTACAGAAATAATCAAAACAAATTCAATCTTAAGATTAATTCCCGAATGTATTGCATTCATCGGCAGTACCAGAATTCATGCCAGAGACCAAATTGAAAAAATATACAAATATCATGTATAGAAGTCACCCAGTTAACGTACCCTACAGATGCTGTGACCATTTTGAGACGAAGAGTCACCTATCAAAATTGAAACCACTAACACTCAGTAAGATCAATGTAGATGACTTAAATATTGCAAAACACAAATTGGACCAATATTCAGAAGAACTGGACCATATTATGAGCCAAACATTTATTGAGGAACATCTACCCTTATTCACTATATCAACCTTATCCCTGATTATTATCCTAGTTATCTTATACCTTTTCTGCAAATACCGAACCAAAATATTCCCAAAAATTGCAATCTCCTTGTCCTAGAATCAGCCTCCAACTTCACTAAAACGCAGAAATTCCATTAGACAGAAATTTCAAAGCTTAACCTCCTTCAGAAGAAGACCCAATGTCCAACAAGAAAGCGAAGCAGAAACACCAATTACTCTGTAAAAGTCAAAGCAATGGGATTGAATTTTCACTAATAAGGAGAGCTGTTATATGAGAAAATATTAACCTTGAACTAGCTTGTTCGCCGACTTCAGATTTCATCATCCCATTCCCATAGAAACCGCTGAGCACGCAGTAGAACTTTGTTCGAACCGTTGGCCAATATTCATGAGAACAGCGATTCAGCACTTCATACCAAACCTAAAATTACCATTTTCAGATGCCGGAACCACTCTTAGCTGCAACTTCGACCAGTCCAGTTATTGTAGTCATTTTAAATAAATAAATAAATAAATATATAAATATACATATATATATATATATATATATATATATATATATATATATATATATATACAAACAACACAGTTTATTAGGGCTGATGACTACAGCCCTAATTGTTGTGTTGTTTGTTAATAAACTGTGTTGTTTGTTTATATCTACAGTCAATAATATCCATTATTTCTTATATATATATATATATATATATATATATATATATATATATATATATATATATATATATATATATATATATATATATATATATATATATATATACACTCGCGATCATAAAATCCGGGTCACCTTGAAAATTTCGAGTTTCTTGAATATTTTTGCATCTGGTGCACAAATAACCTTTTTTTTAAGCTAATGTATTTTTTATTTGTCATCAATGTTTGTTTTGAAAGAAAAAAAAACGGTTTTTTTTATTGTTTTTATTGAAAAAGCAGAAAACAAACCAAATTGTTGAAACAGACATACGAAAGAAAAAATGAAAAATACAGAAGGTGGTAAAACATCAGTGGAATTTCAATGCCTAATATCGTGTATTGCCTCCCCTTGCTCTAATAACCTCTTGCAGACGACGGGGCATATTCTCAATTTTTCTCCGGATTACATGTTGAGGTATGTTATTCCACTCTCTCACTAACAGATCCTTAAGCTCCTGTGCATTGTTAGGAGGTGTATGGGTTTGAATACGTTTTTTCAAATCGTCCCAGAGATGTTTGATGGGATTCAGGTCCAGATACCTAGCTGGCCAGGGTAACCTCGTAATTCTAACCTCGTCCAAGTATTGCATACTGATCCTGGCAACGTGCGGTCGCGCGTTGTCCTGCATAAAAACGGCGTCTTCTCCAAGCCCTGCCATGGTGGGCATAACATGTTCTTCCAGAATCTCCGTAATGTTCCTTCGGACAGTTAAGGACCCATTTTCGATGAAGGGGAATTCTGTGCGGAAGTCGGAAGATACACCTCCCAAAGCCATGACCGAACCTTTACCAAATGGCATTCTTGGATCAATGCAAGCTTGTGAAAATCGTTCACCGGTTCTACTCCAAACTCTTACACGTCCATTGGATCCAGTTAGACAGAAACGGGATTCATCTGATAATAACACTTTGCTCCAATCATTAATTCCCCAATGCGCGTATTGTCGAGCAAAAGCTAGTCGTGCAACTCGATGCGCCCGGCCAAGTGGCGGTCCTGTAGCCATTACCCGAGAAGATAGTCCAGAAGAACGAAGTTTTCTCCTGACTGTTGCAACGCTAACAGCAATTTCGTACTTCCTGTAGGCAATTTCGATGCATAACCGCAGTTGAGGTCCGCTTACCTAAAGCCTGAAACACGAGAAAACGGTCATCTCGTGCAGTGGTCGTTCTTCTTCGTCCAGAGCCAGATCGTTTGGTTAGCAAACTCGTCTCCTGAAAGCGTTGAAGCACTCGTTGAACCGTAGAAAGGCTTACGCCAACAGTTCTGGCGACTTGACCGTCTTACATAAGCGCAACAATGCGTGCCGTTTCAACAACAGTTAAGGCATTTTTGGCAAAAAATAAACAATAATAAACACTAATAATGGCACTAATAAACACTAATGGCGGCAATAATAAACGTTTGTTTGTTGCGTTTGAACAAAAAGTCGAAGCAAAAATGAGACATTTAAAACAAGCGGCAGTTACAGGTACCGTTCATTTTGAGAAGTGTGCACTTTTCCGCGAAATCGGCGCTATTGGAATTCTTTGTTACAAAGGAAACCGCTAAGCTGACAACAATTCTCAGAAACATGCATTAGTTTGTATTGGTGTTATTATTATTTACGATAAAGCTCGTTAAAAATGAAATAACGGCGATTTTCAAGGTGACCCGGATTTTATGATCGCGAGTGTATATATATATATATATATATATATATATATATATATATATATATATATATATATATATATATATATATACAGACAGACAGTAGACGCGATAGAACAAGCAGCAAAACTGAAATGGAAATGGGCTGGACACAATGAACGTCTCCAAGACGGACGATGGAACAATGCCATCGGAAAGTGGCGTCCATACAATGCAAAGAGATCAAGAGGAGGCAGACCACAGATGAGGTGGAAAGATGACATCAGGAAACAAGGAGGTCCCTCATGGCAGAGAACAGCTCAAGATAGGGAAAGATGGAGAGAACTGGGGGAGACCTACATCCAACCATGGAAGGATAGAGAATAGGTTCAAATATATATATATATATATATATATATATATATATATATATATATATATATATATATATATATGTATATATATATATTAAGGAACAGTCGAAGAGTGGTGGGTTTTTCGGTCAAAGTGGAGAAATAAAAGACAAAGAAGGTAGCTACTTCATCTATTTATTGAAGACGTTTCGCTTTCTAATCAGGAAGCATCATCAGTTCATCTAAAAAGAACAATATGAAAAACCAAACATCCATGGAAAAGTTATTATAAGTTGTTACCTTAAAAAGATATGTAGCAGTCAAAGATATTAAATGTGTAAAGAAGCTTGTGATAATGGACATTATAATATTATGTTGTATAGACAATTAATTGGAACTGAATACAGTTTACAAATTAACTCAACTTAGCACAGAAAAAGACATGTGGTAATAGTACATGTATATAAAAATATGTGAAAAAACTTAAGTAAAAAACATTAATTTATAGAGAACCAAAAAGATCATAAGATGCACTTCCAACAGTATAATCTAGTTAAATTTGATTTTAACTTTAGGTAACATTATTAAAACTGAATTATAGATATTTAAAAAATATATATAATGAAGTTACCACTCTTAAGATTCTCAGTCGCTGTCGGTGAAATGCGACAAGCAGTTAGGTACCACGCGGAACGAGAAAAGATAGTGGCCTTGAGGTCAAAATATGACAGAACAGCAAGGCGTATTTTAAAAAGTCTATGTTATGGCAGAATAGCCAGCAACAGGGGAAGATTGATCAATTTCCAGCAGTCCAAGGTTCATAACATTTGGAACTGAGAATAATATAGATTCTATGAATCTATTTTATTATAAAATTTTATTAAACTATTTGAGCAGAAACAATTATTTTAAATATGTAAAAGTAACATTGACAAAATAATCAATAAAATGTAAGTTGAATAAATCGAAGTAAAGTAAAGTAAGAAACTATTTTATTTTATTTTAATTTGAAATTATTTAATATGAAAATATGATAGAACATACACCTTAGGGGACCATTTTTAAAGTAAACAACATATTAAGCCTAATTCTGCAATATTAATGCATGATAAATTTGGCTCAAGTTACTAATGTCCGTTCTATTTTTAAGAGCGTTAGGGTGTTTAAGTATTGAACACATTTCCAAAAACTGTCTTTTAACGAGATTGCGTTCATTGGCAAGAATCTTAACTTCATTAAAGTGCACTTTGTGTTTAGTATTAATAGCATGCTGGGCAAGAGCACAAGTATGCTTAGATAAGTTGATATCACTGTGGCGTGTCGTAAGACGCCCTCTCAGTGATCTCCCTGTCTGCCCGATGTAGCATGAGTCACACTCAGCTACTCCTTTTCTCGATATATATATATATATATATATATATATATATATATATATATATATATATATATATATATTTATATATATATATACATATATATATATATATATATATATATATATACATATATATATATATATATATATATATATATATATATATATATATATATATATATATATATATTGTAACGAAATAGCCCATCTCCGATACGTCATAATTCTTAGAAGGATCAATCTAGAAAATGCAAGAATTGGCATTTCAATAGCGCCCGTCTTTGGTTGCGGTTTCGATGAGACGAATTAGAGGTGGGACTACCCCCGAAGATTCGATAATAATACTTTTGGTATATATATGTAACGATGTTAGGAGAAGAGTTAGTTAATAAGAGAGCACCGAACTGTAAACTTATAATTTATATAAATTCGAACCGCTCGTTTTATTTAATCTCGCTACAATATATATATATATATATATATATATATATATATATATATATATATATATATATATATATATATATATATATATATATATATATATATATATATATATATATATATATATATTTATATATAGAAATTTCCGCGGTCATGTAAATGAAACTTACTAAGTTCTCGGGAAGAACCGTGTTTCAATCTGTCTACTCCCCTCATTCGTGACGTACCAGTATCTTGTTCTGTAAAAATACAAGAACCGTCAAACGGCACCGTGGTCTCAATTTGTCTACTCCTCAGTGCAGTAGCGCACCTAGAATTTGCCTCTGGAGGAGGGGGGGTTTTGGTTGGTCACCGAACTTTTTTTATGATGTTACCTCCATGTTGAACCCTTAAAATGTGTAAACAGTGTCGGAATAGGGTCCTGGGTGCGCCACTGCCTCAGTGTCACTAGTCTTACCCTGTGCAGCTGCTTTTATACTCTCAGTATGCGCGAGAACGGTATGCGCGGAAACAGTCTGAGCGGAATGGGTTGTGGCGGGGGGTCGCTGAAGCAGTGGTCGCCATGTTACCGGCAGTCGTTTGGCGTCATCGCGCGTGTTTAAGCTGTTAGGCCGTTTTTAAATTGGCTTCACGAATGATTATCGATATTAAGGAGCGGATGGAGGCGATGGTTATTGCTTTTTCGAAATCTATTTTGTGGCCTGTCTGAATATGTTGGGCTAGGGGTGAAGTAGTATCGGAATGTTTTCAGAATATAGAATGTTCGTAAATACGGTTATGGATTCGTCATTTTGTCTGTCCTATGTATGTACATAGGCAACTGGAACAAGGTATCTCGTAGACACCATGGTCTTCATTGGGGATTTGGTCTTTTACGGATCTGATCCGAAGCAAGTAAAGCGGCGGGATCTCTTAATGACACAATCTGGAAGAACAAACAACTAAGACAAGACACAAAAACAAGAATCTATAAAGCAGCAATTAGACCTATATTAACATACACGGCGGAGACAAGACCTGAGACGTCTAAAACGAGACCACTAATAGAAACAACAGAGATGAAAATACTCCGACAAATATCAGGGAAAAGTCTGTTGGATAGGGAGAGAAGCGACAACATAAGAAGAGCATGCAGTATAGAAGACAAATGGATGGATGACAATACGGAAACAGGAGTGGAACGAACACATTAGTAGAATGGCAGAGGATAGGATAGTACGAATAGCACGAGATAAGTCACCAAATGGACGAAGAAGTATTGGCAGACCAAGAAAAAGATGGTGCGACAATTTAAACAATTTAAGAGGCTAATATTGAAGAAGAAACAAGCTTTAAAGCCTACATACAAGAAGAAAGAAGAAAAAGAAGACGGATCTGACGAGATTGGACAATTTGGAGTGAGTAGTGAAGATGGTTTTGGTGTTTAGAGGGTTAAGAGTTCTACTGATCTTGTCAGTGTCACCTTTAATAAAAGGTAGAAAGATTTTGGGTTGATCAGGCGGCAAGGTTTCTTTTTTGGATGGAATGCGGTTTTGATGTTTTTGAATGCTCCTATTGATTTGGGTTTTGTGGTAGCCGTTTTGTAAGAGTGTTTGCCTTATTTAATTGATTTCGAATGATCTGTAACTGTCTCAACTGTAACTGTAACTTTGGTCTCAATCTGCCTACTCCTCAGTGTCGAGTGACAACCGGTCTTACCCTGTAAGGTAGGAGCTGCTTTTATACTCTCAGTATGCGCGGTAACGGTCTGAGCGGGATGGATTGTGGACCCAAACGATCCCACCACCTATCTAGAAAAAACGACCAAATCCATCATCTAGATGATCCATAAAAATATCGGATAGCAATGGGTTTAGAAGAATTACCGATTATAATCCCTGCACTGTTATTTGTATATATTTGATTATTAAATTCAAAGTAGTCCTGGTTTAGGCAAATTTCAAGAAGATGTAAAATTTCAGATGTAATGATTGGATTTGTAATACTACGCTCTAAAAGGTTTTTTACTAGAACAAAAGTTTCTGTAGGAGTAATACTAAAAAAAGATTTTTTACGTCAAATGTAATTAATCTGGAGTTGTTAGGTAATTGAAAATGTATTTTATCAACTAGTTCTTTTGTATTTTTTACGGTAAATGTAGGTGACATCGAATCTTTGTTTATCGTTTTAATATTTTGATTATTTAAAAATTCTGTTTTGTTATTATATTCTATTTTATCTATAGCAATAGTAGTGTTATCTTTGTCTGCTTTTGTAAATACTATGTTGTTTTCTATTGATTTATTTTTAATTGAAATGGCTGTTTGATTCTTTTTGTGACAGGACTTTTAGCTTCACTACACACATCTATAATATATTTTGCAATTACATTTTTTTCGATACTGTTTTATTTAATACTACTTCATATTCTACACCTAAATATTCTAAAGTTTTCTTATTGTTATGGTAATGTAAGTTGTGTTTAAACCTTTTCTCTAAAATTTGTATCTCGCTATTACTGAATTTAGTATCTGTTAAATTTATAAATCTATTGAATAGATTATGGTTCGAAAACCTTTTTGTATAAAGAACATTGTTAACTCAAATTAGAATCTAGGTTGTCAAATTCTGTATTATTTAATCTATGAATTAATTCTAAATGGCATACCTTAAGATAAACAGCTATGATGTCTCGTTTTTTATATTGTTTTCTTCTGTCATCTTTAATCTACTTAGTCTTGCCGTGAATACGGCAACTTATTCATCCCTTATTTAAAATTTATATATTTACGTAGTTACAAATTTTTTTGTTTGTTATTAAATACGTGCAAATTAGAAGAGTATTAAATAACGATCAGTAACCAAGATCAGGTCTGCATACCTTTTGAAAATATTTGGGACACCCTATGTAGTTCGATGTTATATGCAATTATAAATTGTAACAGTAACAAATATCTACATGTCCAATGTTAACAGTGAGAAATTTATATGACAAAAAAACGGATGTTTAAATAACTTGAACTTGAAACTAGTACTTTAAAATAAATCATATCTTTTATACTTACCGATGCCTTGCCAGTAATGGCTTGCCCTTAAACTTTTCTGAAACGATTACACAAGCAAACTTTCCACCACATCCATCTGATTGGTCTACCACTTGCTGCAAAATAATGTATGGAATGTTAATTTGTATAAATAAAAAAAAGTTATTCGCCTACATTTACATATACAAAAAATATATTCTAAGAGGTCAAGAACAAAAAAGTTAGGTCGAGTTCTGTGAAAATATGTGATGTCTAAAGACTAATACAATATGTAAATATGTTATGTGTTAACGGGACCATGTCCAGTTCTAAGAAATGATTACGATGAATAGGAATAAATTAACATAAGACATATATGTATATATATATATATATATATATATATATATATATATATATATATATATATATATATATATATATATATATATATATATATATATATATATATATATATATATATATATATATATATTGATACGATTGGGGTTTATAGAAAATAATTTATGTTATATACTACATAATATTAGATATTAAAAGTATTTGGTTATTTTAATAAGTTATATACTAGAAAATTTTATAAAAATATATTTATGTGAGGGCATTTTTAATAAATTAGCATATAATAATTGTAAAAAGTTGTATTTTAATGTTGTAAATATATTTAAGTGAGCCATGTGCATAGGCAACCAACTATACAGTAAGTGACAGACAGAAATTAATCATTTTTACGAATTTAAGTGGGGTTATAATAATAATGTTAGTTTAAAATGTTTAATTTATATATATATGTACTGATTTAAGTGTTTATTCTGATCTGAAAAGCCTAAATGTCAACAAAATTATTAATAGAAAAGTATGGAATTCTCTAGATCACCGGAGGTGGCCTTGTTTGCGAAATGGTTTGTTCCAGAAAATTCAGACATGTATTTAATAGAACAAATGGAACATGATTTCTTACCAGATGGTTCTGGAACATACAAAAAGATATAAATACCCGGTGATTTGGATTCAAGATGGCAGTTTTAGTCAGTCAGAAAGTTATAGTCAGAGTTTAGTAAGAAAGTAGGTCCAGTGCATTCAGTTAGTCAATCAGTTACAAATAGTCCAATTGTTTAATATAGTGAGTTAAATGAAGATTAAAAATTATGCATATATTTTAATGCACATTACGTGCTCAGATCTAAGAGGGGAGCAGTGTTACGAACAAAGCATGTTCGTAACACTGCTCCCCTCTTAGATCTGAGCGTCCCGATCAGCAACTCTATATGTAGGCCCAGGATGGCGGAATCTACAAGACTTTCCAGCTCTGCATGAACCCCTCAAAAAGAAATAACAGTCTACTGTCTTTGAAGGACACCATCTCTTCGGATTAATGCAACACACAGTAATTCTTACGCCCGTTTCTAGGAAGATCACTTCAAGCATGCTTCTGACAACCTTCCAATCCAAATTATCTAGTGCATGGCCTATCTTGGGTAAGGCCAAATTCTTAATGTCATAATTGCACACGCTTTTCTTCAAATTAGTTAGAGCACGCCATATATCCTCGTAGCTTGCCCTGTCTGTAATTTCGTTCAATCTTAACTTCAGGTGGTCTACATAATCTTCGCTTGCAACATGTTCTTCGGAAGATCTGCAGCCAAACTCTAGGTCGCAGGGCAAACGAACTTCACGACCTAACATCAGGCAGGTTGGAGTCTGGCCTGTAGTTTCATTCACGGCCGAGCGGTAGGCCATTAGGAATAAATGAATGTGCTGGTCCCAATCTCTTTGATGCTTTGATACAATTTTGGACAGGTGTTCAAATTCCATTCTCTCGACCATTCCATCTGATTGAGGATGCAGGGGTGTGGTTCTGGTCTTATTGACACCAATTAATTTACAAACGTTTTGGAAAAGAGTTGACTCGAAGTTTCGCCCTTGGTCGGAGTGGATCTCCAAGGGAACACCAAATCGGCTAAAGAATTGTTTAACAAGTACCTCTGCAACGGTAGCAGCTTCTTGATTTGGTATCGCATAGGCCTCAGTCCATTTCATAAAATAATCCATGGCTACCAGGATATATTTATTTCCATCATTTGTCTCTGCAAGTGGACCTGCAATGTCGATTGCTACTCCTTCCATAGGACTACCAACATTGTACTGTTTCATGGATGCCCTCTTTTTACCAACTTTACCATTACTGGTTGCACACAGTTCACATTTCCGGCACCATCTTCTTACATCATCTTTACAGTTCATCCAATAGAACCGTTCTCGAACCTTTTGCAGAGTCTTCGTAATACCAAAGTGTCCACCTGATGCACCATCATGTAACTGACGCAATACTTCTGACACTTTACTATTAGGTACAATCAACTGAAGCTTAGATTCTGTACCATCATCGTTTTCAAAGGTTCTATACAGAAGATCATCTTTTAGCACTAGGCAATTCCATTGACTCCAGTAACACTTGACTTCGAGACTACATGCACTAATGTCTTGCCAAGAAGACCTTTCACTTCGACGCATCCAATCCAATACTCTTTTTATACACGGATGATCTGCTTGAGCGTCTTGTAGCTGTTGTGGCTGCCATTGATCATTAATGACAGTGGTTCGTCTCACGGGGCAAAGTCTTTCTTCTAGTTTAAGACAATGATTACGATTTGCACTGTATGGCCGTCTTGACTGAGCCTCAGCATTTAAATGACTTTTTCCAGCCCAGGGTACGATCTGTTCTAGCTTTTTGACTGTTGTATTATTTTCATGCAATTTACGACGAATGTGACCGACGTCGTTACCATTCCAACATCTGGGTTCACGTCTCTTCGGCATCATGTTACGAACTACTTTCCGTACGATTTCCTCCAGACGTTTATCTTTTTGTACGTCGCTCTCTTCAGAGGTTCGTACTCGATAGCTCCGTGAAGCTCGACTAGCTGTCTCGTGTTCCAAAGCAATGGCGAGCGCTTCATCTAAAACTTTCGGTCTTGCTAGCCGTAAAGCAAGCTATCTGTAGTCCACTGTCTCTCAACCCATTGATGAAGGTATCTACAGCAATTTCTTCCAATATGTTGTCTGGTGCCTCTGGATAGGCCAACAGAGCTATACGAGCAACATCTGCTTCAAATTCTTGCAAACTCTCACTGGCTCGTTGGATTCTACTTCTTATTTGTACTTTGTAGACTTGTAGATGGGCATCTCCGTAACGTTTGTCTAGTCGAGTGAACAAGGTCTGGTAACATTTTTCTTAGGAATCGATCTTAGGATATCCGCAGCATCACCTCGTAAAGCAGCAGTCAAGGAAACAGCCTTTTCTTGTTCTGTCCAATGATTGGCTGTCGCAATAGCTTCAAATTGTCTAAGGTATATGGACCAAGAGGACTTTCCATCAAATGGTGGTAATTTGAATATCATATGATGTGTCGTTTCGTCTCTCGGTGATTCTTTTTTCACTACCGGATCTAAGGCTACTGTATTAACTGGTGGTAGCACTTTTGTGTTAGTTATCATGGTCTCTAATTGTTTGATCTTCTCTTCTACGTTTTCTATCTTGTCGTTTACGTTTTTCTGTATCTTATCGAATGTTCTTCAGACCTCTTCAAATTTCTCATTGTTTTGATTACATACTTCGTCGAATCTTCTAGAAACCTTTTCGAGTGTTTCATCGAATCTTTTGGAAACGTTCTCTAATTTATCATCATTTTTTAGAAGATTCTTCAATCATTTGCGAGACGTTTTCAAATTTACTATCATTTTTTTTTTAAGTTTCTTTAATCATTTGCGAGACATTTTCAAATTTCTCATTCATTTTTGTTAAAACTGTTTCTTCTGCTGATTGAAACTGGAATGTCTCTGGGTCGTCTCCATTATTGTTGAGAACAGTCTTCAGTCGTTCTTTGAGGATCTTCTTGGATCCGCTGCAGTCTTCATCGCGTTCTTCTAGCTGCTCACGCAACTGTTTTACTGAAAGTTGTACTAGCAGCATCTTTGGTCAGGCACACACGTACTTTTAAAATGTTCTTTTTTTACAAAGATCACTACCGAGTTACACGGCTGTTCCCGACGAACAATACAATCACTCCTGAATTTATTTTTAAACCCCACACCTGACATCATCTGTAGCGAGATTAAATAAAACGAGCGTTTCGAATTTATATAAATATATTTATTTATAAGTTTACAGCACGAAACTATCTTATCAACTAAAACTCACTCATAACATTGTTACATATATATACCAAAAAGTATTACTCTCGAATCTTCTGGGATAGTCCCACCTCTAATTCGTTGTTTGACGGGTTGTTCTCTCTCGCACTCGATACATCGCGAAGCATGTTCGTAACACCAGGTTTTATTTCTTGCTAAATATAGTAGGCGGGTAGCTTTTGTCGAAATAGGTCGATAGTATACCCACATACTGAAACGATGTTAAAAAGTTTACCAAAATTTTCCATGGCATCATATTTATGAACTACAATTTTAAAACAAATTATCAAAACTCGCTTTTTTGCTTCGAAACCAGTGTTTTAATAATTTGGGTTATTTTAAGACAACACTTATTTTTGTGATTTTTATGTGAAATGCTTACTGTGAAATTGCGTAAAATGCAAATAAACCACTAAAATAGCCAAACAAGCCAATTTTAGCGTTTTTCGACAAATATTTTAATAGGTTAGACATCAAAATCAAAAAAACAAAAAATATGAGATCAAAGCTTAAGTCAAGTAGTTTAAGAATCCACAATTCTATTTTGCTTCTATATTGCTAGTCAGTTTAAATTATTCATAAACAAATTGATATACCGTTTTTGGTCTCGTAATATATAGACTTCTAAACTTAATGTTCGAAACATATTGTTTATTTCTTACCCACAAACTAAATCTTGCTTTAATCGAAAGAATATGATATGAGTATTACAGTAAAAAGTTTATCCAAAGTTTACCACAGGAACCTGCATATTATAAACGAGAGGATAAATTGGTTTAAAATATAAAAAAAAAATTTTATTTGTTAAAAAATTGTTATAAATAAACAGCATCTCTTGGTAACTTTTTACAGTAATAGCACCATATTCTTTCGATTAAAATAAGATTGAGCTTGTGCGTAAGAAATAAACAATGTGTTTTCAAAGTTAAAGTTTAGACGTTCGTCAAGTCTATTTATTCCGAAACCCAACGGTATCAATTTGTTTATGGATCATTTAAAACTGACTTTGGCAATATAGAATCAAAATGAAATTGTGTTTTTTTTTTTCGTAAAATGCTTACTTTAAACGTAAAATGCCAAACCAATTAAAAATGCCGAAAAAAACCGATTTTAACGTTTTTGGAGGCCATTTTTCAATAGGTTGGACATCGAATTAAAAAAAAAAAAGGGTGTGGCAGTCCAGTGGGACTACCGGTAGAAGTTATACTTCTATACACGCGTTCGCCGTTACAAATTTATATGGGAGTCAATCTGCACAATCATTACATATTTAATGCTATAGGTAAGAGAGAGCACAAAACGAAAAAGAATTAGGTATATAGGTATATGGTGCATCGTTTGCTGTATATAAACATTTGACCTGCAATAGGAGTATAGTAAATGAAGGATTGTATCAATATTTTAATGAAAATATATATTTTTATTTTCATATATGTATAAAAGGAGTTGAATGTAAAAAAAATTTTTACACATACTCTGCAGTAAAATTCATTGTTTATTTTGTTATTAATATAAAAATTACAATACAATACACTGCAACATAATTCAATATAATAATACAATACAAATTAAAATGCAATATTCATAAGTATTTAAAACTACCAATATACATAACTTACTTTACGAACATAAAAATAAAAAATCAACAACTCGGATTATGTTGTAAATTTTCATTTTATTTTAAAATTTAGCATTTTTGCGTATACTACATATATTTAATAACATTAATGTGAGGTTTTTAAATATTTCAAAAATAAAAAAGAAAATTCATATTGGGATTCGAACTCACGTACACCAGCGTATGAACCAAACACGTAAAAGATTTGCCAATTAGACATGATACTAACGGATTTCAAAATTGACAGTTGTCTGTCATACAGTGATTATTTTGAAATACAAAAGCCTAAAATAAGTATGAACATTTAATAAATAATACAAAACATATCACATAAATAATAATATTAATATATATTATATTATATAAGTATATAATATTATATATAATATAATATATTTTTAATATTAAATATATATACAAAAGGAACATTTTTATTCTCGAGAGAGGAAGAGAGAGAAAATATATCTTATGTTTCTCTCTTACTCATTATCTTACATATGTAATGGTTTCACAGATTCACTCCCGTGCAAATTTCCAACGCGGACCGTGCGTATAGAAGTATAACTTCAAAAATTAGGTGAAAGCTTAAGTCCCTTAGTTTCAAAATGCGAAGTTCATTTTGATTGTATGTGGCATAAGTCAGTTAGTATGTAAAATATCCATAAACAAATTGATATGCCGTTGCGTTTCCGGATATATAGACTTGACGAACTTCTCAACTTTAACGTTCGAAACACATTGTTTATTTCTTACGCACAAGCTCAATCTTATTTTCATCGAAAGAATCTGAAGCTGCAACATTGCAGTAAAAAGGTTACCCAAAGTTTACCACGGGAAGTTATTTATTTATAACAAATTAAACCAATTTATTCTTTCGTTTATAATAAACAGGTTCCTGTGGTAAACTTTTACTGTAATATTGCAGCATCAAATTTTTAGATTAAAACAAGATTCAGCTTGTGAGTAAGAAATAAACAATGTGTTTCGAATGTTAAAGTTAAGAAATCTATATATTCCGAAATGCAGCGGTATATCAATTTGTTTATGGATATTTTAAACTGAATTTTGATATAACAGCCTCGAAAAACGCTAAAATTGGCTTATATTTTACGTTTAAAGTATTTTACGAAAAAACAAAAGAATAACTTTCATCTGAGAAAAAATTAAAAAAAAAAACATTTTTTTACCGTTTGTTTAAAAATTGTTAAATAAATAAATAATAAAAATCATTAATATTTATATTTTACAATAAAAATATTACTACAAAAAATACAAAAATTTTGTTTAAACAAAATAGATGGTTTATTTAACAATTTATTTATTGGAATAATATATATTCCGAATTTACGCAAACAGTACATTCAACGTAAAAAAAAGAAACATCGAAATCAACAAACAAGAACTAGAGATACAGTTAACAGCTCCTTCCCCCTCTATCACTCCCGCGAGTTTCAAAGCCGGCCGATTTTGATACCACATTTTCAAGCTTTGTGGAAGATTCTGTTGAAAGGTAATTTCTTTCAAATTTGTCACATTAAAACTTTGAAAATATGTTCTTTCAAATTACGCTAATTAGATATTATAACATATTAATACGTGGAATAGCCGAACATATAATACGATGTTATACTAATAACAATTATTCTCAGGGTTTTAGGGTTTATTTTATAATGAAAATTACGATGATTTGGTGTAGCTGTATAATCGCGTTTCTTTTACAAAAGATAAACGTTAACGTCCTAAATATAAATCGAATACTGTTTTTTTGTGTTCTATTCACATCTGTAAACTAAAAATGAATACAAAACGGTCAGATCACACACTCAAGTAACTGGTCCATTTTACAGTAATGCCAAATGTTGGGGTTTGAGAATCATATTAGATATCATCCAGAGACGCAACATTATAGGGTGGTTTATTGCAGTCTGCCCCCTGGCCTCGAATTCGTTAGAGGAAGGGCCAGCAGAAGATGTGGTTTTCTTCTTGGGGCGTCCTCGTCTTCGTCTTGGCACTACAGGCGTTGGAGCTTCAGCGTCATTGAGGCTAGCTTGTGTAAACGCGGATACGTGAAAGAGACCAAGGGCAGTAGGAGTGTCTAATCCACAAAGCTTATAACTCACAGGCGATACCACTCGCTTTATCCTATAGTGTCCATCTTTCTTCGGGTAGAATTTAGCTGTCTTACCTTTCAACCTGTTACTAGGAGCGGTTTTTTGGACCATACTAAATCTTCTTTGAATGGACTGGGTTCCTTCAAACGTCGATCAGCATATTTATTTTGCCTATCTTTGGCGTTGTCATGCTTCATCTTCGATTCATGCCATGTTTCAGCCATGTGTTTTAGGTATGGAGATAGGTATAAAATTCTCAGTTTTTACAACTTGGCGGATATCTCGATTAACTTCATCTATAGTTCGCAGACTCACGTCCAAAAGTTAAGTAGGCAGCGGTTTGCCCTGTGGACTCGCACCATACTGAGTTTATGGCAAATATAACCATTGGTAGCTTCTCAGGCCAAGTATTATGCTCAGTTCCTACAAGCATAGCAAGTCTCGGTTTTAAATCTCTATTCTTACGCTCTAGTAAAAGTCTCGTAACACAAAGCAACCTTGTTGCATTACATCAGACACGAATTGCAAACCATTATCGCTGATAATCCTTCTCGATAGGCCAAATTGTAAGAATACCTCGTCAATAATCTTCATAGCGCATTCTTGTGCGGATGCTTGGGTTAAAGCAAATAGCTCCACCCACTTAGTACATGTGTCTTCGACTATCAGAATTCACCGTTCACCTTTTGATCCTCCAGGTAATGGTCCAAATAAGTCGATGGCAAGTGTCTCGAAGCGTTGCGCATACACATGGGTCTGTAACAGTCCACCTGGTTTCTGGTTAGATGCCTTATATCTTTGACAATCTTGGCATTTATCAATGTAATCAGCAATAAAACGGCGCATGCCTGGAAAGAAGAATTTTTAAGCGATTCTTCTCAAAGTACGTTTAATTCGGGTCTTCGACTGATTGAATTATTTTGGCAACATCTGTGTCTTTCAATTGTTCTACCCTAGTCTCATATGCCGACCGATGAGACAAGTCGATTTGCACTTCACATATTTCGCAAGACAGTACATCATTGTGTTCGCATGGTGGCCTGGAAAGTTTATCGGCTACCATGTTACGTTTGTCTGGCAGATAATCGATGGTTAAGTCATAGCCTTGGACCAATAGTGACCATTTTGCCAACCTTCCTGTGGTTTATCAGCCACCTTAAGGGTGAGTGATCAGTCTGCAGGGTTATTTTCGTGCCTTCTGTATAACCTCTGAACTTTTCTAAGGCGCATACAACAGCTAAAACTTCTCTTTCTGAAGTGGAATAGTTGCGCTCGGCAGTGGTTAGAAGTCTGCTAGCGTATTCCACGAAATGCTCGTCATCGATATCTCCTTGTAGCAACACTGCTCCTAACGCATAACGACTAGCGTCAATACGAATGATATGCGACTGGTTTTCATCTGCTTGTCGTAAAATTGGAGCGGTAATCAGTAACGTCTTAAGCGTTTTGAACGAGTTCTGTTCCATTTCCGTCCATTTCCATGGACATGGTTAAATCACCCAAGGGTCCAGATATGTCCGCAAAATTGTTTATAAACCGACAAAACCAACTAGCCGTCTACAGTAAAGATTGCACTTCCTTAACGTTTCTCGACGGTAACCGTTCCGAAATAGCATCGGTTTTATCCGGATCAACAGAAATTCCTCTCGGAGAGATCAAATGTCCCAAGTATGCCTCCGCGACGTTGACTTGGTGATACCCCGATCGTAAGTCGATGGTAAACATATAAAATGTTCGCTTCGTGGCGTGTAATAAATCGTCCATACGCGGTAACGGATACGAGTCACTAGTAGTCACGGCGTTTAAACGTTGATAGTCCACGCAAAGTCTCGTACCGCCATCTTTTTTCGGAACTAATACAACTGGCGCGGCCCATGCACTTTCACATTATTCGATTATGTCTTCTTTCAGGAGTTTATCTAACTCAGTTTTAAGCACTTCGTTCTTGGCAGGTGACATTCGGTATGGGGGCAGTGCTATTTCCAGTGTTAATGCGATGCTCTGCATAGACTGTAGGCTCTCCCCCCATGCTGAAGGTATTCCTATTTTCCAAAATATCTGCCATATGCCTCCAAGATGCGTAAAGTGTGCAAGTAATCATCTTACTTTACACTGTCCACGAAAAGAACGCAGCAATAACGTAAAATGTGTACTTTGTATGGGAAACCATCCGGCCAACTATAAGGGCTGCAGCGTATACAAACAAATACAAAAAGAAAAATTCCCCCAACTCAGAAAGAATCAAGAGACCCACAGAACAGACACCCATGAAACCAATAGTCAAAGAGTAACCCCTGGTGTTTCTTACGCTCAAAAAACTTCAGGAAATAGTCAAGCGGATGAAATCACAAATCAACAAACTAATGTCGGCTCAAACCATTCAATGGAAATTGCCAACCTTGAAAACCTGATGACAAAACTAGTAGAGAGAATGGACACTATGCTTAACCTTCTTATGACTATGATTTCCAAAATGCACTAATGCAACACAGACTTAAAATAGCCGTCTGGAACTCAAATGGCCTAACGAACCACATCCAAGAAATAAAAATTTTCCTCGACGAGAAGAAAATTGATGTTTTGCTTGTATCAGAAGCTCATCTAACAGACAAAAACTATATCAAAATTCCCAAGTACATTGTCCACTACACAAAACATCCAAATGACAAGGCACACGGTGGCACAGCTATTATTATCAAATCTAATATAAAACACCATGAGTTAAATAAGCTCAGTGAAAAGTACCTGCAATCAACTAGCATTGTCATCGAAGACTGGCTAGGCAACCTTACCTTATCTGCGGTCTACTGTCCTCCTGGTCAACCAATCAACGAAAACAACTTTAGCACCTATTTCAGTTCTCTTGGACACAAATTCATAGCAGGAGGAGACTTTAACTGTAAACATCATCACTGGGGCTCTAGGGTAATTACAACAAGGGGTAGACAACTGCTGAAGTCAATAACAGGAAACAACCTACAACACATATCTACAGGAGAACCAACTTATTGGCCTACAGATCCAAATAAAACACCAGATCTCTTAGACTTCTGTGTGATTAAAGGTATCTCTCTTAACTATTTAGCAATAGAATCATGCTGGGACCTCTCTTCAGATCATTCTCCCATTCTAATTGACCTAGACTCCAAAATCATACTCAGAAATAAGCCTCCAGTCCTAACCAATAATCAAACAAATTGGAAAATATTCCGAAGCGCACTAGCAGAACAAATACCAACGAACTTGCCACTTAAAACAGAATTACAAATTGAAAATGCGGTACAACAACTTACTACCTCGATACAAAAGGCAGGTTGGATTTCTACTCCTGAACAAACAACATGGAAGGAAAGCATAAACTGTTCGCAAAGTGCAAAAAACCTGATCGATGAGAAAAGAAAACTTAGGAAAAAGTGGCAAAACACACACGCTCCTATTGACAAACAAAATTTAAACAGAATTACCAGAAGACTTAAAAATCTATTAAAAGAAGAGAAAAACAGGGGGATCCAAACTTACTTAGAAAATTTGACTCCGTCCAAAGACACCAATTATTCTCTATGGAAGGCGACGAGAAAGGTAAAAGGTCCACAGGACGCCATACCTCCTCTAAAAAATGTCAAAGGTAAATGGGCAAGAACAGACACAGAAAAATCTGAAACATTCGCTGAACATCTTTCTACAGTATTTAGTCCATTTAACAGAGTAGTGCCATTAGAACAAGAAGAACCATTTAATTCTTTTCTTGAGGCTCCATATCAAATGGATCTACCAATCACCAAGTTTAATATTAAAGAAGTAAAACAGATAATAAACAATGAAATACAACCCAATCAGGCTCCGGGATTCGACCTCATAACGGGTAAGATCCTCCAGGAACTAACCAATGACTATTACAGAATAATCACTATGATCTTCAATGCTATGCTTAGTCTGCATTACTTCCCTCTGCAATGGAAAGTGGCACAGATTATACTCATTCAAAAACCTGGTAAAGATCCAAAAGATGTCAACTCATACCGACCGATTAGTCTACTCCCAGTCATCTCTAAGGTCTTCGAAAAACTTCTACTACGAAAAATCAAACCAATATTGGACGAAAAGTGTCTCATACCTGACCATCAATTCGGTTTTCGTAACCAACATGGTACAATAGAACAAGTTCACAGACTATACACAACAATAAGAAGTAGTCTCGAGAACAAGCAATATTGTACTGCAGCCTTTTTAGACGCCTCTCAAGCTTTTGACAAGGTGTGTCATACAGGACTTCTGTACAAATTAAAGAAAAATTTACCTTACCCTTACTTTAAACTGCTTCAATCATACCTTACAGAAAGGAGATATCTGGTAAAATATAGTGAAGCCTATACAAAACTCTACCCCATCCTATCTGGTGTACCTCAGGGTAGTGTGCTCGGACCGATTCTGTACCTGATATATACGGCTGACTTGCCAATAAGCAATAATCTAACGCTTGCAACATTCGCAGATGATACTGCTTTCTTGTCCTCTCATAGCAACCCAACAATAGCATCAGAGAGACTGCAACTACATCTGAACAAAACAAATGAATGGCTTAAACTCTGGAGAATTAGAGTAAACCCCTCAAAATCTACACAAATTACATTCACTCTAAGAAGAGGTACATGTCCACAAGTTAACCTCAATGGACATCCTTTGCCCCAAAAGCATGACGTAAAATACTTAGGTATTCACCTTGACAAACGTCTAACTTGGACCAAACATATATGGACGAAAAGGCTTCAATTGGGAATTTTATACAGAAAAATTTACTGGATGTTGGGAAAAAACTCTCACCTATCGATTGACAACAAGCTGCTGATATACAATACAATAATAAAACCCCTTTGGACATATGGCTCACAGATCTGGGGTTCAGCTAGCAAATCTAATATTATGATAATACAAAGATTCCAATCCAAAACTCTGAGAACAATCGCTAATGCACCTTGGCATATCCAGAATGATGCAATACATAGAGATCTTCAGGTACTAACAGTCTCTGAAGAGTGCAAAAAAACTTCTGAACAATATCAAAACAGGTTGCGGGTGCATCCTAATACCCTGGCACACAATCTTCTCAACAACCAACAAGCGAAGAGATTGAAGCGACATGACCCCTTGGACCTACCTCACCTATCCTGACAGAGCCTACAGCAGTGGGAGTTACGCCTTCAACAGCACCCAGCCATTGTGATCAGTGCCGCTTTTAGTGCTCGCGTATCAGTGTATGTGCGCATCCTACCGGTAAAAAAAGCCAATTTGTGTCGTGATGATTTGGTCACTGGACCTTACATCTCTCTGTCATGTAAAGACAAAAAATTTTACTTATTGTTTTCACTGCAAAACAGATTGTAAAAATCTTAAATGTTAATAAAAAAAAAAAAAAAAAAAAAATTTTCCAAAAATTCATCGAGTCGAGCTCGTTCATAATCCGCTAGCATCATTCCGTCAACTTGTCTCAAATTTTCACAACAATGAATTTCAATAAGTTCTGTATCTTTTTCTTCGAAAAGCAACGGCTGTCCCGTGCTTTCATTCGCAAAATACCATTCCTTATTATGAAAATCTAGAGCTATTTGTGCATTTATAAAAAAATCAATACCTAGAAGAGTTTTATTAGGTGCATCTGGAAAAACTATAAACTTTGTAGGCACCATTTTATATCTGATGCGTACATCAACTAAAGTTGTCAACACTCGTTCGTTTCTACCAACACCATCAGCGAATTTTACAGAAATTTGTTCGAACTTAAAAGTTTGTGCTTTGTTTTCTAAAAGGTTGTACAACGTTGTACCAGCTACACTTTGTTTGGCAAATGTATCTATTAACCCTTGACCTTCGTGCCCAAATATCTTCTTGTAGTTCCTTCTCTTATCGGAGGTTGGCTATCATCACAGCTATCCGTACCTTATTGGCGGCTGCTCTGAAAAATTCTACTGAGTTGCAACTATACCACTCTTTTAGGTTTCTTGGCCAGGAAATTATTCGTCTTCCTATGGATTTTTACCCTTGATTTTACCTTGCATTATGAGCCTTAATATCTCATATTTCGCACCTCTGGTAATGTGGCCTAAATATTCCAGCTTTCTTGTTTTGATGTGCTTTATGACCTCGCAAACCTTTTGTAGCAATTAATTTGTAACTCGTTGGGTGCATGGTATTTTCAAAATCCTTCTATAGCACCATATCTCAAATGATTCCAACTTTTTTATATTATCCACTTTTAGTGTCCAGCTTTCCATTCCATACAACAAAGTCAAGAACACGTAGCATCTTAAGGCTCTTATCCTCAGCTCCAGAGGCAGGTCTCGATTAACAAACATCGTTTTCATTTACTCAGGTTCCCAGATATTTGTAGTTATTCACTCTATCTACTTGTTTTCCCTCGATATCTAGCCTTCCTACTGTATGCTGTTTAGAAATAATCATGCACTTTATTTCCTTAACGTTTATTTGTAGTCCATATTTTATACTGACTTGATGTAATCTATTTACTAAGCGTTGCAGTGCTTCTAGACTGACTGAAAAAACAGCGGTATCGTCTGCGAATCTTGTTGTTCAAGATTTTTCCGTTTATTGATATACCCTGTTGTTCCTCTGATATTGCTTCCTTGAAAATAGCTTCGCTGTACAGCTTGAATAACAATGAGGACAGCACGCAACCCTGTCTAGCACCTCTTTTGATTTATAGTTTCTGTATTGACATTTTCGATTCTAACCTTTGCTTTTTGATTAGAGTACAGATTGACAATAACCTGTATATCTCAACTATCCACATTCTTTTCTTTTAACAGTTTTACGAGTTTCTGATGTCGTACTCTATCATAAGCCTTTTGATAATCTATAAAGCAGACAGAGATCCTGGTTCATATCTAGTCGTCTTTGCGCGAGAACGTTAAAAGCGAACAGAGCCTCTCTCGTTCCTAGTCTTCCTCTGAATCCGAACTGGGTATCATCTATATCTTTTTCTATTTTTGCCCAAATATATTAATACGTAAAACCGGTCTAGGTTGAGATGAAGTAAGTGTATCTACAGAAGAGTAATCTATTGAGGATGTTTACGTGTGGGTACACACTGGTCAGTTTGCTCGAATGAAACCCGGTTTACCACAACTGTAACAAGTTAAAGGGCTATTTAGACTATTACTCGGTGAATTTAAAGTAGTTGTTCCGACGGTAGCACTAACCGTACGCGAAGAACTTGCAATTACTTTCGGAGTTGTCGGTCGATATTTAGATTATTGATCACGTAATTTTGTTTAACGAAACACGAATTGTTTCGTGTGTTTCGACACACAGTAGACAATCGTTTTTTATACGATTGTCTACTGTGAGGGGCTTTATCCTCCTTCGAACTAGGTTTATCGAACACATCTTCAATTTTTCTTGCTTCTGTAAGTAACTCCGTAAAATTGGAAACTGCTTCTCGAAAAATCTTTTCTCTAATCGCTTTATGTAATAAACCATATGCCATATCTAGCTGGATTGTTTATGTAAGGCTGCCTGGTTCTAATTGCGCGAGAACAACCCTACATCGGCAAACGAAGACGTCAACTGTTGTTTTTCCGTCTTGCTCCTCGGTAAATAATTCGTGGTAGACACAATATGCCGATTTTTTCGGACCGAACGTAATTCTTAATAAGTGAACAAGTTCCTCCCATGTCGAAATGGTATCTTTAACGCCTTGATACCATTTTGCCGCGAAATCATCGAAAAACATCGCGATTCCCCGAAATGTATTTTCATTAGACACTATGGAGTCTTTATGGCGCAATCTTTATATATTTCTACGGCGCTAATAAAAGCATTTACGTCAGTGTCCTTGTGTCCATCAAATCGCGAATAGCATTTTGACACTTTGTTTGACACGGATCTATTTAAAAAATCAGAGTCCGACTCAGAATGATTCGTAGCAATCAAATGTTCAAGGTTTCTTTTCTGCGCGGAACGTAAATTGTACAAATGATTTTGCAAGTAAAAATTGGAAAGTACTTGCCAGTAAATAGTGATGTCCAATCTTGGATAAGATACCTTCAGCACCTTTCTGTACACCACACTGTATGGCCCTTGGAACACTTTAGTACTAAATCACTTTCGAGTTCGACCAAACAAAAGGTTTTACAGGGTTTCACGTCCGAGTTCGACCAAACACAAGGTTTTAACACGTATAGTCCAGTAAGTAATACTGAAGCAGTAAGTTAAATAGAAAAAGTGTCTGAGTATCTAACGAAGCACTTTGTTATTTCTTAACAAACAATAGGTCCACTAATTATTTATACCGATTGTATAGCGAATGTCCAATCTGAAATGTTCCATGAAATGGTCCCACCACAATTACATCATCCAAATAAACCAGACATGTTTTCCATGTTAGACCTCTTAAAACTGCCTCCATTAATCTTTCAAATGTGGCAGGGGCATTACATAAACCAAAGGGCATAACTGTGAACTGTCAAAGTCCTGATCCTATTGAGAATGCGGTTTTTTCCCGATCAGCTGGCTCCATGTCTACTTGCCAATATCCACTTTTTAGATCGAGTGTGGAGAACCAGAGGGAGTATCCAATGTGTCGTCTATTCTGGGCAAAGGATAACTATCTTTCTTAGTTACCGCATTGAGCTGGCGGTAGTCAATACAAAAACGCGTTGAACCATCTTTCTTCTTGACTAGAACTACTGGTGATGTCCATGGACTGTTCGATGGTTCCATTACACCTTGTTTGTTCATATCTTTGATGATATCTTCGGCTTCCTCTCTTTTCGCAAATGGAAGTCCTCTAGGTTGTTGTTTGGTTGTTGATTGGCTGAGCATCTCCGGTATTAATTTTATGCGTTACTATGCTTGTTTTGCCCTTATCCTTTTTATCAATGGCAAAAACATCTTGAAATTATATCAGCATAGACTTTACTTTTTTAGTTCGTTCATCATCAAGATCTTGGTACGTTTTAATCACCATCTCAACAAGCTCTTTTGGATACTTAGATTTTGATGAGTTCTCATTAGTATTCATAGAACAAATCGAAGCCACGGGAACACACTATCCGATCAAAGTTCTTTTACGTAACTTAATAGCAGTTCCCTTTAAATTCATAACTCTTACAGGAATGACATTTCGAATTCTCACTAAAGCTTTTGCCGTTAGGAACTCGGCATTGTCTACATCTTCCACCATCCTTAAACTTCCCTCTCGACAGTAACGATCAGGTCTGGTCATCAGAATTTTCTCACTATTGCCGGGTATTGTTACGTCACAAGTAGTTAGTAAGCTGATAACATCTTCTTTGTCTTCATGAAACGTCAACTCTTCACCAATGATCTCGAGAACTCCATTTTGGACATTCAATACAGCCCCAACTTTCCTTAGTAAATCTATCCCCAATATAAACTCGTCGGAGATCTCTGCAATTAATACTCTATGTTTCACTGTGGTCTGGCCAATGAATACTGACATATTAGCCTCGCCATATGTATTAATTATCTCACCAGTTGCTGTTCTAAGCTGTACTGTTGCAGGCGATAATTTAAAATGGCCTCGTACTACTTCTGTACGTGCAATAGTTCTTGCTGCACCTGTCTCTACCAAAAATGATCTACATTTATTATTGATACGACCCTCGATGTACAAGTTATGAATTCCACCGGAGGACGTAATGTTCACAGTTACTATGGGGGCTGTGTTTCTCGAGGTCGGCTTTTGGTGTCCACCCGTTCTAGTTTTCCGACTGTTGTATAATTTTCTTGCAACTACGACGAATGTGACCTACGTCACCACAATTCCAACATCTGGGGTCGCGTCTCTTCGGCATCGTGTTACGAACTACTTTTCGGACCATTTCTTCCATACGTTCATCGTTTGGTTCGTCGCCTTCTTCAATGGTTCTTACTCGATGGGTCCGTGAAGTTTGACTAGCTATTTCATGTTAGAAGGCAATAGCGAGTGCTTCATCTAGAACTTTCGGTCTTGCTAGTCGTAAAGCTTTCTGTAATTCATTGTCTTTTAACCCATTGACGAAGATATCTACAGCAATTTCTTCCAAAATGTTGTCTGGTGCCTCTGGATAAGCTAACCGCACTATATGAGCAACATCTGCTTCAAACTCTTGCAAATTTTCACTTGCTCGTTAAATTTTACTTCTTAGTTGTGCTTTGTAGACTTGTTCTAGATGGGCATCTCCGTAACGTTTGTCTAGTCGAGTGAACAAGGTCTGGTAACATTTTTCTTGACCCTTAGGAATCGATCTTAGGATATCCGCAGCACCTTAAAAGCAGTAGTCAAGGAAACAGCCTTTTCTTGTTCTGTCCAATGATTGTCCATGTCTTTTTTTGTGAATAGTTCCTCTACTACCTCTGTAATTTTATCCTATTGTTGCTTATCTCTTTGTTTTAATAAATTTGTAGAGCACTTCTGATGAAGCCAACAAGCAGTTGGCGAAATATTAAGTGACTAGAAAATAGAATTGTTTTAATTCCAGACCGATGGAACCTGACATATACCCAAGAAAATTATTTTAAATAATATATGGTCGATACTAAACAAAAAATTTATCTTGATTTTCCAATGCAACTTTTGTTTTTGCTGATGGTAATATGATTGCGATTTTTCTGTCGATGTTAAAAATAGTTTCTATTTTGTTTTTTCTTAGAACTCTGCTAATTTTGTCTGTCGTACCCTTTATATAGGGCAGGATAGTTTTTCCGACTGGTTTTTCTTCTTTTTCTGAATCTTTGCTGTTGTTTCGGGATTTCTGTGCTTTTTCAATCGTGGACATGGAGAAACCATTTTTCCTTAGAGCTGTTTTGACTTTTTGCATTTCTTCGTTCTTATGGTCCTCGTCTGCCAGTTTCTCAGATCTTGTTATTAAGGTTTTTATTACCGAATTTAATTGTGCAGGATGATGGTGTGAGTCTACGTGTAAGTACCTGTCAGTATGGGTTGGTTTTCGGTATACTGTATGTCCTATGCTTCCGTCTTCTTTCTTAATAACTAACACATCTAGGAATAGAAGTTGTTGGTTATTCTCCCGTTCTATGGTAAACTGTATTTTTGGATGGATATTGTTAATGTGTTGTAGTAATTCATTAAGTTTCTCTTCTCCATGCGTCCAAATAATAAATGTGTCGTCAACATACCTAAGCTACAGTTTGGGTTTATGTTCTGCTATTTCTATTGCTTTTGATTCCATATCTTGCATAAAAAGGTTAGCTATTACGGGTGACAGTGGTGAACTCATCGGTGCTCCTTCGACTTGTTTGTACCTCTGGTCCTTGTAGATGAAGTAGGTGTTGTTTAAGAAATGCCTCGTCAAGTTTAGTGTATCCTGTGGTATTGGATATTTTCTACGTATAATTTCTAATGATTCTTCTACTGGGATATTGGTGAATAATGAGATTGCACACTAATAGGTGTTCATAGGGTTGTAGCTGGTCAGCCAGAAATTTTGCCAGTGATTGTAACGGTGATCCGATAGAGCTGACTATTGGTCGTAATAATAGCTCTGCCTTATGTACTTTGGGAAAAACGTACAGTTTTGGACATCTTGACGACTTTTCTCGTGGAATGAGCTGGAACTGTTGTTCTTTCTTGATGTTTGACGCTTGTATTTTGGCTTTCGTTGTTTTCTCCAGATACGTTGTTGGGTCTGTTGCGATTTTTTGATATGCACTATCGTTTAGAATGTTTTTTATTTTTGTGTATATTCTTCAAGGCTTTCTTTTCTTCGTAAGTTAGATTCTTTTTCGGAGGCTTGGCTGTTCTTAATATTTGTGATACGTCTTGTCTAATGTCTGTTTTTGATGGTAATTTAGTGATAGTCGTTTCCACTTCGCTAATTATGTTTTCGATGGGAATCCGTGTCGGTGCAATAGTAAAATTAAACCCTTTGGAAAGGACACTATTTGTAGCTTCATCCAAAGTAAGATTTGAGAAATTGTAGACTAAATTACTGGATTCTGTTGTTTGTAGTTCCTTATTCTTTGGTCGTTGTTGTAGTGTCAATTTCTCAAACTTTTTGATTTGTTTTGATCGAAAGTTTGTGAGTTTGTCGAAGATGTTCCACATAGTCGGATGTACTTTGTTACTATATATATATATATATATATATATATATATATATATATATATATATATATATATATATATATATATATATATATATTGTTAGGGATCAGTTTATCAATCAGAAATAAAATAAAGAGTTTTTTTTATTATTTTAATATACCGCGGGCATATAAGTTAAAATACAACCCTGTACTTATTTGTAATAGTTAGAATAAGAGAAGACATTGTTCCGTGACGGAACAGTTTTTCCTTGAAAGACTGAGTGAATAGTGAAAGGACAATGGAACCCGTATAATTTTATAGATTTAAGAATAAACTTGTAATTGTATTTTGCGGTGGGCATTTTTCGAAAGTAAATAAGAATTAGATTTAGATATGAGATAACAAGAATTTGGAAACTTATTTCTGTTGAAAAAGGCAAAATTGTTAATGGTTTCTGAAAAGTAATTTGAGTGAAAGTAGTTTATTTGTTTTAAATATTATGTTGGAAATTTTCTAAATCGAAAATAAGTGGGAAAAATGAATGCTTATGATTGGTTAAAAAGGAATGATGGGGAATGAGAGAGTTGAGAAGGTTTGTCTGGGGAGATTGAAAAGATTATTATGTTACCGGCAGACCAGAAGAGAAGACGTGTTTTCGTGTAGTCAATCTGAGTGCCAGTGTTTTCGTTTGATAGTGAAAAAGGTGGAAGCTGAGAGCAGATCAAAATCGAGAAGATTAATACCTCTTTTGAGTCTGCATAGTCCACGAGATATAATTGAGAAAGAAAGGAGAATTTGTGAGTAAAGAGTACCGGTCAAAAGAGGATTGGGCTTGTGTTTTTTCGGAGGAGTAGTTTGCTGGTATAGGTTAGCGTCTAGCGACGGTGCACCGGGTGGGCGCCGGATACCGCCGCTGGACGCCAAAAGGCGCCGCAACTGAGGCGAGCATTTTGCGACGCCTTCTGCCTTCAGCAACAAAACTAACCTCCAATCTTCCTACGGCTACCCAATCCCAATTATTCTAACCTCGTCCATCCAAAAAAAAAAACTAATAACTCAACACATCTCACATGGAGTAGCCGACATGTTTACCCTACCTATTACCCTTTCCCTCATACGTCCCGTTCCATTTCCCACGTAACAGTGGAGGCAGAAGTTATGTGTAAACTCCAAGTAGCCTGTTCACACAGACTGCTACTGCGTCCGGAGGCAACCGTGACAAAAGCCTAGAGGAGTAAACCTCAATAAAAGATCCCCATTATCACGGTGGAAGGCATCGTGCTAAAGATATGAGAGATGTGAGGGTTAGAGCATCATAAACGATCCCTTCGGGATACCTGGCGACCTCCCGAAGTAATCCAGCCTTAACGCGGTAAGGGCACACTGCCGCGTTGGACGAATAGCACGTCCCGACTCGTGGGAATTCATATGAATCCAAATCAAACAAAAAATGTGAAGATGAAAGACGAAGACGACCCAATGCAAACGAATAAGGACAACGCTACAGATAAAAACGTGAATGGGAAAGAACAGACGCAAGACAGCAAAGTAGACGAAGAAGAGCAGAGAAAATTTGAATTGGAACTATTGAATTGGCATAGCAAGCAGCCAAAAATGAACAGGTCGGGTGCCCAAAAACACTCGACACTAGTAGGGGAAGAGATTCTAGGAGAAACAAATAGGGAAGAAGAAGAAAAAGAGGAGGAAGACAAAGGAGATGAAGGTTCCTCCGCAGAAATAGTAGAGAATGAGAAGGCAGAATCCGAAAGAAAAAAAGAAAGCCAAGGGGAAGCAGGATGGCAGGACATAGAAGAGAGCATCCTGGCAACTTTCTTGTTCGATGAGGAGGAAAGAATTGAAATGCAACAAGTAAAAAAAGGAAGGGGGATAGTTTGCAGATTAACGAGAAATTTAAGAAGGAGAAATTAGAGGAGAGTAAGAAATACTCCGAAGAAACGGACAAAGAGAGGGTCCAGAGGAAGATAAGGGAGATGCTCGATATCCTGAACATGGATGGATCCATAGAAGAAGAAAGGATTAGAATGAAGAAGCTATTGGGGGAAATAAACACGATCCAAAATAAAACCAGCCAAATCCAAGTGTCACAAAAGGAGGAAGAAGAGGAAAAATGCGAGCAATGTCAATTAAAGATAGAACAGGAAAGGCAGAGGAAGGAGACAGAAAAAATAATTGGAGTCCTAAACAAAGGAGGAGACTCAAACGCCTTTAGCCAAATCTATAAAAAGAAATGGGAAGAAAAGGTCTTTGAAAAAACAAAGTGGGAACAGGGGGGCCTACAAAAAACCGTAGAAAAAAAGGAATGTCTAATAATAACGAAAAAAGAAGTAAAAGAGGGGGGATAGAAAGTGTAATAAGAACTTATAGGGAAGAAGTCTTTGAACTCATAGAGGGATGCAAAGAGGGGAGCATAGAGTACATCGAGAATGCTAAGAGAAGCTCTATGGCTAGGCAAAAAAACCAGTGGTACACATACGTTACAAAAATAAAAAGACACGGGATGTATGAGATGGCTGAGAAGGCCATAAAGCAGATAAAAGAAAGGGAGAAGCAACCGGAAACGGTCAAAGTAATCGTCAACAACGAGATTAACAAAGACGACGTGCGGAAGTCACTCGAATTCGTGGGTCGGGGGGAGAATATTACTTGGGAAATTATAGTAAGAGGAAAGGAAATGGATAAAGGGGTGAGAAATGAACAAGAAGAAGCACTTTACATTAAAACGGGAGGAAAAAAGTATACGGAAGTGTTAAAAGAAATGAATCAAAAGATAGATATCGGAAAGATAGGAATAAAAGTGGACAGACTAAAAAAAACCGAAGGTGGAGACATCCTCGTAAAATTAAAAGGGAAGGGAGCCGCGGAAAAATTGAAAAAAGAAATGGATACGAGGATGTCTGGTATGAACATGGCCATACGTAAAAAGGAAATCCATTTTACAATAACGGGGTTGGACCCTGGTGTAACAGAGGAGAGGTTACATAGCGCCTTAAAGGCATACACAGGTATCCCCAAAGACGAAGTGGACATAAAAACGCTAAGGACCAGTAGGTACGGGGAACAGGTGGCTACTATAGCCGTACGCCCAACAAAAGCCGCAGAATTGAGGAAATATAGCTCAATCATTATAGGCTGGGTGTCATGCCCGATCATGGAAAAATACACGCCCGTAAGATGTTACAAATGCCTCTTATACGGGCACAATACTTATGAGTGCAAGGGTGAAAGCAGGGTAGCATGCTGCTACAACTGCTTTAACAGCGGTCACACGGCGGTGCAGTGTAGCGGCACTGCTTACTGCCTTACATGTAAAGAGGAAGGGCATCGCATGGATCGCATGGCATGTCCAGCCTATAGGGCGTGGGTATACGGCAGGGGAGTGGAAAGGGAGCCCCTCTAAACATTCGTAAAAAAAAGAAAAAAGAAAACGAAGAGGCGAGAGGTGGTCTCCTGGAGAACGAGGGTGGGCCCATATACAGTCCACCAATGAAACAGGAGACCATCTCTCACAGGATTTCGTTTAAAACAGCTAAGAGTAAGAATAGATTTTATCCATTTTTGTTTATTTTCAATTTATAATAGTCTATTTTTACTCATTTATTTTTATTTAACGAAATATTTTATTTATACAAACGCTATTTATTTGATTTATTTTATTTACATTTTTTATTTAATGAACTATTTTATTTATACTTATATAAATTGTATTTATTTATTTTATTTATCTATTTTATCTATATTTATTTATTTATTTATTTTAGTTTGTAGGTATTTTAATTTATTGACGAGACGTGAATCCGACGCAGTAACGATCTCAGGGAACTGAACCAAAACGGACCTCAAGGATCAACCTGGTATACGGATATTGCAGGTGAACGTGGGCAGAGCGCGCCGGGCGCACGACCTTGTGCACGCAAAAGCCTGCAAGCTAGAAACAGATCTGCTCATCGTCCCAGAACCAAACAAGAAGATTACTTCAGGCGGTGGTTGGGTCCAGGATGACGGAAAAAACGTGGCGGTGCTCATTAGAAACAGGGATGTGGGAGTGCGGAACATCGTCAAGGGGGGAACTATATCCTCATTAGCCCTTTCAGTCACTGTGTCGTCAATTGACAACACAAGAATATTAACTTCGTTTAAGTAAATATTACAGTTAGTCACAATTTTATCAATTGACAACATCAAAAACGGGCCCTATTTTATAAAAAAAAAATACTAATATTCCTACCAAAGGACATTACCTTACAAAACAGTACCATAACTGGGAATAATTTCGAATTATTAACAAAATATATTTCATTACACTAAAAAAAAAGCGTGACCGAAAGGGTTAAGTTGAGGGATTTCTGCCTCCTGGCATGTTACATATCCCCCAACATCCCTATGTTGAGGTACAAAGCCATCGTAGACGAAATAATGAGCGCCGCCACAAATGAAAATGAAATTTTGATCGCCGGGGACATAAACGCGAAATCCATGTTATGGGGTTCCCCCATAAACGACAAAAAGGGGGAACTCTGGAACGAATGGATAGCCCAGGCTGGCCTCCAAGTATTAAACAACGATAAACCAACCTTCGTGAGAGGGGCCAGCCAAACACACATTGATGTCACGATCGCGAGTGAAAGGCTATCCAGAAGAGTACACGGGTGGGATGTCCTCGACGATCAATTATTCACCTACCACCGTTATATAAAATACAACATAAAGGTAAAAGGGGGAGTAAGGCGGCCGATAGGTCACACGGAAATCTATTTTAATAAAACCACGTACCTATCGGAGGTCAGAAATATCAATGAGGACGAGATTTCTGACCTTGGTCAACTGAGAAGAGCACTAGAAAATGCTGCAAAGTTGGCCACCGTGAAGAGAAAGGAAAATAAAAAATCCCCCTACTGGTGGACGGATGAGATAGAAGGTCTACGGAAGAGATGCCTCAGAGCTCGAAGAAATTACACGAGAAGCCAGGGCAACCTCGAGCTTAAAGAAATATACAAAGATCTAAAGAGAACCCTAAATAAAAAAATAAGAGAGGAAAAAAAAGAAAAGTGGCAGACCCTGATAAAAGCATTGGAAGAGGATATATGGGGCGACGCATATAAAATTACCATGAAGACGTTGAAGGTCATGGCCCCATATAAACTCGACGAGGACCAGCGGATGGAATCAGCTGAACTCCTCTTCCCCACCAAAGAAATCCAAAATTTTATAAAAATCTTTCCAACAATGGTAGAGGAGTTCACAGAAGAGGAAATACGAACCGCTGGTCAGGAAATGAAGACAGGGAAAGCTCCCGGCCCCGACGGGCCGCCACCAGAGGCAATTAAAATTGTAGCAACTGAGAACCCAGGTTTGATCAGAAGAATATGTAACGACCTACTGCAGAAACAAGAGTTTCCCAGGGACTTAAAAGAAGCGAACTTAGTTCTACTCCTAAAGCCTGGGAAACCCCCCGATTCAGCATCCTCTTATCGGCCAATATGCCTCCTGGACTGCCTTGGTAAGTTCTATGAAAGACTTATCAAGAAGAGGCTGGAAGGCGTGTTGGAAGATATGAGAGTGTTATCAAATCAACAGTATGGGTTTCGTAAAGGTAGATCGACAATCGATGCCGCGACCTGGATAAGGGACGCGGCAAAAACAAGCAAGAAAAGATGGGTGGTTCTTGTTTTGTTGGACATAAAAAATGCATTTAATTCAGCAAATTGGGGCCTTATAGTAGACAAAATCGTCGAATGGGCCCCAGAATATATGTCCAATATAATAAAGGACTACCTATCTGACAGAACCGTATGCATATCGAAAAAAAAGAAGAAAGAGATGACCGCGGGAGTACCCCAGGGGTCAGTCCTGGGATCTTTACTATGGAATATATTATATAACGGGGTACTAGAAGTGAACAAAGAGAGTGGAGTGAGAGCGATTGCATACGCGGACGATCTAGCTTTACTAGTCGAAGACGATACGAATTGGGGAATAATAGGAAAAGTAAATAGAGCAATACGAAAGACCGCGGCCTGGATAGAAAGAAATGACCTAAAACTAGCAGTAGAGAAGATGGAAGCCATAATCTTGAGGGGACCGAGAAAAAGAAATGATATTTTATTTGAATACAAAGGCTCCGCAATAAGACCACAGAAGACAGTGAAATACTTAGGTATAATATTTGACGACAGGATTACATTCGGACAACACGTACAAGAAGCATGTCGGAAGGCAGAAAAAAGGACCTCCACGCTAAATAAACTGATGCCAAATATAGGGGGTCCGGGATCCCAGAAAAGGACAGTGATGCTGCAATCAATCCTGTCCATAGTGTTGTACGGGGCCCCAGTGTGGCACGAGGTCCTCCGAATGACAAAGTACAAAGACATGCTTCTTAGGGCTCAGAGAAAACCTCTGATCAGGGTGTGCAGCGCGTACAGAACCGTATCAACCATAGCCTTACAGGTGGTGGCTGGTTCTGTACCGGTGCATATTCTGGCCGGAGAAAGAGTCCGAATGTACCGAAGGGGCAATGGGGCAATAGGTTCAGGACCACAGGAAAGGACGAGAAGTCTACAGACGTGGCAGAGGGAATAGACAGCCGAAGTCGGAAAGGCGGCGTGGACGAGATCCCTGATTCCGGATGTGGTGAGGTGGTATGAATGCCGGCATCGGCGCGTTAACTACTACTTCACACAGTTCTTGACGGGACATGGATCGTTTAGGAAATTTACCCACCGTATAGGGAAGACCGCGGACGATCTATGTCCCGAGTGTGGAGTGGTGGACGACGCGAAGCATGTTGTGTTCGAGTGCCCTGTATATCATGCAGGGCGTACCGAGCTACAGCTGGGTCTTGGATCCCCTCTAGGCGAGCCTCACGAGTTAATCGATAAAACTGTCGATAGCAAGAGAGACTTCGACCTGGTCATTGCTTTTGTTACCAAGACAATCAAACACAAAGAGGAAAAAGAGAGGCGTCTGCAAGCGGGATGACCGATCGTCACTATTTATTTTTTAACGTGTTTGTGTCATGTACGTCAAGGCAGTCAGCGGGGGAGGACTCTTTACATCCAAACTACGTTGACTGCCCTTATTTTATTTTATTTATTTTGTTTCATCTATTTATTTATTTATTTACCAATTTTATTTATACAACATTTTACCGTTTTTACTCTAATTTTATTTAACTGTGGTGTATGTCTTAAGAGACATTCAGGAAGGGAAGGACTTTTACATCCGACTCAGACTGAGTGCCTCTTGTGTTTCTTGTTTTGTTTCTGTTTTGATTTATGTTTTCCTTGTTCTACCCGTGTCCATCCTGGGGCAGTTAGCAGGGGAGGACCTTTTACATCCAACCTATGCCGACTGCCTCCGTGTTTTAAATCTTGAGTTTTGAATGAATGTGTGTATTGAATGAATGAATTGATGAAAATAAGAATGTTTGGCGTTACTCGTAATTACCAACTGGTTCTGTCTCGCTAGTTCCATCATGGAGGGACGGCAGCCCGGTCGCCCGACCCGCAAATGAGTTGCGCCGGACGGTCACTTCACCGACCAGTCTGCCGCGAGGCTTTTGCGGAGGGGGGAGGATAGGAGGCCGCCAAACCAATGGAATGCACGCAAAAATTGCCAGAGGGAATTAGGAGTAAGGTCGGCAGGTCAGACATGCACGCGAAGTGCGGTTCCAGACCCGTCGGCTGGAGAAAGAGGGGGTGAGTTTAGTCGGTAGGCGGCCTCGCCACGCGGTGAAGCGTGCCGGGTTGAATCCGACACACCTGGGACACCTTCCCAGACGGTCTTTTTGAAGATTCTCAACTCCCAAAAAAAAAAAATTGCTGGTATGCGGTTTGGATCTATGCTGAGAACGGGAAAGATTTGATGGTAGCTGGACATAATCAATCAAGGAAAGAACTGTGGTTTGATCGAGAGGAGACATCATTGGTGTAAAAAAAATAAAGGTCAGTCAAATAATTTGAATGAAAGAAAAATCTAAGATATTCTAAAGATAAAATCAAATATAAGCATACGAACTAAGATTCCAAGTTTCAAAGAGTTATTTTTTTGTGAATAAATTATATTTTTATATGGTCATTTTTTTTAGTAGATATTATTATAAAACAGATCAATAGATAGTTTGTAATTAAAATTAAATTTAGAGTATAGGAGTTTGTTGGGAAAGATAATTGCCCACAAAAGTTATTTATTAATATTCATCGTATTGCTTCTTGAAAATAAATAATAATTTGTGTGCATATTTATGTTGTTTTAATGTTAGTTCCGTTTCCTGTTCTATCCCGATTATGAGCAACTAGGAGATACTGAACCCACTAGAAGAGATATATAAGGTAAACTGATTAAAGTAAAATTAAAAAGGCACCCTGAGAAATTTTAATAGTAATTGATTTGTATGACTCTGCATAAATTAGTGAATTAATTAATTAAATAATTGGATTAATTAAATTAGTGTTAATTAATAATAAAACATCATAAAGCAGATCACAACAATATATATATATATATATATATATATATATATATATATATATATATATATATATATATATATATATATATATGTATATCCCGCTATAATTTTGAACTCTTTTCACTTTGAAGTAATTTAGCATCACCAAGAAGGGCTATCATTTTCTAATTATAAGTCGTGTATATTCGTTTAGTGTATCTTTTTAGTCTTGACACCGTTGTTGGTTTTTCAATACTTCGATTTTTTTATATATTTAAAATTTTTTACACTTGACCGTGATTTTAACCTCTATACGTAAAATCGTTGTTTTTTGTATCAATACAGTATCGATAGATGTTGCCAAAATATATATATTTACCTATATTTATAAACACGGTAGGTACATAATATCGATCGGTTTGGGTTGAGTTCAAAGAACGAAATAAAACTCCACTAACCGGTTAGCTGGCTGGATTCTTGAACTGAATAGGTATATTTTCGTTTAGGTGCATATTTAATTTAGTAGGTACTTTTTTTATAGAGAATTGTATTCTTCTTCTTAAAGTGCCTATCCGTTCCGGATGTTGGCGATCATCACGGCTATCTTTACTTTATTTATTGCAGCGCGGAACAGTTCAGTGGTAGTCGTGTTATACCACTTTCGTAAATTTTGAAGCCAGGAAATGCGTCTTCTTCCCGGTCCTCTCTTACCACTTACTTTTCCTTGGAGAATCAGCTGGAGAAGGCCGTAACGTTCTTGATTTCTCATTACATGTCCTAGATATTCCAACTTTTTAGTTTTGACGGTCATGAGAATTTCACATTCTTTCCCCATTCTACGCAGGACCTCCACATTAGTAACTCTGTCAACCCAGGATATACGTAAGATGCGCCTATAACACCACATTTCGAAAGCTTCGAGCCGATTCATAGATGCAACAGTCAGTGTCCATGCTTCCATTCCGTAGAGCATAACTGTGAATATGTAGCAGTTCAATAGACGGCATTTTGTTTTTAATGATATGTCTCGACTGTTGAAAATGGTTCTCATTCTAACGAATGCTGGTTTTGCTTTTATTATTCGCTGTTTAATTTCTGTTGAGTGGTCCCATTGGCTATTTAAATTGGTGCCTAGATATGTATATTGCTCGACTCTTTCGATATTCTGTTGGTTGATTGTAAGTTTAGCGTTTAGTATTGGTTTTTTACTAATTGTTATAAATTTATGTTATTCTTTATGTTAAGAGCTAGTCCGTATCTGTTGCTGACTTCTGTTATGCGATTTGTTAATATCTGTAAGTCATTCAGATTATCGGCAAAAACTATAGTGTCATCTGCATATCTAATGTTATTCAACCATACACCGTTTATTAGTATTCCTTTCGCACAACCGTCTAAAGCTTCCTTAAATACCCATTCAGAATAAATGTTGAACAACAATGGAGACAAAATACAGTCCTGTCGTACTCCACGTTCTATTGCAATTTTATCAGTTAACTGGTCTTCTATTTTGATTTTGGCCGTTTGATTGTAGTAAATGTTTCTGATAATTCTAAGATCTTTGTTGTCAATTCCAATTTCTTGCATTAGAGTAATTAATTTGTCATGTTTTACTCTGTCAAATGCCTTCTGGTAATCTATAAAGCATACGTATATGTCACAATTCACATCCCTGCATCTCTGACATAGCACCTGTACAGCAAAAAGGGCCTCCCGTGTTCCCAGAGCATCACGAAATCCGAATTGTGTTCTTGTTAGTTGTTCCTCACATTTTGTATATATTCTTTTGTGAATGACCTTTAGAAATGTTTTAAGTAAATGGCTCATAAGGCTTATAATTAGACAGAATTGTGGTAAAGTTTATTACATTTTTCTATTAAAATAATAAATAACTATATAAACGTATAATTTTTTATTTATAATTATAAAATTTGTAATTTTAATTTTCCAAAGTTAAAAATTCGTATACAAGAATAAAAAAATAATAATAAAAACTTACACTTTTTACATTAGAATGAATAACTGAAAATAATTTGCACCAACTAGTTTTTCGTAAAACAGTTTTTGAAAAATTTTGAGGTAAATGGTTAACTACCGGTTTTTAATAGGTAGATACTTGGGATTTGGTCCTTAAAGACTCTCAATGGCCAAAAGTTGAAAATCGCAAAGGGACATCTTCTTTTGATATCTACTGTTATTTAGGCTATGCTATTATAGGAAATATGCATTCAGCAAGATGAGCTGAAAAATATGCACTTTTAACTTTTTGTACCATCTTAGACTCTTATGTTCGCATGAATAGTACCTCAGCATTTTCGTTTACTAAGTTTATACCACATTTATAGGTTTCTCAAATACCAATCCTCTTGACCTAGTTCTAACCATCTTATAACCAAATTCTGAATATATCATGTATATGTCTCGTTTATCTCTGCACTTGGTCACACATATTCCTTCAGGACTGTAAATACTGACCACTTTACGTTTTTTTTTTTAGTTTTTTTGACAAGTGAGGATTGTCTATTCGGTTATTTCTTAATATAGGCCATGAGCAATTGTCTAGTCAAGTCAACACTATTATAGAAGTTACCCGTACTTTTCCAGTAGTCATTCAGACGGTTCATCTTAATTGTCTCCATATGGAACATAAGCCCGAGAAAAGTCTTAAATTCTGTTTGTGTTGTCTCTTTCCAAAACGCAATCATCGATTTTTCTGAATGACTTTGTGGAAATATTTCGCCAGAGTCAATCAGAGTCACTTCCACCATTCATTTAATCTACATCGTCCTCGCCATATGTTTCTAACAATGATTGTAATTCAGCAGTGGTCAATCTACGTTTATGTTCACATCTAGCTTTTTTAGATGTCGAAGGCATATTATTTACATCCATTTTTTTATAAATACTATAATTCACTTTTACGGAGGTAATTAACAATAAAAACGTTCTACTAGAAACTATCAACTTACGACTTCCAATACTATAAGGTCACTTGCACTTAAAACTTTAGTGTAGGTGTTAAGCTCGTTACCTCTGTTGAATCGCCAAATATTTTATCTTTTTACCTATACTTTCCGTGGTCTACACTTTCTGTCTGTGAGTCACCTTGAATGACCCCTAGGTGCGAAAAGTAATATTAGTTCCTGTCCCATCGTAGTCTTCTTTTAATTTCCAGAATTGTAGTGTTTTTAGTTTAGTTAGAATAGGTTAATTTAAGTGAACGTTATTACACACATTTGCTGTTGACTGGATGGGCACTTAGCCTGATTGCCAAAAAAAAAGCCACTTGCGGCACAATACGTTTTTACTCAATAATAGTTCCTATATAAGTAAAATTGTTTTTTATGTGCTTCATTGAAGCACACTAGACTATTGCAGTTTTGCCATCACATTCTTCAGAGTAGTTTTAACTTTTTTAACTTTTCTATCGGCCTTTCAACTATTCATGTTTCTTCTTAAAATTTTGTAACATCTTGTACACGTTCTTCTCTTTGTATTACCTACATCGCTTTACCTGAGATGGTATTTTTGGGTGGAACTGGTCGTGAGGGTTACAACATTTCTTTATTGCAAATGCCTTCGCGAACTTCAGTCTAAACTCAAGGATAGATTGTCGCTTTTTTCACGTTTTCTATTATTTAGCAACTAAGCATTGATTACTGCGTATTAAATATTAATTCCACTGCCACTTTCCGGTACCACTTCAGAATTTTGCGTATTGGGCTTTGGTAAGAAGCCATTTGATTACTAAAATCAACACTCTTTTTCACTAAGTTATAATCGAGAATAGTTTGTGGTTTTAGCACTTGTGTATAATTTTTCTTTTCACCTGATTAAACCAAGATACAACTATTATGTTTAAATGTTGTAAGGATTAAAACTGGTCTTTTGTCGACCCATTTTATCACTTGTAAAATCAGTAATGTGGTTAAGTTTCATCGTGAGTAACCGGTTGCAACTTTTTAAATCGAGATTTTGGTTTTACATGTTTTTATAGTAGAGCATCTGCACATGAATAATTTGTTTCTTGAACAATGATTTCAATTCATCGACCAATATTCTAAAATAAGGTTTTTTTACGTCGTCCGAAATATTATAAACTGGTTCTCTTTCACAAAGCATTGGAAATATGGTTTACATTCTATATTTAGAAAAATCTTTTACTGCAACTCTTGTTCGACCTAAACTAAATTAATACACAAAACAAATAATCTATTTTTTTATAGAAATGCAGATTCCTGTCGGATTTTTATCAGTGCGGCATAATTCACTGGTGTCTCGTATATCCGGACCTCTTATCGCATTACAAACATAATTCTCAATTACCAGTGCGGTACAAGATACATTTAGGTCGTATAATCTTAAAGCCGTAATAAGACCATAAGACCGTATGTTATAAACAAATAAGAATTATCTTGAAAGATGAAAAAAATACAATAAAAAAGTGCATTCTTAAGTTTTATTTAAAAAATGGTAAGTCATTCACGGGCGTACAGTTAAAAACAAAAGTTTTCGGTGTTCTATTGCTTGATTATTATTATCTGGTATTCTGAAAATGTTGACATTTTTTCCTGGTCTGATCTTCCTCAACTAACGTCATCTTTCTTAATTGGTGGGTTGTGTTGTTCAAGTCTCATTAAGTGTTTTTGTTGCTATCCATACTGAATGATCTTCTTTAGGCAATGTACTAATGTAGTGTTCAAATGTGGCATTGGGTGCATCATGTAGCGCTGATCTTAATTGTCTGATTAGTCGATTATATGTGTGTTCGTCATTAAGATTTCGGCTTCTTGGTCATCTACCTCTTGCTCTTCATTTTTCGACTGTTAGTTGTATAATATAATTCGGAGTGTTATTTGTGTTTTCTTGATTTGGAATTGTTAATCGTTTAGCTCCATATGAAATAGTAGAAGATGAAAACGGTAGCATATTTATCCATAAAAAAAGAAAACGTGATAAAGACATCTGAAACAACTGTTTTATGTTATAACAGATGAAATAGTCCGAAATTAGTAAAAACAGGTGAACAGCGCACTATAAAGAGGAAGTAGAATTAGCTATGAAACAGCTTGAATGGGGAAAATAACTAAGCTTAGACCAAATACCAGCAGGAATTATTCAACTGAGGAAAAAAATTAAATGGATAACAATATTCACTCCATTTACAGAAAAGGCGGTGACCCGCAAAAATTTTAAGAACTTCTTTAATAGCCTCCAGTCAACAATTTCCTAATCATGTTTAAAAAACGTACGGAATGCACTGTATATACTAACCCAAGTCGTCAACATACTTGTTGTTGCAGTTATGTATTACGATCAACTTAAAGATCATGCACGACTCCCCTTGTATAGGTACACAGGCATGCACCCGTGCGGGAGAAAAAAGATTTATCATACCGTTACATTATGTCACATTTTAACGTTGAATATTTTATGGTCGCCTTTGGGTTATAAAACGAATGATTATACGGGTTATAAAACGACTTTTTCTCGCACAGATCCCGCCTATGTAACTTTACAAAGCGAGTCATTTGCTGGGTATTAAAGAACCGTCTATGGCCATCATATAATTTTACGCTAATATTTCACGTTCTACGACGCATTCCACGTTTGACACACTGTCTTGTTTAGTTTTCTGTCATTCTATTTGTTAAATCCTATCTCATTCTCGTCACAGCGTCAAGGAGCAGTAAATGTGTGCAGTGAACGGGAGGCATATGTCTAACAGTGAACTTTGGAGATTTTTCGAGTTTATCATATCTTCTTCTTTGAGTGCATCTGCTATCGGAGATTGAATATCATTAGGGCGATTCTAATTTTATTTACTGCTGTTTTTAATAATTCGTTAGTGGTACAGCCAAACCACTCTCATATATTTCTCATCCAGGACATTCTTCTACTGCCTGGATTTCTGCATCCTTGGATTTTTCCTTGCAGTATATTTTGTAGGAATGTGTACTTTTGTCCTCTCATCAGGTGGCCAAAGTATTCAAGTTTTCTCTTTTTTATATTTAGTATAACTTCTGGATCGTTATTTATTCTGCGTATTACCTCTTCATTTGTAATTTTATCCACCCAACTTATTTTTAGTATACGGCGGTAGCACCACATCTCAAAGCTTTCAAGATTTTTAACATTCTTCTGTTTAAGAGTCCATGCCTCAACACCGTAAAGCAAAGTACTGAATACATACTAAGTAGTTAACTAAAAGTGGACTTGCAACGAGATGTATGACGTAATCGTATGGTATTCGCTAAATCCTGTCACGCAATATGCCACACACCTCTGTGCGTTAATTCGTTTTATTGCTGCCAGTTTAAGGTGTTATTAGATGCCGCCATGTTTAATTTCTCTCCACCATCGTATTATCTCCGTTAAATCCTATCATTTTAGGCTCCATATGTCATGATTAGACCTATAGGACCGGAGATACGCAACTAAGGCTCTTTTGACATAACATAGGAGCAAAGATATATACCTAAGGTCCTTTTGACGTGTTGATGTATTTGATTTCTACGTCGTAGTATTTTATTGGTTAAATGGTACCATTTGAGGTACTGTACTCACGATTGGACTAATAGGATCGAAGATACATAACTGAGGCCCTTTTGCCAGGCTACTCTATTTAATTTTTATATCTCATTGTATTCTATTAGTTAAATTCTATCATTTGAGGTACGAAACGTCACGATTGGACTAATAGGACCGCAGATACATAACTAAGAGCTGATGTATTTTATTTTTCTATCTTATTGTATTCGATTGGTTAAATCCTATCATTTGAGGTACTGTATGTCACGATTGGGCCACTAAAAATGAAGATACGTAACTAAGGCCCTTTTGACGTGATGCTGTATTTGATTTCTATGTCATTGTATTCTATTGGTTAAGTGCTATCATTTGAGGTATTGTACGTCACGATTGGACTAATAGGACCGAAGATACATAACTAAGGCCATTTTGACATGCTACTCCATTTAATTTTTATACCTCATTGTATTTTATTTGTTAAATCCTTTCATTTGAGGTACTTTACGTCATGATTGGACTACTAGAACTAAAGATACACCACTAAGGCCCTTTTGACATTGTTCTGCATTTGATTTTTCCCATTGTATTCTTTATGTTAGATCCTATCATTAGAGGTATTATACGTCACGATTGGACTAATAGGACCGAAGATATGTGACTACGGCCCTTTTGACATGTTGCTGTATTTAATTTTTTTATTTCATTGTTTTCAATTGGTTAAATCCTGTCATTTGAGATACTGAGTTATTTGTCTAGTGTTCACTTAATCAAATTTTGTTTTTGGTTACTTGGTAGAAAATTTTTCTAATAACTTAATTTTAACTGACTCATTCATATAGACAATTCAGACATTATATATATATATATATATATATATATATATATATATATATATATATGTTATTAGAAAAATTTTCTACCAAGTAACCAAAAATAAAATTTGATTAAGTGAACACTAGACAAATAATGAATACTAGACAAAAGGCAAACAGTTTTAAAAATTGTTTAGGTTGCTACATTATGGGCAATGGCAGGAGACAGACTGAACTGAAGATGCTCTGAAGGCGAAAGTACTTGGGAGAGATTTAATAAAAGATACTGTGCAGAACTGTGCTCGATATCTGCTTTTTATTTGTAAAATTTATATAGTGGAAACTAAATCTTGGGAATTACCTAGCTACCAAGTTTAAAATAAATAATTGACTCACATTTTTTTTGTGCCAAAACTGCAATTAAAAGTTTACAGAAACCAAGCCAATTTAATATTTTATTAATAATGATAGACTTTAATGTAATGTTGATCTCGTTCTTTAATTTAATAAGCAAGGTTGTGAAGATGAATGTTTTTAATAAAACTTCATGTGTCTGAACATTTAGTTGTTAGGGCTCATAGATATTAAAAAAAGGACATGAAATTCATTTTTGTATCACTAATTAGAAATTTTCAGATATTTTGAATCAATTAAGAACAAAAACTTTGTCCTCCACCTATATTTTGTTATCTGGATTTTAAAAATAAATAATAAGATATAGGGTAAATGCACCAGTTGTTGGCCATGTGCTAGTTATTGGCCTACTAATATGTTTTGATTAGAATTAGGAAAATGTTGGTATTTTGTTAATTCTAACTACTTTTTTTAAGTTTGGCAACATGTCTCCTAGAGTATGACACATCTAGTTTCAAGGTAACCATTAAATTTTAGTCAGAATTCGATGTTGAATGAGACACTGTTCTGTGCCGCTAGTTTGCAACCGAAATTTTGTTATTTACCTATAGAAACTTGTGTTGGTCGGTAAGTACTATATACTGCAATTTACTTTCTACTTTATATTTTTGTGAGAATATAGTGTATGTCCTGTTAAAAACTGCATAACGAATATAACGTTATTTATACAAATAACGTAAATTTTAAGGTGGCCAACTACTAATGCATGAAATTATCAATGTATCAGTTATTGGCCTAGATGGCCAATAACTGAAACATTAGATTTTGTAAGAATCTAGTGATTGACATATGTTAATAACTAGTGTTTTCTATGTGGCCAATAACTAATTATTATAAATTGTTTTAGAAAATATGCCAAAACGATCTAAAACTGAAAACAATTATAAAAAAAAAGTATTCCGAAGACGATGTTAAAAAAGCGTTAGAGTTAGCCCCCTTTCAGACGAGGATACTGTATCCGAGATACTGTATGCGAGATACAGAATTTTCGATGGCGACTGTCTCGGATTCACGGGCATGATCGTCAGTATGAAAATAGTAGCAGTGCAGTGCGGTTATATTTTTGGAGTATGGATGTAGAAGAGTATGTTATGCTGTGGTACATATTAAATAAAAAGAAACTGAAAAGACGACGTAATTTGTGGGTTCATCCTATTGTAGAATTAAGAGAAACCAAGGGAACGTATAACTATATTCAGAAAACACCGTCTTTCTTTCGTTGCTTATTCACAATTATTCGACAGAAAATCGCGCGTCTATGGAATGTGGTGCAAAAGTATTCGTGTCTGAAAGCGTTCATTTAACGTAATGTTTCTTCTGTATCTGGGATACGCATTCAGTCGTCGGCGACAGGAGGGTCCGAGATACTGAATTCGGTATCTCGCATACTGTACCCCTCGCGCGTCCCGTCTGAAAAGCTCCATTTGAGTCTATGTAATATCTGCGTCTCGGATACGCGTATCTCGGATACAGTATCCTCGTCTGAAAGGGGGCTTAATTAAAAATGGTATGAGTGAGCGAGAAGCCTCAAGAATTTTTAATATTCCCAGAGCTACTATAAGTTACCGGAAAAGTGAAAAATTTCATTACAAGATAACCCATGGACCAGATCCATTTCTTTCGAAGGATGAAGAGGAACAACTGAAACTCTGGATTTTTCATTGTCAAAATAGAGGATTTCCTGTTCGTGTTGACGACATTAAGGACTCCGTTAAATCATTTTTAGAGAGTAACCCTACAGTTAATCCATTTGTTGAAAATAGACCAGGTAGAACATGGCTATCAGCATTTCTAAAGCGCAATCCCAACATTTCGCTAAGGACTTCAGAGGGAGTGACATCAGCAAGTTCAAACATTAACCAAAGGGATATTACCAAATGGTTTGACAACATAAAATCTTATCTAAATAAAAAAGGACTTTCAGACGTTCTTCAAGACCCAACAAGAATCTTCAATGGTGACGAGACATGTTTTTATCTATGTCCCAAAAATAAAAAGGTTTTGGCTATGAAGGGTTCCAGAAACGTCTATGAAATTGAACATAACCCAAAGGTTAACTTAACAGTTATGTTCACATTTTCTGCAATAGGCAATATTTTACCTGCTATGATAATTTATCCCCATAAAAGATTGCCAAATGATATACTAAGTGCTGTGCCGAATTCGTGGGGTATTGGTTTAACTGAAAATGGTTGGATGGACAACAAAAACTTTTATGAATATATTGGAAATATATTTAACCCTTATTTAGATCGAAATAATATTACACGTCCGGTGATACTTTTTGTTGATGGACATAAAACCCATTTAACTATACAGACAAGTCAACTTTGTACAGATTTAAAAATTATTTTAGTAGCTTTATATCCTAATGCCACGAGATTATTGCAACCAGAGGATGTGGCTGCATTTTTTGGAACAAAGCTGTGCTTCAGTTTAGGAGAGACAACCCCCAAAAAGTGTTAACGAAAGTACAGTTTGGCCCTGTTTTAAAATCTGCTATAGATAGGTTAAATGCAGATGTTACCAGAAGTGGGTTTAGGAAGAAGGTTTGGGAAAGAATTTGAAACTGAAGATAATCTTGATGAGCACAATGATTTACCAATACTTACTGATCCAAATACAACAATTTCTTATAAACAATTTTGTGAAATAGTTGGCAATGACAAAATTAAAGAGCTATGTCGAAATAATAATTGTAAAACTCAATCTGATGATTACCAAATATTGAAACAAATCTTTTCAGCATTTACAGAAACATCATCGGTAGAAATTTCTACAAACGACGAACAAGAAAATATTTTAGATGAAGAAGTAAAATTTTTAGATACAATTGAAGTAATTTTCGATATAAATGATATACCTGTAATAATATACTGATATGATAATGATACTGAAATTGTAAACATTCCTGAAATCGAGGACGAAACCTTGATGGTACCTGAGAATGAAATTTTCAACATGCAAAGAATACAAGAATATACCTACAAATCAAGCTGAATCAAGTTTGACGAAAACGGTTAAAGAAGGTCAAAAAACCAAAAAACCGAGAAATCCCTAAACATTTCTGAAAATATATCTGTAAATGCTACAAATAAATCTATTGCGACTTACTTAATATGGCCAGATACTCCAGCACGAAAAGGAAAGAAGGAAACTCAAAAGGCCTTTGTAAAGCATTTGTTCTAACTTCATCAGATAGAAGAAAATTAGAAAAAGAAAAAATGGAAAAAAAAATTAGAAGAGGAGCGTAAAAAGGAACAGAGGAAACTTGAAAAAAAGAAAAACAGAGTATTAAGTAAAATCAAAAGAAAATAAAAAGCTTGAATAATAAAAATCCCAAAAAATTAGCTAAAACTTTTAAGTCTGAAGAGAAAAGTAGACAACCCATAGAAATGACCTCAACAAAATTAAAAAAAGGTGTAAAAATGCACATTCCTATTGAAAAATATCAAAAAAAGATAAAAAAAAAGCATTGAAAGTGTTTTCTCCTCTAAACCAGGAAAGTAGAAGTAACAATATTGAGGTTTTTGAGCCACCACTACCTGAATTTGTCAAAGTTCCTATACCAGAATCTCATTCTCACACAAAATCATCAAGCTCTGTAAATAACCAAGATAATATCGACATTTTCAAGCATTCACCTACACCAGAAGTGAATTTGAGATTATCTCCGCAAATATTTCTCGCCCACACTAAATCTCCAAGCTCTGAGAAAAAAATTGTACCCAAACGGAAATTATTTGATGATAATACAGATCAGTCCTCAACAAAAATTACAATTCTATCTGATAATTTATTATCAAATATTCCTTGCATAACAAGATTCTATGGCGACACAGATCAAGTATATGTTCAACGATCAAGTATATGTGACACTGCTCAATGTATCATATATGAAACATACCGAGAATTTACATGTATAACACAATGAAATAATATTAAGTCCAAACAGCACTATGTAACATATTCGATATATACCACTCTATTATATTATACACATTTTGTAACCTTGCAACGTCGTCTAATATTTTATAAAACGCACGAATTAGTCAGTTATCACTTAACCGTCGTGTTGACGATAACGCTGAGTTTAAAATTTTTTTATAGGTGGTTATTAATCAAAATTGAATGTGCAAAATTGCGTTTTCTGCTTATTACACATCCACAAGTCATCCAGTATTAGTTTTATTTAGCATCTACTATTATTTTTAAAGGTATGGTAAAAAACTTGTTTGTATCATTTATGATACATAATGTAATTTGGGTATCATTTTAGATGTCTAGCTGGTATATGAAGAGGCCTTTATCAGATAAAGAATTGCAAGTTATAGTCGACAATTGGGATGATAGTGAAGATGATTGTGATGTAAGTGATATTGAAGACTTGAATAATGATGCAGATGTAGAAAATATAGATGTATCAAATATTCCAGTGGTACTTGAAGATGAGCTTAGTGGAGCAGAAATGGAAGATACAGCAGAAAATGAGTGAGGACGACCATCTACAAGTTCTATTGAACAGGATATACAATTGAAGAAAAAGAACGGGCCAACAAGCTATATTCCTCCAAAAGATATTCGAACAGATGCCGTACGACATTGGCCAAACTACAATAGCAATCCAATCCGATGCAAAAAGCCAAATTGTAAAAAATTAACCTATGTTAAATGTGACTCGCACTTATATTTTAATAAGGATTCAAACTGTTTCTTTCAATTTCATCAATAAAAATATTATACTATAAAGGTACTTAAGTATTTTATTTCCTATATATAATTTTGCCCAAATGCACTTTGTATCAAATTTGATACATTACCGAAAATGTCCTGAAATTTAAAAATAAATAACTTTATATTTTTTTAAGCATTTTTTTCCGACTTCTTTATAAAATAGATGTACATATCATTTTTTCCAATCTAAAATTAAAAATTGAGCATTGTAGGGTTAACTTACGAATTATTTGGTAAAATATCTCTTTAAAAAATGATGGCCAATCACTAACACATATGGTGTCAATAACTGGAACAGGGTGGCCAATAACTGATTCATTTGCACATTTACAAAAGAACACATAAAACATTTTCACACATGAAATATTAACGTAATAAAATTTTGCAATATGTAGAAAAAATAATAAAATTCCATGGTGTTAAAAATAGTTACAATAGGCCACAGTGACAAAACATTTCATAGATATATCGACGTGCTCTCCTTAGGAGGCCAATAACTGGTGCTCTTACCCTACATAGACATTTTTAATAATATTGTATTTAGTCGTTTTATAAGTCCCCTCATACCCTTTGAATAGTCCAGACCTTACTGGTATTGAGACTTTATGGCATAAGATGAAACGGAAAATGCATAATGAATCCCAGAAAACCACTGCTGAAAAGAGAAAATTAGGTAAATTATGGGATAGTTTCAACCATGGCTTGTGTCAATGCTTAGTAAGAACACTGCCAGACAGTATTGACGTGGTTGTAAAGGTACGAATATGGGGTATGTAACCCCATATTCAAATAGAAATTTCTTGAATTGTCCAAACATTTAGTTGCCACGGTATTATGCAGTAATTTTGTTTATTTTATATTTAAGCCCAAATAATAAGATATAAACACAAAAAGACATTTTTAATAATTTTTTATTTAAAATCAACTGAATTGTACAGAATTATTTAATTTTATCAGTTAAACAATTTAAATTATCCCTTTCTGAAAGTGTAATCAAGAAGTATTGCTTTATTATAGAAAAATCATATTATTCAAACTATGAATTTTTCACTTTATCAATCCTAATATCCTCAAACTGTTGAGGAATTTTTAATTGTTTGATATTGAAATATACAAAAAATCCTAAGAAATGAATACAAGAATAAACAGATATCAATAAAGCATACAAATCTGGATATCTTACTGGAGGACAGAAAAACAAACATGCTAAAAACAAAACAAGACAACCAGTTAGTGAAAAGAACATCACACAATGGAAAATGAGAGTCTTGACAGCATCAGAATTTTTACTAATTTGTTGTAGAGATGCCTTAATAATACCTATCTGTGAAGCTTTTTTATATTCTATATCTAGTATAGAGTGCAAAAGACTTCTATAATACTCCTTCAGACCATCTCTGTTATTTAACATACTACGATAGCTGTGTTCTATAGTCACTCTAAAGGTAATACAATAAAATAAGGTAAGAGATATAAGAGCAATGACTAAATTATCTTTTAAAAAAAGAGGAATCATGCTAAAAAGTGAGATACATAGGAACCAATAACAAATAAATGGTGCAAATGGAAAATATAACAACACAGGAACAGCTGCCAATAATATAGTTTTCTCATGTACTTGAAAACTAAATAAAAAGAAAGCTAAAGATGAATTAATTTGGGCTAGAACAAACTTTTTCAAATTTGGTCTCAAAAAAAGATCCAAAGAACTTGGCAAGAGACCTAAAAACGTAGTAAACAAGCAAACTCTCATCATCTCAAAATTATTAAACCTGCTTTTAAATTTAAATAAAACATTTAAGGCACACCATATGTTAGAAACCTTATCCTCAAAAACCCCCCTAGCTACTGGAAATAACCTATGCAGAACTTGTAATAAGTGTTCAGAGTTAAACAAGAATGGTAGCCAAATGAGACCAAAACATAATATCACTGTTAAACTAATTTTGAATAACCTAACTATTCCCCAAAATGTTCTCTGGCCAGGTTTAGGCACACAAGTACTTAACAAGTACAGGAAAAATGGTATAGCATGATATAGTTCCATCTGCTTATAATTTAAAGACAGACAGAAAAAAACGGAAGCTAAAATATCACACTCTTTTAGTATATATGTTATAGCCAATATTGTAAAACCTAATGAAATAGAATTATATTGAAAATGTCCATGATCTACAAGAATAATGCCTGGGTATAATAAACCAAGAACAGTACAAAGTGAAGAGGTCATAGGTTTGGTTGTAAACTTCTTTGGGATCTGGGGCTTCTTTTTCTTCACTCCATTTTCCAACACTTCTCCATTCTTGATACAAGTTTGGTAATAAATAATCAGAGCTGGTATGTATAAAAATACATCAGAAAGCATAACTGTGTATCTCATAAATACCTTGTGAGAATCACTCTCATATCCTCTAGAATCATGCAATTTTGTGTAATTTTCATTTAAATAATTGGCTACTTTTCCACAAATAAACATATGATATGAAGTTAGGGGTGGATAATCCAGCCCCCAATAATTTAAATCATTGTTAGTCGTATTACAATACCATTGATTTATCGGTAAATTTGTAGTGATCTCCATCCAGTGACGCTGAGCTTCATAATCACCATACATAGGAGGAGTGGCCTCACCAGAATGCGGATGCAGATTTGTACATGCTCTTAACAATATGGAAAACAAAGTCCCAAAAACCACCAACCACGTCTCGGAACTTATTCTGAAGTGCATCGTTTTAAAAATTTTGGACGGTTTGTCAAATACACTAAGTAGGATTGATCAATATCATTGCACCATTATTGTTTACCATTGCATAAATTGTATGGTTTTATACTAACACTACAAAGAACAGATGGAACTTTGTCGTGATTCTTTAAAAATCCATGTAAAGACGTTAATCTGATTAATATACAAATTTAAAGTATTTTTGAGAATGATGTGGCAGCAAATAATATCCGCTAAATCGATAATGAGGTTATGTTCAAATTTTTGACAGATTTTCTTATTGAAAAAATACAGTACTCACCACATGAGAAGCATCCAGTTCTTTTAACAATTTATTCTTCAGGTAATCCTTAGTATATGTCATAACGAGTACTGACTAGGTGACTAGTGACTACTGGTAAAATAAAATTGTCATAAATATTTTTTTGTCTTATGGCACTTTATAAATTTTTATTGCGACATCTAGTTGTTAAAAGTTTAATAAAATAAAACAAATGGCTAAGATGGCAATTTCAGTTATTATTATACAGAGATGGTAATTATTTAGTAAGCCGAAACGCCTCAAAAATGCCAAATTTTTTGTGGACTTAGTCTAGTCGAAAAAGTGAAAAAAACCTCAAATTTTAATGTTTTTTTTTGCTTTAAACTAGGTAAAGTGCCCATAATTATGTTATGTCAGTGTTGTTAACTCTACGGATTTATCTGTATGATAGATTTATCCACAAATTTATCTGTGTTATAGATCTACGGATTTTCACTAATGTCTAGAGCCTGACCCACTACTCTGAGCCGCGTAATGTAAGTTTTTTTTCCGTGGAATTTATGGCTTTGGCGAGAACCAATTAGCCAGACTATGTTAGATTGAATCATTAATTTGTGTAAAATGTTTCATAGTATCAGACCTGAGCATGATGTATTCATTTGTTTTGTTAGTAATATATAAAATGTGTAAGGTGTTTATATATATATATATATATATATATATATATATATATATATATATATATATATATATATATATATATATATATATATATATATATATATATATATATATATATATATATATATATATATTGTTATGTTTCTTCTTTCCCAACCAAAGAAAAATAAATAAAAAAATCCATCGAAATAAAATTTCAAGATATCAATATAAACAAATTGTATATAGTAATTTAAGATAAGATTTAGTGTAGATAAGAGTAGAAATTTGTTTGGCAAACGACCTTTTCCGTTTCAAACAAAATTATCAAAAATCCTTTGTTTAGAATTCGAAGACATTTTACCTGAAGGTTAATCTCTTCATTGTTTGTAGAGTCGAGTATTAAATGACCATATGCTAATCTTTTGAAATATGTATAAATGATGTATTAAAAAAAACCAATTTTAAAGTAAGCTATTTAGTTTTCTCTGAAACCGAAATTAGGCTTTTCCAATATCATAGTAAACACAATTTAAGCTTTTGGAATTGGACGGTCGTTTTTAAATGGGAATTTGGGAGTCGATGATGAGACAGGAGAAGTCAGTCATATTTTGGTCATCGAACGGAAACAGTCGTGTGTCTCAAGATAGGGTGTGGTTCGTGAGTTTGGATACCGGCGTAACGAAAAGAAGTGAATAGTTTGAAGAAGGAGAGAACAAGTAGATTAAAAGAGGTCCTTGTATCTACCGTGGGCATTTTTATAAAGTATATGTGAAAGTATTCTTACGGCATCAAGTTGACAAAAGGAGGTCCTGGTGTCATAAATAAGTAGCGGAGTTTGGAGAAGTGAATCAGGTGTTTTTTGTGTAGTCTGCAGGAGGTTTGCAGAGACGTAAAGGAGCCGAGGTGCCAAAAAAGGGAGATCACATCTTTGAGGAGACTGGACTTTTCTGGGTATGTTCCAACATACAACTCAAGAAGAAAATAAACTGTAAGTGTTTGTACAATTGAATTTTATATCTGTGAAGGATCGTTTCGACATCATGGTCATTAGCATTCAAATTTAAGAATTGAGGTTTTGTTAGGCTAATCAAAAGTTTAAAGTTTTGTGGTTTTTTTTTTAAGTAAAGAAAATTTTAAGTAAAATTGGTTTTTCACGTAATATAAATGTATGTAGCTTTATAATCTTCTTATCATAATAATTTGATTTATTTTCTTGTATGCTGATTGATAAGATAACGACAGAATTTAATAATTGTTTTATTCGTTCATATAAAATAAAGAAACGTAAATCTTTGTAATATAATATATTTGTATTATTATCCTTTCTTCTCCTCCCGATAAAAGACAACTAGAAAATCTTTTGAATTCATCGAACACAGGTAATATAAGGATTATTTTACTTTTGATAACAGATAAGTTATAATTTTTTTATTGGCTCAATAAACTAAGTTTGAACTCAAAATAAACAATAACAATATATATAACAATAATATAACAATATATATATATATATATTTTTATTTTTTTTTATTTTTTTTTTTCCGCGCTAGGGCGTCAACCCGGTTCATCCCCTCGGAGGTTTCAGCCCTCTTTGTGTGCTTTACGTTTAGTTTCTTTCGCAGAATTGCATACAAAATTGGTTAGTAATTTTACAGTTTATGATGTGTTGATGAAGTACATAAAGGATATCATTATTTCCTGAAAAAATAATACAATTTAGGTCTATTGGAAGGTTTATCTTGTAGTGAATTAAGTTTTTATATAGTTTATTAATGTTTACATTATTTATTGGACATTCAAGTAAAACATGTACTAATGTACCCATTTTACCACAACTACACAGTGGATCGTCTGTAATGTTCATTTTGTGCTTATAATAAGGTGTTAGTGCATGATTAGCACGTACTCGATTTATTGTGGCGACAAAGTTTCTGTTTGGTATTTTGTGAAACCATGGTTTTCTGGGAATTCATTGCTGGTGTTTACAAAAGTTTGTTCCGGTTGTTGAAGCGTTGTGTAGGTTTTGCCACATCTCATTTATTTTGTTTCTTTGGTTTAAGAATAGGTCGGACGGGGGTAGTTTAAGATTTAGTTCTTCTCCTGATGTTGGGGCTGTTTTTGCTAAGGTATCTACTATTTCATTACCTGTTATACCTGCGTGTCCCTTTACCCATAGATATATGACGACTTTATTCTTGATGTGGATCTCATTATGTAAATACAGGATATTTGCTTCAATATGATTAACCGATCTATTTATGTTTACTTTTTTAAGTTTATCTACTGCACTTTTGCTGTCCGTACATATTATGAATTTGTCGTGGTTAGAGCCGAGTATGTATTTCATAGCTTGCACAATTGCTGTTAATTCTGCAGTGTATATGGAAGCTTCCTTTGGTAGAATAAATTTTTTGTCAGTATTTTCTTCCACATGGTAAAAGGCACAGCTGGTATATTCTTTTGACTTTGATCCATCAGTGAATATAGAATCATAGTTTGGCCAGTATTTGTTTTTTGTTTCGTTAAACTTTGTTTGATTGAAACTTGCTACTTCTTGACTTTCAAAATAGTAGGTTCTAATTTCACGTGAAAAAATTTGTTCTGGCGAGTAAATTAGAACCGGGGGGAGTTGGTTGGAATAAAGTATATCTGTAATGTCAAGTATTTCTGAGAAAGTTTCTACTATGAGGGGGGTTTTCTTGAAGTGCCAGTATCTATGGGTCAAAACTTGAACTGTTAGTGATTGTATACTCTTGAGGTAAGAAGTTTTTTTGGAAATGGTTTTTATCACAAATTTTCTGCTCAATAGTTGTCTTCTTAGTTTAAGGGGAGGTTCCACAGCTTCAGCTTGCATAATATTTATGGGTGTTGACTTAAGATATCCCAGGCAAACTCTTAAGCATTTATTTTGTTGTATCTCGATTTTATTTAGATGTGTATCTGCTGCTGTTCCATAGAGTTGACTTCCATAATCCATTATTGATCGTACCATTGTTTTGTAGAAAAGTAAAGCCGTATTTGGATCTGCTCCCCACTTTGCCCTACAAAACGCTCTTAAAATATTTATAGAATTACTTGTTTTTTTGATGATTTGGTGGATACAGTCCTTCCATAATAGTTTTCTATCTAGATGTATGCCAAGATATTTTACAGAGTTGCTAATACGGAGTTTATATTTTCCTATTGTTAATGATCTTTGATAGTTGTTTCTATTTCTAGAGAAAATACATATATTGGTTTTGGACTCGGATATGGAAAGTCCCATGTTTTCTAGGCATTTTTGGATTTCTATAAATTCAGTGTTGATATTTTCTATACATTTGTCCTCTGATTTGTTACTGGTGTAAATGACAACATCATCGGCGTATTGAATAATTTTGGACTTTCGTGATATAACATTTTCTATGTCCATTGTGTACAGGCTGTAGAGGATTGGGCTCAAGATACTACCTTGTGGTAATCCAGATCTACATATTCTTGATTCCGAAACTTCTTTATTTATCTTTAAGGAAACTGATCGACTAGAGTAAGCTGATTTTATGAAGTTGGCAAAGGAGGTTGGTAGACCAATATTGATAAGTTTCTCTTCTAGTATATTTATTTGAACATTATCATATGCTGAAGTGATATCCAAAAATGTAGCCAAAGTGTTGTATTTTTGTGTGAATCCTAGATAGATGTCATTTACTAGTATCGTTAGGGGTTCTAAGGAAGATCTTCCCTTTCTAAAAGCATATTGTGAGTCAGGTAATATTTTTTCATTTTCTAGCCAATATTCAAGCCTGTTCTTTATCATTCTTTCCATGGTTTTAAATATACACGATGATAAAGCTATGGGTCTATATGAATCTGCATTTCCGTTCTGTTTTCCAGGTTTTTTGATAGGTACTACGATGTATTCTTTCCACATTGGTGGAAGAGGAATCTTTTTTATCCAAATCGAATTGAACAATTCTAACAGGGCTTTCTTATGGCCTAAGGGCATTTTATGCAACATATTGTATGAAATGTTATCCGCCCCGGGAGATTTATTATTTGTTGATTTAATGCATTGTTCGAGTTCCCATAATTGAAATAGTGATTGTAGAAAAGAAGTGTTTCTATTTACGGTAGCTATTTGTTGAGTAATGTTGTTTTCAACCCATGGGGGCGAGATTTTTGTGTGGAATTCATTTATCCAGTCTTCTTTGGGGTTTATTTACTTGTTTTCGGTTTTTATATCGTTCCACACTTCTTTAATTGGTGTATTTTGATTTAGATTTTGGCAATAATTAATCCAGCTTTTTTTCTTAGTTTCTTTGAAAGTTTTTTTAGCTACTGCATCAAGTCTTTTATATTCTGTTAGATTATTAAGATTTGGAGCATGTGTGTAGGTTAAGTAAACTTTTTTTCTTGCTTTAGCAGCTATGTTACAGGTTTCATTCCACCAGTCCTTCGAACAATAATTTCTATTTTGTGTGTTTGATTTTTGTAAGGGAAATGCTTTGTTGGCAGCTTTCTTAATATTGTCGATAATGCCCATTAGTGATGATTTTGGTTCTGTAGCTTCAAGTGTAGCGGTGTATACATCCCAATTAGCAGCCTTGAGTCTCCATATGTTATGTTTTGTCTGTTTAATTTGCGCAAGCGGGCTATTCCTTCCAAATTGTATGTGTATTGGTAAGTGGTTAGAGCCATAAGGTTCTTCTAAAGTAGACCACGTAATTAGGTGCGTCAGATCCGGTGTACAGAGGGTCAAGTCTACAGCTGACTTCTTATTGTTTGCTAATGTAGGTGATCCGTCGTTCAAAATTACTAGGTTGCATTGTTCGATAGCTTCCAAAAGAGTCTTGCCATAGGTATCGTCATATCCATCATTTCAAGCCAAACTATGTGCGTTAAAGTCGCCCCCAATTATGAATGGTTTTGGAATTTGTTCCAAAAAGTTGATCCACTGTTGTAATGATATTCTAGTTCTCGGTTTACAGTATACTGAAACGAAGTAAATTTTTTTATGTATAAATAGAAAATTAACCGAGATACAAGTATGCTCAAAGTTTATTGTAGTTGGAATTGAGACTTCTTGGTATATTAAGTCTGATTTTAATAAAATGGCTGAGCCGCCGTACCCGTCGTCCCGGTCACAGCGAATATTGTTGAGGCCTTTAAAATTATAATATTTTCCTGCATTAAACCATGTTTCCGATAGAAGTGCAACGGAGTAGTTGCCCCTATCTAGTAGATATTCTAGGTTAGTTTTATTAGAAACTGCTGAACGGCAGTTCCATTGAAGAATATTTATTGAATGGTTGAGGTCTGAGAATGTGATGACGTGTTTCCATTTATAGTTAATTTGACTAAGTTTTCGAGTTCTTCCTTATTTATATTTATACTTTTTGTTACTAAAACTTTTGTGACAATTTCTATAACTAATTCTAATATTGAATTTATCATGCTCAGGTCTGAAGGAGATGCAACTGAATTATTATTAATATTTCCTTTATAGTTAATACTGTCTAATATTCCTCCCTTAGGTAATTGAGATCTAGGAGAAGCTATAATTTCATTATGCAAAATTAATGTTGGATCTGGACTATTTGGTCTCTGTCTTTTAAATGTTCTAGAATTTGTATTATTTGAATTATTGTAAAATATGTTATTTGTTGACATTTGGTTAATTGAATTTGATGGGAGCTGGGTGGGTGTATAATTATTGGGATTTAATGGAGGGAAAGTTTTGAGGCAGGAAATGTTTGTAGTTTGTTCCGTATTAATGGTTGTTGCTTTTGCATAGGAGTTCCTGGGAAACTGTCTGTTGGCGTCTTGATAACTAATATTACTGGAAGACATAGCGTCTTTTACAAGTTTTTGACGTTGAAATTCCTGACACGCGCTCAAATTTGTAGTAAAATGATTCCCCGAACAACTAAAACATTTTGGAGTTATATCGGTCGTTTTACACTCTTTTGAGTTGTGTGATTCCTGACATTTTTCGCACCTAGCCCTGCTCTTACATTGTCCCCCTGTATGTCCAAATCTTAGACAATTAAAGCATAATAGCACCTTTTGTTTATATGGCTCGACTTCCTTTAGTACCTTGTTGATTGTTACATATTTTGGTAGTACCTGTGACCTAAAACTAACTACACATGTTTTTGTTGGAATATATTGGGTACCGTTTTCATCTACTTGCCTCCTATTTAATCTTTTGACTTGAATGACTTCAAATTTACAGTGTAAATCGTACATTTTGATTCTGTCTTTAACATACTCTACTGAAAATTCTGTGGAAATATCTCTTATTACGCCCTGTCTAACTACAAGAAACTTAGGAATGTATATGTCTAAATTATTTTTTGTAAATATTGCTTCATTTTTTTTAGATATGATATAGTTGGCCGATTTATAATTTTTAAATTTTATACGTATTTTATTTCTCCCTACTGCGTCAATGCTTACAATTTTTTCATCAATTTCTTTAAAATTTGTGATAATAATGTCACTTATCCTTAAAGCGTTTAACCTGCCTTTAAAATCGGGTGAATTATTTTCCAAATATGTACACGTAATGAGGTCCCAAGTCGTTTTGTCGGTAAAGAAATTCCTCCCTTTTTGTTCCTACTTCTTTGTTTATGGTATTTGTTATTGAAGTGTGTACATTAGCAAAGTCATTATCGATAATGGGTTCATTATTAACAAGTTTTGTGGTATAGTATTTATAAAGTCAGTTGAAACACCCAAAAAACTGGTTGCGGACAAACATTAAAAGAATAATATCATATTACCAGACATGGGCGCATCATTTATTTTCATATTCAAATATAGATTAATGAAGAACAGAATAAGGACAATTTTAATTTACTTAAAACTGTCGTAAAGTACATAAGTGTATAAAAAAGTTTTTAACATGTCATATTTAGCAACAAAAATAATTTATATATGAGCAATAGGCCATATTGACAGTATAATGATTTAAAACAGTTACTTCGTAAAATAATAAACATTTTAGCTGTACAGCACTGGCATGAATCAACAGCGTTTCTTATCTGTACACCATCGCCGTCGGCTGGAAGCGAACCTCCAAGTAGTTTGTTAAATATTGGTGATTTTGAATAACATGTCAATGTCCAATATTTATTTGATGGGATGTATCTTTCATTCTCTCTTTCTTCTACCTCTTTCCTAGAAAGTACGGGTATTGTTCAAATACGTTTGAAACATTGACGCGTGTTATTTATACTTTAACTTGATTACTGGTAAATGTAATATTGAACTGCCCTTATAAATCTCGTCGGAGTGAAATGTTTCAACTGACTTTATAAATACTATACTTATCTGTATAACCGGAACCAGATTTTGAAATCCTAACAGCTCCTCGTTTGAAGATGATGCATGTTCTGTATCCATTTGGGTTTCTAAAACATTGTTATCGGAGGCATCGCCTCCGCTAACCGCACTCATAAGTTTTTAATGTCTTTCCGAATTTCGCTTTTGGTAATTATTTAGTAAGCCGGAACGCCCAAATAATCAAAAATACAGAAAAAATAACAAAAAAAGTAGTACGAATAAAAAAAAAATTACATAAAAAGCAAAGAAAAGTATATATACATGTCTTAATAAAAAAACGTAACTAAAACATATTAAATCTCACTGTTTTTTACTGTTAAATTATGAAAAAATGGGTAAAATTGTTTAAAATAATCAAGATTTTTAATATTTCAAAACAATATGGCGGCCATGCGCAAGAAGTTAAATTTTATGTACATTTGACATTGTTGCCAGTTGTAACCTTTAAAAGATCTAAAAATTTCATGAAAATTACCTTAATTAAAACAGGTGCATACAATCTTAATAACCACGTGCAAAACGAGTTAACCATCGTCTTATTTTATTATTAAAAATGTAAACCAAAAAACCAAATCTAACCTAACACTGGTAAAAAAAAGCAGTAATATAAATAAATAAAATGTTATAATATAATTAAAAATCAAAATTTTTATATTTCATAAGAAAACATAAAATTAAAACTAAACCAACGTAACCAAATCTAACCTAACGCTGGTAAAAAAGCAGTAATAAGAATAAAATTTTGTATAATTAAAAATCAAAATTTTTATATTTCATAAGAAAACATGAAATTAAAACTAAACCAACGTAACCAAATCTAACCTAACGCTGGTAAAAAAGCAGTAATAAGAATAAAATTTTATCAAAATTTTTATTGTTCATAAGAAAACGTGATAATAAACGTATAGTAACGTAACCAAATCTAAACTGACCCTTGTAAAAAAGCTATACTTTTCAGTTAAAAGTAGGTAATAATTTATTCGTTTTAAGTTTTAGGTAAATTTTTATTTTTCATTAGAAAACATAATTTTGAATAACTATGGCAACACTGGTTAAAATTACCCTTCTTGATCATAAGAAACAGTTGTCATTCCTGTCATTTCTTGTTGTTTCGTGGTAAATAATGGCGGTGGCTTTTAAAAATCGGGCATATTTTAAATCGGAATTATATAAAAAAGAACGCTTTGCACCGAATAAAAATCATTGCACAATCATTAGTAAGTGAAGGAGAATTCATTGATATAAATTTCATCTCCGTAGACACGGTTCCGGTTTATTAAACTAGTACCTCGCTTTTTTATTTGGTGTAATTAATTTACTTTTAAAGTTCACGAAATATTTATTTATATAGCTAATTTATAAACACCGGTTTTAAAAACAAGCTTCTTTCTTACGCACGTCCACTACCACGACGAATGAAAGCTGACTAATGTAAGTTGCCTATTATGAATTTGAATCGGGGAAATTACTGATAGACTTACGCATGACGTCTTAGTCCTTAGCGACGTGACAACTTATGAATAATTTGCCCGTTTCGAAATACATTATACAGCACAGTTATATAAAGTTTATTTATTAAATGATGGATCGTTCCTCGTCAATTAATATTTTTTGTTGCGCATATGTTTCCAATAAAAATGTTTTCTACTTTGAGGTATATACTCTGGTGTTATACAGAGTGTGATGTCATGTAAATACTGATGCCAACTTTATTATTTTAGATGGAACACCAGGTATATTATTTAATTATTGTATCCTACACAAAATTCAAAGAACTTTAATGTACTGGCATGCCATGCTTTTATTTAACTGTTTTTAATATACAATGTATTAAGGACACAATCCCTTCTATATTAACTTGTAAATATTTAACCTTTATACACACTTTACACTACATGATTTATCATGTGATTTGTCATATGATTTGGTCATAAAGTGAAATTTACATGTTTACACTGTGTGATTTGTCATATGATTTTGTCATAAGCACTGTCATGCGGCTCGTCATAGCTTGTCACAGGAGAGTAGGACGGTACCTATTCCGCATGATAAAATCATATGTTTTTCGGTAATAATACGGGTAACACCAACATATTTAAATATCGCGCCTTATTCTTATGTCAATTCAGCGACATTCCCTTACCAAGAGACAATATTCTTTATTTATTTATTTATTTTTTGTTTGTTGCATTGATATTGAACCTGTTGTTACGATAAATATCCTGGCCTAAAAATAACCGTAAATATTATGACTAATCCTGTTATGTTGTAGATTGTGCAAGACCTGAACGGAAGCTTCCAAAAAAAAAACAACATTTCGAAAGTTCGAGGCGAATCGATGGGAAATCCAGTTTGCCCTTACCGTCGCCGTCCGGTCTACTCAAGAAGGTTTTAGATTTTTCGAGTCTAACGGTACTGAGTATATAACAGGACATTTTATTTGGAAGAGGTCAGTTAATAAAGAAGATTCGCGCCCGCGATATTTATTGTTACGCTCGCTTTTAAATAAATTATGTATTTTTAGTGATAAATAAATTAATATAAGTTATTGTGCTTTTTAATAAATTAAGATAAGAACCTTTTGATAAAGACATTATAAATTAAAGACATAACAATTAATAAATTCACAACAATTGGTGTCAAAAGTGGATATAAAATAAATTGTGAAAATGACGACGATTTATGAGCTCACAGTGACGAATTTAAGAAGACATCTCGAAGACAGAGAATTAGCTTCTACCGGAAAAAAGGCTGAGTTAGTCCAACGACTAAAGAACGCTTTGCTAGAAGAAGGACTAGATCCAGAGACTTATATATTTGAAGATGCTGTCCTCTCGTCGATTTCGAAAGTTTCTGGTGACATCGCATCATTAGAGAACAAAGTTTCTGGCGATATTTCGAAAGTTTCCGGCGACATCGCATCATTAGAGAACAAAGTTTCCGGTGACATCGCATCATTGGAGAACAAAGTTTCTGGCGATATTTCGAAAGTTTCCGGCGACATCGCCTCATTAGAAAACAAAGTTTCTAACGAGATTTCTTCTCTGGAAAGTAAAGTTTCTGCTAACATCTCTAAAGTAACTTCTGAGATGTCTGCCCTCGACGATAGAATGTCTTCGCTAAAAAACCAAGTTGCTGCCGATATGTCGGCCTTCGAAGAAAAGATTAAAGAGATAGAAAGGAAGATGGAGGAAACAGGGACAGCAGAGAGAGGAAACAATCCAATTACAGTGGAGACAAAAGAAGAAGAGACGAAATGTAAGTTGGAAACACGGCCGAAATTTGAAGAAAGTGGAGGTTCTGTCCATGTGAAAGTCCCAACTTTCGATGGAAAATCGTCATGGAACAACTACATGAAACAGTTCGAATCAGCCGCAAGAGCAAATGGATGGTCTGAAAAAGAAAAGGCGGTAAACCTGACTATCGCTCTTCGAGGAGATGCCTTAGATGTGCTTCAGACCATAGCCGTAGAGGAGACCGATGATTTCGAACAACTTAAGAAGAGGTTAAATATGCGATATGGCCACGAACATTTGGAGCATGTATATCAGTCACAGCTTAAAAATCGTAGACAGAAGAAAGATGAGGTAGATATTGCCAGATTAGTACGATATGCTTATCCAACAGCTCCCGAAGAAATGATGGAAAAATTGGCCGTTCAAACGTTTATTGATGGTCTTCGTGATCATGAAATGCAGAGAACACTGCGATTAGCTCGTCACAAGACGCTGGTTGATGTCTTATCCGCCGCCCTCGAATACGAGTCAGCTACGCAGGCCTCTGGTGGGTACAGTAAAGTTAGGACTGTAAAAGAGGAAGGAGATGAAGATAAACTTGACCAGCTCGTTAATATGATGAAAATTATTACATGCAAGAAAACGAAGACCATAAAATCAAGAAACTCACCATCAGGAAAACCAGAACGAGTCGGCTTTAGGGGAGCAGCTTCGACCCGGAACTTTTCCAAAGACCCTCTTATACTAATAGCTTCTTTGAAATGTCGTGAAGATAGTGTATATGTAGATGGAGACATAAATGGTAAAAAGCATACGTTGTTGGTGGATACCGGAGCGACCAGAACCATTATACGCCCGACAGTTATAAACAGCCGAAAGAAACTGTTACCAACGAGGTTGCGACTTCGGACCGCTACAGGTGAAAATGCCAACATTCATGGAGAAATCCAGGTACAATTGGGAATTGGAGCAGAAAAGTTTGTCCATACTGTTATAGTTGCTGACATCGAAGAGGATGTTATATTAGGAATGGACGTAATGAATATGCATGGATTCCAATTGGATTTTAAGAATAAGGTAATCAAAATTGGCAACGAGGAAGTATTTCTCCATCCACATAATGACAACACTGTGCAAGCAGCCATTAAAGAAGATACAGTCGTGCCTGCGAGAAGTGAAACGATCATAGTAGCGCGGCTACAGGGAATTGTGGACGAAGGGAGACCTGTTATGATGGAGCCTTGGAACCACGACGATGAGGTTGGCCGTGGAATCATAATTGGAAAGGAATTGGTGACTTTGGCTAAGGAAATTCCTGTGAGGCTTATCAATGTCAATGACTACCCAGTGACCATAAAGAAAGAGACAAAAGTAGGAACTTGTGTACCTGTGACATCCATAATCCGTCAGGCGACAACATCTGATAATTCCAACGACAAATTCGACCAAATGGTTGCAGTTGCAGGACAGTCTCTAAATCAGATGGAGAAAAGGAAATTAAGGGAATTTCTTCGGCAGTATCGTGATATTTTCGTACCGAAAGGAGGACAGACGGGAAGAACTACCGTTGTTAAGCATAAAATTGATACTGGTAATGCTAAGCCAATTCGTCAAACAGCTCGACGATTACCACAGGCGAAAAGAGAGGAAGCTGAAACGATTGTTCAGGAAATGAAGAAAGACGGGGTGATAGAACCTTCTACGAGCCCATGGGTCTCTCCGGTGGTCCTGGTTAAGAAGAAAGACGGAACGACGAGGTTCTGTGTGGATTACCGTTTGCTGAACAACGTTACCAAGAAAGATAGTTATCCTCTGCCTCGGATGGATGACACATTGGACACATTGGCTGGAAGTAAATTGTTTTCTACTTTAGATTTAAAGTCTGGATACTGGCAGGTAGAAATGGACCCAGTAGATAAAGAAAAGACAGCCTTCACCACAGGATCTGGATTGTGGCAATTCAACGTTATGCCATTTGGACTTTGTAATGCTCCTGCGACATTTGAGAGGCTTATGGAAAATGTGTTGAGAGGGTTATCTTGGAAAACATGTCTGGTTTATTTAGATGACATAATCGTCTTGGGGGAGACTTTCGAAGATCATTTGAGGAATTTAGAAAACGTTTTTAATCGACTTAAAGCTGCCCAATTGATGGTAAACCCCAAGAAGTGCCAGCTATTTCAAGGTAAAGTCAATTATCTGGGTCATATAGTCAGTAAAGAAGGAGTGGCCGTGGATAAGGGAAAAATCGATTCCATTAAGGAATGGCCAAAACCAACTGACAAACACCAAATGAGAAGTTTTCTTGGACTATGTACATACTACCGAAGGTTTATTAAGAAGTTCGCAGATATCGCTAAGCCATTAACGCGACTTACGGAGGAAGCAAGAGATTACCGCTGGGATACAGACTGCCAAAATGCCTTTGAGACGTTGAAAAAGCATTTAATAACAGCACCAATTTTAGGGTATCCACTGCCAGAAGGAGAGTTCATCTTAGATACGGATGCAAGTAATGTGAGAATTGGAGGAGTGCTGTCTCAGATTCAAGGAGGACAGGAACGAGTTCTCGGATATTTTAGTAAAGTTCTTTCAAAACCTGAACGGAATTATTGCGTCACGAGAAGAGAACTTCTGGCAGTAGTGAAATCAGTAGAGCACTTCTATCAATACCTCTATGGCAGAAAGTTTCTAATCCGAACCGACCATGCCGCCCTTAAGTGGTTGATGCAGTTTAAGAATCCAGAGGGTCAGATAGCCAGGTGGATCGAACGACTCCAAGAATACGATTTTAAGATTGAGCACCGGGCCGGAGTTAGCCATAGAAACGCTGATTCTCTTTCCAGAAGGCCATGCCCAGCAGAGTGTTCCCACTGCAACAAAACGGAATCCAAGGAAGCAGCAGTGCTAAGAACGACGATTGTCAACGACGACTGGACGCCTACTAAGATAAGGGAAGAACAAGAGAGAGATCCAGTTATACAGAAAATCCGAAAATGGAAAGAGGAAAACCGTCGACCACCTTGGCAGGAAATATCAAACCTATGCTCAGTAGTTAAGACGTATTTGGCCCAGTGGGACTCATTTATCATCGAAGATGGCTTGCTCAAACGAGTCCTGGAAAATGATGACGGTTCAGAGAAGAGAAGACAGTTGGTGATCCCAAAGGGCAGAATAGCCGAAGTACTTCGTCAGTTACACGACAGTCCATCGGGAGGGCATTTTGGTGTAAAGAAAACCCTTCAGCGAATTCGGGAACGGTTTTATTGGATGAACAGTTCCGACTATGTAAAAGACTGGTGTAAGAAATGTACTATTTGTGCCACGAGTAACGGGCCTTACCGAAAAAGGAGAGCTCCTATGAGACAATATAATGTTGGAAGCCCGTTTGAAAGAATAGCTTTGGACATCGCTGGGCCATTTCCAGAAAATGAAAATGGAGGCAAGTACATGTTGGTAGTAATGGATTACTTTACTAAGTGGGTCGAGATTTACGCACTTCCCGACCAGAAGGCCGCCACCGTTGCAGATAAGTTGATCCAAGAATACATCAGCCGATTTGGAGTGCCTTTGGAGATACATAGTGACCAAGGCAGGAACTTCGAAAGCGATCTATTCCAAGGAATATGTGATAGACTAGGCATGAAGAAAACAAGAACTACCGCATATCATCCGCAATCGGATGGTATGGTAGAACGAATGAATAGGACAGTTGGTAAGTATTTGACAAAGATGGTGTCCGATCATCAGCGAGACTGGGACCAATACCTTCCGTTCTTCACAATGGCCTACAGATCTGCTGTTAACGAATCAACAGGCCAGACACCAGCCAAAGTCCTATTCGGACGCGAAATGCGACTACCTTGTGATCTCGAGTTTGGATGTCGACCTGGAGAAGATGTAGCAGGTGAAGATTATGTGATCGAATTACGAAGAAGAATGGACGATGTCCATGAGTTGGTCCGTTCCCACCTTCAGATCGCTAGCGACCGAATGAAGAAACGGTACGATACACAAGCCGAAAAGGGTTGCTTTAAGAAGAACGACAAAGTATGGCTGTATAATCCCAAGAAGCGAAAAGGTTGTTCTCCCAAATTGCAGCAGTTTTGGGAAGGTCCATACCTCATTATGGAGAAGATCAACGATGTCATCTACCGAATAAGCAAGATTCCGAAGGGAAAGCCGATGATAGTACACCATAACCGGCTGGCGTCTTTCGAAGGTGACCACGACGTAGATGAAGAAGTGGAAGTAAACCAAGTCCAAGACGTGTCTGACCTCACGTTTGAGGAATTCATGGGTGCCTATGGAGGTACCGGTAAAGCAAGACATGGTGTTACCACTGAAGAAAAGCAAGATCTACTCGCGCTCCCCGATGACTACTCGCTGGCCCTTACCATCCCGGCCAGTATCAAAGACGCACCAGGGTTGGCATCCGTCTTTCGAAGGAAGTTTGGTCGAGTTGCAGAACTTCAATGCCAGGTGCCAGCTCCCGGTGAAACCTTGAAACTCCAAGATGCATCACGTTACCTTTTCTACCTGGTAACAAAAGACACTGCCCGTGACCAACCTACCTACCGAGATGTGTGGGAAGCCTTACTTCAATTGAGAGAGCACGTACTAGAGTCCGACGTGAAAAAGTTAGCCATGCCAAAGTTGGAGTGCCGCCAATTAGATTGGAGGGTTATCCGAAATATGGTGGAGGAGATCTTTAAAGACACCGAAGTCCAGGTGTTAGTCTGTTGCAATCCGCATAGTTACTGGTGCGGAGAGTAAACCGTCCCTTGTCATTTTTATACAACTGGAAGTTGTAAAAGAGGGTTCAGTTGCCGATACCAACATACAGTTCCGGTTAAAGTCCCGAGAAGGTTCCAGGAGGAACCATCTTTTAAGAGGGGGGCAATGTTACGATAAATATCCTGGCCTAAAAATAACCGTAAATATTATGACTAAACCTGTTATGTTGTAGATTGTGCAAGACCTGAACGGAAGCTTCCAAAAAAAAAACAACATTTCGAAAGTTCGAGGCGAGTCGATGGGAAATCCAGTTTGCCCTTACCGTCGCCGTCCGGTCTACTCAAGAAGGTTTTAGATTTTTCGAGTCTAACGGTACTGAGTATATAACAGGACATTTTATTTGGAAGAGGTCAGTTAATAAAGAAGATTCGCGCCCGCGATATTTATTGTTACGCTCGCTTTTAAATAAATTATGTATTTTTAGTGATAAATAAATTAATATAAGTTATTGTGCTTTTTAATAAATTAAGATAAGAACCTTTTGATAAAGACATTGTAAATTAAAGACATAACAATTAATAAATTCACAACACTGTTATCTAATGTGTGCTATTGTATCGTATTTTTCATTCATTATTTATTTAGTTTATTTTATTTTTAAAATCCACAAGGAAAATAATTCCTGTAGCTGGCTGTATACCACGTATAACAAAAGAGGTTAGTCTTTGTATGTGGGTATATTTTATTTTATAAAAACCCTTAAAAGGGCAACATTACAAGCACGAACGTTTTCGGAACAACTGTTCCATCATCAGTTTAAAATACAGGTTACCATGCCTGAGCCACCAAAATATTTGGGTAAAAACCCTTTAAAATGTAATGTGTTACCAAAGATTGTACATGTTGTTAATTATATTATATGATGTTTAATATTTTAATTAGATTTTACTTCAGGTAACATACACCCATGCTTAAGTGAGTTCCAGTGTCCGGAGAGTAAACCTCTTCAAACGGACTACGGTTGGCAACTCTAGAGTTACTTCTATACACGCGTTCGCCGTTAAAAATTTATATAGGAGTCAATCTGCACAATCATTACATATGTAATCCTATAGGTAAGAGAGAGCAGAAAGATAAAAATAATTAGTTATATAGGTATATGGTGCATCGTTTGCTGTATATAAACATTTGACCTGTAATAGGAGTATAGTAAATGAAGGATTGTATCAATATTTTAATGAAAATATATATTTTTATATATGTATAAAAGGAGTTAAATGCAAAAAAAATTTACACATACTCTGCAGTAAAATTCATTGTTTATTTTGTTATTAATATAAAATTACAATACAATAAATACACTGCAACATAATTCAATATAATAATACAATATAAATTAAAATGTAATATTCATAAGTATTTAAAACTGCCAATATACATTAACTTACTTTACGAAGATAAAAATAAAAAACCAACAACTCGGATTATGTTGTAAATTTTCATTTTATTTTAAAATTTATGTTTTTTGCGTATATTTCATATATTTAATAAGATTAACGTGAGGTTTTTAAATATTTCAAAAATAAAAAAGGAAATTCATAATTGGGATTCGAAATCACAACCACCAGCGTATCACGAACCAAACACTTAAAGGATTTGCCAATTAGACATGACACTAACGAATTTCAAAATTGACAGTTCTCGGTGATTATTTTGAAATACAAAAGCCTAAAATAATTATAAACGTTTAATTTTAAATAATTCAAAACATATCACATAAATAATAATATTAAATATAAAAGGAACATTTTTATTCTCGAGAGAGGAAGAGAGAGAAAATATATCTTCTGTCTCTCTCTTACTCATTATCTTACATATGTAATGGTTTCACAGATTCACTCTCGTGCAAATTTCCAACGCCGACCGTGCCGTATAGAAGTATAACTTCAAAAATGCAGACATTATCTGGTAGGAAGGCAATTTAAACCAATCACAGATCAAATCACTATTTTGTTTATATAGAATGCCGGCATATATAAAATCTGACAGGAGAACTAGCTTTACTTCACAAGAATTTATTAATTATCTACACTCTAAAGGAATATGTCCAAGTAGAACAACACCATATAACCATGAAGGAAATGGTTAAGTCGAAAGATACAATATGGAAATTGGTGATTGGTCAATATGGAAATCAGTGAAAACCAAAAATTTAGACATCACTAAATAGGAAACTCCTTTACCAGGTGCTCTGCACTATATATGAAGTTTACTGTTGAATTGAATTCACGAAATCACGATAATGATGAAGATGAAAGTCCAAATAACACACTAGAGAATTCTACTACTAAATCAATACCAGATGAGACAAAAGATTTACCTGTTAAATAACCTGATGATAATAATGAACCAAGATTGGAAAATTCAGATTTTCAATCTAGCTGTAAATCAGCTGGAACTAAAAATAAACCAAGATAATTGCAATATTTTGTTCAAAAATAGGGACGGGTGAATGTAGTTTAATTTAGTGTTCTAAATGTGACAAAATCTTGTCAGTACTTATTTAAATAATTTGTTTGTAATTCTAATATCAAATAAAAGCCTAATAAGCAACAAACATCGGCCAGACATTCTGAGTTCTTTGTAGCACTTACACCCTAATCCAATAACACAAATACCAGCGGTCAGTGAGAACTCTTACAGTCTGGCGTTCTACTCCCAGAGAACACAAGAACTCTGCTAAGTTGGAAACAGAAAAATTAAATGATTTAGTTCTAAAATGAAGTTTATATACATATATTTTTATTCTTATTCATATATAATATACACATATAATTATATATATATATATATATATATATATATATATATATATATATATATATATATATATATATATATATATATATACAAAAAACTCAATTTATTAGGGCTGCAGACAGAAGTTTGGCCGGGATGTTACAGAAACACTCTTTTGACTTTTGGTCTAGCTTTCGGAATTGTTTTATTCCTTTTTCAAAACACTGTAATAAGAGGAATGTGTAAATATTTACAATATATCACAATTCATCAGTGCAACTTACTAGTCATTGAGATTATTTATATAAAGCTTTGACACTCAATATTAATAACACACATATAATATATAACATAAAATAATGGACAAAATACATTTTAAAATTTTGTTAAGGATAGTAAAACTTCGTTTATTTAAAATGTATTTTGTCCATTATTTTATATGCTATATTTTATATGTGTGTTATTAATGTTGAGTGTCAAAGCTTTGTAAAGCTGATAAATAATCTCAACGACTAGTAAGTTGCACTGACGAATTGTGATACGATTCTAAGAGGCTAACTTCAGAAGGATAACTGAATCAGTATTAGTAAGATATTAGTAATCAGTATCAGTATTAGTTAGACTGAAAAAAACTAATTTGAGCGATTTTCATTTGTCAAAGATAAAAGATGTAACTTTCAGATGTTGCAAATCGAAAGTCTATAAGGCCCTACCAAAATATTGCTTATTGCAAAAAGAAAACCTAAGAATGAGGAATAATCGAATGATAGCGAAAAGAAAAAAATGAGCAAAAAAAAAAGAACAATGGATAAGGTAAATCAGTTATTTCTAAGGTATGTTTAAAGTTTTCACCCAGAATGCAAGCTTTGCTAAAACTTGATATAGTAACTATATTTGCCCAGTATAAACTCCAAACAACAGAGGATAATAATGTTTTTATGCCTGAAATGACAAACACAATTACAATCAACAGATTTTTTCACCAGTATGTCATCTTAAGATCAGTCATCCCATGTTATATCCCTATCATCAACAGAATAGGACAGATCCCTGTCAACGCATTAAAATTTATTTATTCAGAACTCTGAAAACCTGACCGCTGTCTGTGTGGATGCGGGCTAATATAAGGGACAAACCAATTAAATGTTACAACTTACAATAATATACAAAATAGTGGTTAAGTACACAGTATTTTAAGATAATAAAATTAAATAATGTGGACTAAAAATATATTATGTATACAAACACATGCATGTACATATATATATATATATATATATATATATATATATATATATATATATATATATATATATATATATATATATATAATTAAACATGTAATTAAATTTTAAAACCTATAAACCCAACAGTTAGTTCTATGATTCTAAGATCCAAGATCCAGCACTATAAAGATGGAAAAATAACATTAAAATAAGAAAATATGTAAAGTATTACCTAGTTACAATAAAAACATGAAGTATTTTACAAAGTTAAGTTTCCAAACTCTATGGTACCAGTAACTCTTTTCTACTAATATTTATATATTTATTGAGAGACATATTAAATACATTTACATTTAGGTTGTTTAACAAAGATAAGTATCTATTCAGTGGGCTATTAGCACCATAGGTTGTTCTACAAATGGAACATTAAGAGGCTACATCAACGCGTCATCACTATTAATTCGAGAAATAGTAGCGAATAGTAGTAATTTCGAAAGTTCTGCGAACCTTTGGCAACAGTGCGTCGGCAGTACGTGAGACTATCAAAAAGAAGGCACAATATTGTGATAATTATAATTGGAGTTCGGATCGGATTTAAAAGCATAAAGGAACGCAAAAAAAGCATTAGGATTGTATGAAAATATTTTATTATTTATTTATTATACAAAAAGGAATAAACATAAGCATATAAATTTTAACAAACCTTTTTTTACGAAAATTAGTATAAAACATCTTAGCTTAAGAATTAGTAAGTACCTATCATAAATTTAATAATAATATACAGTGTGTTCCAACGAAAATTTGACGCCCCCATAAACTCAGAAACCAAGAGTTTTTTCAAAATAAAAAAAAAACTCGTTAATTTGTATTGGGCGCGGGACGATTTTTCATGCAAAATTCATGCCCTCAAATGTAACCCCCTACTACCACGCATCAACGCCCAGTTTTTTTTTAATAGCAAGTGTTGTCAAGTGGCATACCATCTGAAAGGTATTTTTTCCTCTAGACGATACTTTTTTTTTTTAATTTACGAAATAACTTTGAAGATAATTTTGGCTAATTTATTGGTTAAACATCAGTAATAACAAAAAACATAAAATTTCATTAAATTAACTAATTTAATGTTCGAAATGACCTCCTGTGACCCCCATACAATAATACAGTATATTTTCAAAGCCTCTTCGTACCTTTTTCAAAGCAAATACCTTCGGTGTGAATAATGGGCATTCTGTCACAATTATTTGTCGCAACTCTGCAATATCTACACGCGGAGTGGCGTATATTTTTAATATTAGGTGTCTCCACAAAAAAAAAATCTAAAGGCGAAAGATCCTGTGTCCGATCCACTCTATTGGATCCCTTCTGACAATCCAGCGCCCTGGAAAACGTTGATTCAAAAATTGTCTTACGCGTAGGTATATGATAATGTGGGGAGGCCTTGTCCTGTTAGAAAGTCATTTTATTGTTTAAAAGATTATCATCAAATTCCAATGTGTCAGTGATCAGCGGATAAATACTATGTCTATTATCCTTCGGACACTTAAAGGTTGGGGCAGAATACTAAAATTAATTTAAAATAATATAAGACAAAATTGTTTCGTTACACTTTGTTTTAATATAAATAATAGTAAAAGTAACAATAATAACTTTGAATTTTTTTTTTTAAACAAGCTTTACTATTATCAACACTGCTCAATATTGAGACAATGCTCAATATGGGGTCAACCTAGTTGCTAGTTGCACAGTCAGGTTGCGTGTCAGTTTAATTGTTGTTAGTACCACTAAAAATATAATTGGTAAATTCCACAAAATTAATGTAGATACTTGCATCATGGTATTTTCAATATTTTGAAAAATTGGACGATTACTATTCCTGTTACTTTACTTTTTCGTGTCTGGATCCGACTACAGTTTTTCTGCCCAATATCGGGCTACGTCTACACCCTTTGTATTTGCGAGCCATAAATCATCGAGGGTGCACTGTGATGGACAAAGTCTGCATACTCTCAGGTGCTCCACGTTCTGTATTTCCCCACATTCACAAAGTGCGTCGCTGTCTGTCTTGATGCCCCATTTAATGAGGTTCTGTTTTACAGGGGCAACACCGGTGTGTATGCGATTGAGTGTCCGCCAGGTTCTCCAGTCCAGGTTCATTTCATTAGGTCGTTCTGGATGTAGGGGGAACAGTTCGGGTGGTTCGACGCTGACATTTCTCATACAATTTTTCCTTGATTTAAGTCGGCTGATTCCTGGCGGTTCGTCAAACCCGTATAATTGGTGCCTTTCATCGAAAGTTTGCCTGAACTTCTCCACATATTGTGAGGCGCATCTACGGTCGTCTGGTGATGCGAATCCAGCTACCCGGTACAGTAGGGGTAGGGGGTAGGCTTCATACAACCGATAATTATTCTACATATTTCATTTAACGCCGTGGTGACTTCTTGGGCGTGTCTAGATCTACCCCAGACGGGACAAGCATATTCCCCTATTGAGAAACATAAGACCTCAGCTGTTGTCTTCAAGACCTGGGGGTTTGCACCCCACTTGCTCCCTACAAGTTTCCGGAGAAGGTTGTTTCTCGTAGAAACCTTTTGTCTTGTGCTATGAAAGTGGAATTTATACGTTAGTGACCGGTCTAGTACTACTTCAAGATATTTGGGCCTATCAGTATGTTTCAAGCGTTGTCCCTCCCAAGAAACATTCAGTTTTACATGCGCCAGTTGGTTGTTGAGATGGAATGCACATACTTGGGTTTTAGTAGGGTTTGGCTGTAATGAGTTTTGTTTGTAGTAAGTTGACATCATGTTTAAAGCCTCTTCCATTGTCGACTCTACTTGTGTGAGTGTTTTCCCCTTTACGGCTATACCAAGGTCGTCAGCGTATACAAAACTCTCAGTCTGAGGGTGCATTGGTTGGTCGTTGGTGTAGATGTTAAATAAGGACTGCGCCAGAACGCTTCCTTGAGGTAGGTCATTTTTTTTGGGTTCTCCACCTGCTCTTCTTTTCATTTAGCAAAAACTATTCCTGTAAGAACATGTTTATTTTACTATGTTAAACAGGGTGCTCCAAATATCTGATTTCGTTTTGTTACGGCTAAACATTGACATACAAATACATGTTTAATGGCGAGAATACTTTGGTTTTTGCTTAGTGAATGCACAAGCACTCGTAATATATCACCTAAATTAATAATGTATACATCTAAACAAATGAAGTCTAAAGGAAATACTACACTGGAAATTGCTCGCTCGATCCGAGCTCTACTACTTATAACGTTTATTATAAACGTATATATCAAATAGTTTAGCCGTAAGAAATGAACTACAGATTGATGCATAGTGGTGTATAGTGAATAAAAAATATAAGTTCGAAAATATTGTCGCCAATGAATATCTACCTATCGGAAAAAATTGGCGTTTGTACTTTTCTATTTTCTATTTCTGTACATAAATACAGATTTATTACCAATTTCATTTTCATGGGAAACCACTTTTCACACTTTTTATTTACAACAATAGATTGCTTATAATTACTTTATTAAAATTTGTGGTGGCTCTAATTTCGATTTTTGAATCATTTTAGCACGGTTTTTACTGGACTTTTTCTTGGAAGGCGTGACTTTATCTTTCGCTATAGAAATTTTTCTGTTTTAAAAATATTTATATTTCTAGAATAAAAAATCCTCCTAAAACTATACAGGCTGTTTCAAAAAGGTATGTCATAAATTAAATCGCGCATTCCGGAGACAAAAATAAATTAATTGAATCCAACTTATGTACCTTAGTACAAAAGTGTACACAAAAAAAGTGTACATTGTTTTTTTTTTACATTTTCTCCTAAACTACTTGACATTTTGTAATAAAAATGGACACGTTTCTTGTTCTGAAAGCATTTTTCATACAAAAGAAACAACATAATCTAAGCGCACATAGAAATTGTAAGGGGCGTGTGCAGCCATAAATCTCACCAAACTTTTGAGTACGTTCAAATCATATGAATTTTGTGGCATCATGTGTTCAAATAAACACATTATTTTTAAAACTTATTTGCCTCTTATCATTTTTTCGAAAAACTAGTTTTTTCCTAGTTGGCCATAAAATTACAATTAGTTTCTACGGATACAATAATTACAAACAGTTCCATCAATAATAGTCAATAATTTGAAGCTATTATTTATTGTGTGAATAGGATTAATATTAAAAATTTTGATATTACAATGGCCTACATATTTCAGGAAATGGCAGATATGTATTTAACTTTGGGTAAGTTGGATCAGATTAAATTATGATTTCAATAAACTATCGGGAATATCGTAAGCGAATGTCAAGGAAATAATGCAGCCGCAAGGCGTTATGCAGTAAAATACCTAAAATCGAAATGCATCCGATAGACGATTATTTCTGACCATTGATCGTCGTTTACGGGAAACAGGTACATTCCAACCGCAAGTTGGATGCAACTGATGAAGACATTTTAGAAATCATTGAAGAAGTCCCTGGAACAAGTACAAGGGTAATAGCTGCTCAACTAAATGTTCCTCACATAACGGTTTGGAGGCGTTTGAAGGATCAGCTGCTTAAACCCTATCACTTAACAACGGTTCAAGAGTTATTGGTTGAAGATTATCCTAAAAGGATTGGATTCTGCGATTAGTTGTTAATGGAAAACACTCGAAATGTTAATTTTATTAGAAATATTTTGTTTACCGACGCGGCTACAAACTAGACTTTAGAGGCTACCGACTTTCAAAGTTAATGTTTGGACAGGAATTGTGGATAACAATCTAATAGGCCCAATATTTCTTCCCAACAATTTAAATGGTGATAATTATTTGCAGTTCTTGGCAAACGATTTACAAGAGTATTTGGAAGAAGTGAATATTGCGTTACAGTAATGAAGTCCGGGAATACGTTTGCAGGCAGTATCCTGGTCGGTGGATTGGAAGAGGTCGTGACGCACCTATTTCTTGGCCACCCAGAAGTCCAGATCTTAATCCCATGGACCTTTGCTTTTAGAGGTTTATGAAAGGGAAAGTGTATTCTGTAACAATAGAGAACGAACAACAATTAAGGGTTAGAATAATTGAAGCTGCAAATCAATTTCGTCAGAAAAATATGGTTTTTTAGCGCATTCGGTTTTCCTTATTAAAACGATACCAAATGTGTATTGAAGAAAATGGGGGTCATTTTGAACATTTATTGTAATATCATATTTATAGAGGTTGTAAACATTTTTGTACTTGTTAATTCATTTAAGCCATTTATTTAGTTGCACGTAATTTTTTAAAGGTTAATGAAAAGGGCCGTAACTCAATAAAAACTGTTTCTTGAAAAAAGTGATACGAGGAAAAAAATTTTAAAAATAATGTGTTAAACTAATGATGTCACAAAATTCATTTGATTTGAACATACTCAACAGTTTTGAGGGATTTAGGGCTGCACACGCCCCTTAAAATTTTTATGTGCGCTTAGATTTTGTTGTTTCTTTTTTATAAAAAATGCTATCAGAACAAGAAAGTAACGTTCGTCAACGTCAAGTAATTTAGGAGATAATGCAAAAAAACAATTTTTATTTTGTAACTTCAAAGGGTTGTAACTTTTTTGTGTACACTTTTGTACTAAGGTAAGTTGGATTCAATCAATTTATTTTTGTCCCCGGAATGCGTGATTTAATTTATGAAATACCTTTTTGAAACACCCTGTATACTCGCATTAGAATTTGAAATATTTTTACTTAAAATATAACTATAAAACTCACAATTAATAATAATCTATTTTTTCAAATAGTCCAACAACCTAGTTTAATTACACAAATATAATAAATTCATTTTACAAACACTACTACTTCACTATGAATCAACAATAACGAATTCCAATATCTTAGAAAATAATATCCAAAATAATATTCCAATATCTGGCTGAACAGATATCGATACAGATTACAGAGGAGAATAGTGCTATCACTTACACAGAAAACAGACGCAGGTGTGCAAATGTGATGGGCTGACTAATTCTCTATGTTGCCAACTCACTCAGTTAAGTTCGATTTCTTGTTATAGATCATTGATTTTAGGTGATTTTAGTAATTCCAATGTGACACAAAATCTAGGCATGGGATAAAAAAGTTTATTTGAAGAAAATGTATTTTTTTGTTTTTCTTAATGGTGGTACGGACTCGTTTTTGTAATATTTTATTTAGTTATAGAGTAATTTCCACAAACTAACATATTTCTCAAATTGGGCTCCGTACCGCCATTCTTTACTATATCACGTATATGTGTGCCAAATATCTCGAAAAAATATTCAAAATTAAAGCTGTAATCTTGGAACGCGTTTTCCGTCTTGATGACGCGCTGATGTAGCCTCTTAAAAGTACGTAGATGAGGCAAACCAATGGTAATATGGTACTCTAAGACCAAACTCAACCACAAGAGAGGGACATATCCCTCCTCATACTTAAAGCAGGCAAGCTCATAGACCTCTCCATGATCTGCTAATCTAATCCAACTTTGAAAGGCGCACACCTGTAGAAATTTATGCCGAACCCTCTCTAAGGTGATGCTTTTAAGATAGTTGGGACGATTTTCACATTTAGTCCCATTGAAGATAGCTACAAAGGAGCTGTGAATTAAATTCACAAAACAAATTTTTGACGTTTGACTGTGTTGTCATGTCTTTAAAATGTATATGTTGTAGGCTTCAATTACAAATAGAGAAGCTTTCAAAAATACATTTTTATTATATTATTATATGAATTATGCAAGTTTTTTATTTTTTTATATACAACACAAACGAATAAATACTCGTTTCTTCTCATATTAATTGCAGTTAATTATTACAACATTTTTTTTTTGGCATTTGCCTTTGATAATAAGCTAATAGATTTGGCAATCTTCAAACCACCAGTTGCCAGATTGTTTCAGATGGTCACCAGATGTCTGTGGAAAGTACCTGAATACTATTCTTATTATTTTTTGAAAGAATTTCTTTTTTACTATTAGTTTGTTAACGTTCTATTGGATTTTTATTAATTATAAATCACATGCTCTTTCCCGATTTATTAAAAAAACCTGGCAACACAGTCAAGCGCCAACATTTCGTTCTATGAACTTTAATTGACAGCTCAATTATAGCTATCTTCAATGGGACCAAATGTGAAAATCGTCCGATAGTTGTTGAACCACCACCTACAAATAATTCAAATAGTAAGCCAAGTAAGACTGGTTTTAGAATATATAATTTTAGGTTAAATTTATAATTAACTAATTTTATAAGTAAAGGGTCACATATTGGTATAATAGTTCTTACCTGGTCCTGGTAAAAACAAACTCGGAACGGCTGTTCTCGTAATACCGCTATGTCCAACATTGATGATTATATCTTCCTCTTTAAAATGACTAGCGAATACACTAAAATTGTTATAAATAGTTTCTGTTGCAGCATTATGTAATTAGGGCTCTTAACAGCATTCACCCATTTATCAAACATATCCATATAATTTAGTGGACTTGGAAAACGGTAACGCTTGCTAGTAGTATCCATGCAATCTGGTACACAACATCTTCTTCTTTGTTCATTTCTTCGTTTTTCCATTGGTATTCTATATAATGTGTTCGATGTTCGATGCCATAATAAATCGTCTAAAATTGTACCTTTTTGCACTACTTATATAAAAATTTTTAAATTATAAAATAAATTATAAAAAATAAAACAAATACAAATATGGCGCCGTATTTGTCTAAACTCAACTTTGACTTGATCACAGCACACTCCCCCCGCAAAGGAACGACACTAGCAGCGCCACCAAACGAATGGGCGCCTAATCCGAACGTGATTTGATCTTGGCTATCCCTGTTACCAATCTAGGTGTAATTTTATCTATGGGTTTCATTTATTTGACATATGTATTTTAAAAGAATATACAGTCCATCTAATTTACAAACCGTTGCACGTCATTATCTACGTCAGAGATCGAAGTTGACATATTTGTCAAAGTATAAAAAATTCCTCTTTAAAAATTCATTTTAAATCAAATAGGTCACATAATTATTGCAAAAGTGTACAAGAACAGTATACAACAAAATAAATTAATATTTAATGTAAATAAATAGAAACAAAACAAGAGTTAAAAAATAATCTTGTTAAAAACAATTTGAGCCGCTTGTTTAAAAAACAACATAGTTTAATTAATAGTAAATAATAAAAACAAAACTAAAGTGTCAACACCGCAACTGTCAAATAAGTGTTACCAATTTATGCCAAAATTTCACCTTCGTTCGATTACAGTTACAGTGTGTTCCGAACAAATGTTCTTCATAAAAACGCTTTATAATGCATTTATACAAATTAAATGAAACATATTATTGTGTATTTCTTTAAGTTAACATTAATAGAAATCTTTAAATATTATTTCTAGGCGTATATAGTAAAATATGTCTAGTGACTGTAATGCCAGTGTACTCGGCAAAGTGATTCTAAAAAAGAGCACACCTACCGCCTAAATATTTCGTGTTGGTATCATGTGACGTCACGGGCTATGACGCCGATGACGTGCAACGGTTTGTAAATTAGATGGACTGTAGGTACATATCTTAGAGTACATATATACCATATTAAAAACAAGTTAAGATACGAAAGTGAACTCCCTCTTCTTTATTGAATTTATTTTTAGAACCTTTTAGTCATAAGTCATAAGGAGTCACACAGAGAGTAATCTATTTATTAACCACCCGGTATCCTAAAATAAGTTAATTAAAACTATAACATGCAACATATAAAAGTTCTGGGAATTTTGTGCAGAATCAAAAAATTTTATAATATAACCAATGTTTCATTTAAAATAAGAAAGTTGGTATCATAGTAACTAATATTAACATCAGTCAACATCCTGTACATAAAATAAATTTTTATTGGACAAAATGCGCAAAAAGTATTTAGTTCAGTGCATGATGATGACGACCTTTAATTTTGATCTGCTATTATTTACTATTAATTTTAGAGTTATTCTTATAATGTAAACATTATTAAATTTATCAAACGGGTTAAATAGATAGATTGAACTAATTATATTATTATTAATTTATAAAAAAAAATATTCGCAACCAACAATACACATAAACCCCATTGACACATTCAGAAATGTAAAGCAATGAACAACTGCGAAAGTATGCACCGAGTAGTGGGTCAGGCTCTAGATATTAGTCGGATTTTCGAAATTATTTAGGATTTTCGGATATCGATCACATTTCTACGGATTTTTCAGCTGCAGCAATCAAGAATAAAATTGGGATTTTTTACCCTTAGCTTTTTATAAAAATAGAATTTTTACTCTTAGACTCTTAGCTTTTTATAGAAATAGGAATATTTATCAAATAATTAATTGACATCTAGTTCTCTGTAATGCCGTGAAATAGAAATCTACTTGTAGCCGTCTAAACTCCATTCGCTTAGCTCGGGCATATTTTGACATATTCATTGTCGGAAACCTACAACACAACAATTTCTACTTCTCAGTATTAATAGCTCAAGTATCCTACTATTGCAGACTTCTTTCTTTAAAAAAAGAAAAATTATTCTAAATAGTGGAAGTGTATACTAAACCCATCAGATTTTGGGTAGTATATATTTAAAAAATATATTTTAGTTGTTATAATTTAACATAACTTTTTATTATATGGTGCAGATAATAAATATTGATTGTCGGTAATTCGCAAAGTTCTATTTTATTTACTATTTAGTTTGTTTACTATTGATATTAGCTATGAGTACGTGTGCTTGGTTGTATAGTAATTTCCAGCCACTTTTAGGCTGTCAAAAAGTAACTAACTTCGCAAAAAAATAATTACTAAATTTACTAGACAGTTCGGACTGGTAATAGCGAACCGAGTTTATCACTTCACATTATTGTATGCTTATTTCTTTTTTCGGTAGATGGCAGGAGATATCTATAATAAAAATGGTAGTTATGGTAAAGTATCTGTAAAATAGTTGGGATGAATTTCAATTTTCGTAACAGGTGAATCCCCGGCGCTTAGAGGAATAACAGTGATCTCAGATGGAATGTTCAGATTTACCTTGGGGACTCCCCGCCCTAACATTATAAATACGAGCTATTCGGAAATCTACTGTTTAAATTTGTTATCATCAAAAAAAATTTGATAGTATTTTTAATACGTTTTTATTAAAATTTATTTGATACTTCCCTGTATTGTTTAAAAATTACATGCAAAGAATGAGAAATCCCGGAAATTCGTAATTGTAATTTGATACCTAAATCATAACAATTAACATCATTCGGTATCGGCACGTATTGGTAACAATAAATCATTCATTCACTCTTAAACTTTTATGTAAATATGGTAAATATTATGATAAATTCTGATGTGAGCCTTTGGTCCCATAAAATTTGAATTATGGATGTTTGGAATAATAACCTCAACCTAATTATTTACGGTCTTTAACTTTTGAACAGTGATTGCCATGCCAGTAATCACTGTAAACATCCTCACTGTATACGTTGAATTAGATATACGTTACATTTTATGTATGTATTATATAATATATAAAATAAAAATAAATCTACTCTTTTTGAGGGGAAATCTCCTGTTTTGTATTGCCCTTTTCTCCTGTTGTTGAAAATATCCATCTGGCAACATTGTACCAAGAGGAAGAGAAGTCATAAAGACGCACAAATTGCTATGTTTCTGTTCTACGGATTTTTGAAGCGCCCTCTACGGAAATATTCAGTTGCGGAGTTAACAACACTGTGTTACGTAGTTAAAATCATTAAGCGAGTATGTTCACGTCGCAGTTAAAATGAGTGGCATTCAAATGAACTAACGTTTAACGATTCTTTGAGTAGATGGCAGCACGTGCATAATATTCTAATTTCCAGGAAATTTAATTGTCTGAACGAACAGCATAGCACACTACCACCTAGCATTGAAACTTCCGTGTTAACGAATAAAACAATGATTGGCGCATCACCTAGTGATCGGGCGCGTAACTATATATACATGGCGCTAAATTCAAAAGTTTATTAATATTGCCTAGGATTGTGAACTCATTTTAAAGTAAAGGAAAATCGATATAATCCTAAAATAACAAGAAAAATCCTTATCATATACGATAATAAATATTTTTCGTATACTTTTTGGGTTTTCTTGTTATGTTGAGACTATATTTATTTTACATTACATTAAAATATCAAAGTGATTAAAAAAATTAAAGAATAAAATATAGAATAACACCTTTATTTATAAAAATATTACAAGAAATGTTATATGTGTTACAAGAAATATTAATAATACAAGCCAAGTGTAGTATCATTTAGTTTTCTTAATGTTTTGACAACAACTGGTCAGTATTTAAATAATTGTTTTGTCATTATTATGTCAAGTTTTATTTGAATAAAAGCCTAATTCTGCAAAAGGCATTTTACGACAATTTTAGTTGCATTAGGATACAACAGAGAAGTACTTTAGACAGGGACGGACTAAGGCCTAGGCAACCTAGGGCCGGTAAATTTTGGGGCCCGGAAATTAGGTTTTTAATTTTTATTTTGACTTACCAGAATAACGCGGTATTGATCAATTAAAAATCCACCAAAATAAATAAATACATCTTTGGAATCATCTTCTATTCGATTCACCAAACAACGCTAATGACAAAAGGAACGAATGAAGTACGTAAACGCATGGTAGCGACAATTAAATTTATTTCTTTATATTCTTTAGCGTCTCGTGGTAAAAATTAAGTGTTTTTAGTAAAAATAATAGTAATTTTATAGGTCTTTGGCATATGTATCTGAGTTTGATTCATTTCTGCAGGAAAACATGCAAAAATATGTAGACTGCGACACCACTACCAAACTATTTGTCGTGTACAATATGTGATGAATTTATTTCTATTATATAGAAAGATTTACAACTCAAAATAGTGAGAGAAACAAAGCAAGCCCCATTTTTAAACACTTAACTATTTAACCTATTTGTGACACCATGCGGTTTGCTTCTACCGATGCTTTAAAATCCATAAAGGAAAATTATGAAGAAATTAAACATTATTTGTGCATTTTTCTTCAAACAAAGATGAAAACCCGCTAACAAGGTCCGAAGCTACCGGTTTATATACAAACTTCTAATAATACGAATATGAATATGGTTCATTGATAGATGAAATCTGTTGGAGATGATATTGACCATTTATAAAAAGAACCCGAAAGAGTTAAAGGAACTGCATATACAAATGATAAAAAACGGCATAAAATATGAAAAATATTTTATCATGAAATTTCACAAAATAAAGTAAAATTTAGTGGCAAAGCTCTACACGTTTAGAGCTTCTGTACGAGTCCTCTGATAATTCCTGGTAGGATGAAATACGTGTAAGCGAAGATACAGAGGCACTATACGTGAAATCAAATCCTACCTGTTTTCTTTTATTTCGGTTTACTCTTTATAAGTACAAGAAACCAATTCGTCAAGGATTTTTGCTTAGATGAGGAGATATACCGTGGAATGCAACTTTTAGATTCTCCATATCTCTCTTACACCTTTTAGCATCGTCTGTTTTGCTGTTTTGCCTTACAATTTATAGAAGGCAGATATTAAAGCAAAAATTTTAATTTTGGTTTCGTCAATAAAAATTTTCGGATTTCTACTTTTGTAATTTTTGTTTATTTTATTTAATAGTTAACAAACTACTAAACTGACAAATAGGCCCGGAATTACAATTTTGCCTAGGGCCTTCTTTAGCCTCAGTTCGTTACTGACTTTAAACCAGATAAACTAGAGGCTGATCCAAACTGTCAAACTTCTACCAAAGAATTCAAACATTGGTATATAACATTCAAGAATTTTTTGAAAAGCAATGAATCTAAAGATAAATCGCTAGAAGATAAATTAAATAAAGAAGAAAAATAAATTTTGTCTCGCATACAGTCTATGATTACATAAGCGAAGCAATCAATCTGGAAAACCAATTGCCTTTTTCACACATACCCTCACAGATTCTGAATGAAAACATTATGCAATTGAAAAAGAAGCATATGCGTTGAAGTATTAAAAAAATGCAGACATTATCTGGTAGGAAGGCAATTCAAACCAATCACAAATCAAATCACTATTTTGTTTATATAGAATGCCGGCATATATAAAATCTGACAGGAGAACTAGCTTTACTTCACAAGAATTTATTAATTATCTACACTCTAAAGGAATATGTTCAAGTAGAACAACACGATATAACCATAAAGAAAATGGTTAAGTCAAAAGATACAATGAGTTATATGGAAATTGGTAAATCTAGCAGTGAAAACCAAAAATTTAGACATCACTAAATGGGAAACTCCTTTACCAGGTGCTCTGCACTATATACGAAGTTTACTGTTGAATTGAATTGTTATATTATTGAATCACGATAATGATGAAGATGAAAGTCCAAATAACACACTAGAGTATTCTACTACTAAATCAATACCAGATGAGACAAAAAATTTACCTGTTCAATAACCTGATGATAATTATGAACCAAGATTGGAAATTCAGATTTTCAATCCAGCTGTAAATCAGCTGAAACTAAAAATAAACCAAGATAATTGCAATATTTTGTTCAAAAATAGGGACGGGTGAATGTAGTGTTACGATAAATATACTGGCCTAAATTTTATGACTAATTCTGTTTTGTTGTAGAAATTTCGGTGGAGGTCTAGAATCAAATTATGGTGAATGAGCCGGTCTGAGCTTCTCGATCTTTCGATGCGAGACGACGCTGTTCTCGAATATCAGGATTTCATATAAAATAACCGAACTTTGATTGAAGAGGACAGTTAAGTCTGAAGACTCGCGGTCGCCAATTTAATTGTACCGTTCGGATACATAAATTATGTAATTATTAATCAAATAAATTGTTGATATAAATTATCGTGCTTTTCAATAAGTTAAAATAAGGACCTTTTGATAAAGACATTAGAAATTAAATAGACATAAATAAATATCATTTCAATGGTGTCAGAAGTGGGATAAAAGTAAATTAGACTTATAGTAATCATAACAAGTATTGTTCCGAAGTGAATATAAAATAAATTGTGAAAATAGCTACGATTTATGAGCTGACAGTGACTAATTTAAGAAGACATCTTGAAGACAGAGAATTAGCTTCTACCGGAAAAAAGGCTGAGTTAACTAAAGAACGCTTTGCTAGAAGAAGGACTAGATCCAGAGACATGATGGAAAAATTGGCCGTTCAAACGTTTATTGATGGTCTTCGTGATCATGAAATGCAGAGAACACTGCGATTAGCTCGTCACAAGACGCTGGTTGATGTCCTATCCGCCTCCCTCGAATACGAGTCAGCTACGCAGGCCTCTGGCGGGTACAGTAAAGTTAGGACTGTAAAAGAGGAAGGAGATGAGGATAAACTTGACCAGCTCTTTAATTTGATGAAAAGCATGACATGCAAGAAAAAGAAGACCATAAAATCAAGAAACTCACCATCAGGAAAACCAGAACGAGTCAACCTTAGGGGGGCAGCTTCGACCCGGAACTCTTCCAAAGACCCTCTTATACTAATAGCTTCTTTGAAATGTCGTGAAGATAGTGTATATGTAGATGGAGACATAAATGGTAAAAAGCATACGTTGTTGGTGGATACCGGAGCGACCAGAACCATTATACGCCCGACAGTTATAAACAGCCGAAAGAAACTGTTACCAACGAGGTTGCGACTTCGGACCGCTACAGGTGAAAATGCCAACATTCATGGAGAAATCCAGGTACAATTGGGAATTGGAGCAGAAAAGTTCGTCCATACTGTTATAGTTGCTGACATCGAAGAGGATGTTATATTAGGAATGGACGTAATGAATATGCATGGATTCCAATTGGATTTTAAGAATAAGGTAATCAAAGTTGGCAACGAGGAAGGAGGTATTTCTCCATCCACATAATGACAACACTGTGCAAGCAGCCATTACAGAAGATACAGTCGTGCCTGCGAGAAGCGAAACGATCATAGTAGCGCGGCTACAGGGATTTGTGGACGAAGGGAGACCTGTTATGATGGAGCCTTGGAACCACGACGATGAGGTTGGCCGTGGAATCATAATTGGAAAGGAATTGGTGACTTCGGCTAAAGAAATTCCTGTGAGACTTATCAATGTCAACGACTACCCAGTGACCATCAAGAAAGAGACAAAGGTAGGAACTTGTGTAGCTGTGACATCCATAATCCGTCAGGCGACAACATCTGATAATTCCAACGACAAATTCGACCAAATGGTTGCAGTTGCAGGACAGTCTCTAAATCAGATGGAGAAAAGGAAATTAAGGGAATTTCTTCGGCAGTATCGTGATATTTTCGTACCGAAAGGAGGAAAGACGGGAAGAACTACCGTTGTTAAGCATAAAATTGATACTGGTAATGCTAAGCCAATTCGTCAAACAGCTCGACGATTACCACAGGCGAAAAGAGAGGAAGCTGAAACGATTGTTCAGGAAATGAAGAAAGACGGGGTGATAGAACCTTCTACGAGCCCATGGGTCTCTCCGGTGGTCCTGGTTAAGAAGAAAGACGGAACGACGAGGTTCTGTGTGGATTATCGTTTGCTGAACAACGTTACCAAGAAAGATAGTTATCCTCTGCCTCGGATCGATGACACATTGGACACATTGGCTGGAAGTAAATTGTTTTCTACTTTAGATTTGAAGTCTGGATACTGGCAGGTAGAAATGGACCCAGTAGATAAAGAAAAGACAGCCTTCACCACAGGATCTGGATTGTGGCAATTCAAAGTTATGCCATTTGGACTTTGTAATGCTCCTGCGACATTTTAGAGGCTTATGGAAAATGTGTTAAGAGGGTTATCTTGGAAAACATGCCTGGTTTATTTAGATGACATAATCGTCTTGGGGGAGACATTCGAAGATCATTTGAGGAATTTAGAAAACGTTTTTAATCGACTTAAAGCTGCCCAATTGATGCTAAACCCCAAGAAGTGCCAGCTATTTCAAGGTAAAGTCAATTTACTGGGTCATATAGTCAGTAAAGAAGGAGTGGCCGTGGATAAGGGAAAAATTGATTCCATTAAGGAATGGCCAAAACCAACTGACAAACATCAAGTGAGAAGTTTTCTTGGACTATGTACTTACTACCGGAGGTTTATTAAGAAGTTTGCAGATATCGCTAAGCCATTAACGCGACTTACAGAGGAAGCAAGAGAATACCGCTGGGATATAGACTGCCAAAATGCCTTTGAAACGTTGAAAAAGCATTTAATAACAGCACCAATTTTGGGGTATCCACTGCCAGAAGGAGAGTTCATCTTAGATACGGATGCAAGTAATGTAGGAATTGGAGGAGTGCTGTCTCAGATTCAAGGAGGACAGAAACGAGTCCTCGGATATTTTAGTAAAGTTCTTTCAGAACCAGAACGGAATTATTGCGTCACGAGAAGAGAACTTCTGGCAGTAGTGAAATCAGTAGAGCACTTATATCAATACTTCTATGGCAGAAAGTTTCTAATCCGAACCGACCATGCCGCCCTTAAGTGGTTGATGCAGTTTAAGAATCCAGAGGGTCAGATAGCCAGGTGGATCGAACGACTCCAAAGAATACGATTTTAAGATTGAGCACCGGGCCGGAGTTAGTCATAGAAACGCTGATTCTCTTTCCAGAAGGCCATGCCCAGCAGAGTGTTCCCACTGCAACAAAACGGAATCCAAGGAAGCAGCAGTGCTAAGAACGACGATTGTCAACGACGACTGGACGCCTACTAAGATAAGGGAAGAACAAGAGAGAGATACAGTTATACAGAAAATCCGAAAATGGAAAGAGGAAAACCGTCGACCACCTTGGCAGGAAATATCAAACCTATGCTCTGTTGCCGAGAGGGGGCATTTGGGCCTGTAGGACCCATCGCCGGCTCTGCGGACTTCTTCCTGTCCTCGGAATTAGACCGGGTGTTGACCATCTTTGCTTGTCACTGATAAAATGGTTTAATACTGCTACTGGTATAAAATAACGGTTACCGTGACAAGTATTCGTTATAGGTAACAGTTCCAAGGAGCAGTTACAAAATAACAGATCAAAAATAGAAAACAGAACAGCTAAAATAGTCTAAGTATTCCTTGTGTCTAAGTGTTTCTTGACTTACGGAAGAAACAACTTAGAATGGAAAAATAAAATACTCAAAATATAAAACGAGAAATGCAAAAATGAAACAGATTATAGAAATATGTCTAAGTGTTTCTTGACTTACGGAAGAAACAACTTAGAATAGAAAATAAACAAGAGAATCAAATATAGTAAAATAAATGCACAAATATTTATAAGTGTTTCTTGACTTACGGAAGAAACGACTTATAAAAGAAAATAAGAAAAATCAAATATAGAAAATATGTGAAAATATTGCTAAGTGTTTCTTGACTTACGGAAGAAACAACTTAGCATAAAATAGAAAATGAAAGAAACAAATGTATTAAGTATTTTCTTAACTTAAGAAAAATATCTTAGATAAAATATCGGAAATAATAATGCAACAATAATTATGAAAATATTTCTAAGAGTTCTTTGACTTACCGGAAAAGAACGGCTTAGACAAACAATTAAAATAACAAGTCAAATATTCAGAGAAATATTTCTAAGAGTTGTTTGACTTACCGGAAAGAACTACTTAGACAAAGTACAAATCAAAATATAAAATAGAAAAAGCAAGATAAATATTTCTAAGTGTTCTTAACTTACGGAAGAACAACTTAGACACAAAATACAAGAAAAATAAACAATCAAAATAACCAATTAAAATATCAAACAATCAGTATATGAACAAATATAGATCAAAGTAATATTCTAACCTGAAAAGGTCTGAATATACAATAATGCTAAAATAAAAATGGTATATAAGAAATCAGAAATAAAACAATAACTTAGTAGGAACAATAATAGCACCGACTAGGTGTACAGTAGAAGAGGCAAGCTCGACTGACCGATGAGAGAAAATCTACCTGCTTTTATGTAAAACAAATCCTTTGTTTTACGTAGCGAAAGTGGAATTTCCCTGCATCGAATCAATTAGAAATTTGGATTTGGCCAACCTTGGAATTCCCAAGTATTTTAACCGATATCCAAATTCCTTGATGCGTCGAGGACATCCCCCCTCCTCTGAAAGACCTAACGGTGCTAAGAAAATTTATTAAAACAATAGAAAAATACAATTTAAGAATCAAAAAAAAATACAATAATAAAATTTTTACCCTAAAAGAATATAATGTAAAAGACTTAAGATAAAAAAAAACTAAGATATTGTACTTAAGATATTTGAACTTAATTGTATATGGTCCAGTAGGCCCAGGTGGTCCAGGTGTGCCGGGTGGCTCGTCTGCTTACGTCAGGGCTACTTTATTCACCCTGAGGAGGTCCTACGACGTCGTGAAGGTATAAGGCTACTCAATTCACCTTGATATCTCCACGTGTCGTAATGGGACCTTATCCTTGTTCATCTTTGGCGGTCGGCTGCGCTGTGGTTCCTTCATCCCGTCCGTCCGGAGGGGTCAGGGTCCTATGGTCAGCATCGTCGACCATCGTGAACTCTTGGAGGAGATTCTCTTCAATCTCGCTCCTGGGTACGTCTTCTGAGGTTTCCTGCTCGCGTCTTCAAAGTCGTTTCTTTCTCTTGTGTGTCCGGTGACTTCTCCGGATTTCCTCTCGGAGTGGTATGTCGACCGGACCGTCGAGGATGGGGTCGGTGTCCTCCTCCTCGTCGCCGTGCTCCATTGTCTCTATCAATAGAAGGCATTCGGCGTCTGGCATGTCATCTGCTGTCAGGCTAGATTCTTCCTCCTCGTCGACGTCCTCCATCCTCTCTAGTAATGGAACGCCGTAGGCTTCTTCTTCTTCTTCGGGTGTGCCTGTACTGATGTCCGCTGTTTCGGTTTCTTCAGTGGTCGGCTGACGTGGACGGTTGTCTAATACTTCATTGTCCTCTTGGGTTGACTGCTCTGCTTGTTGGGATGGGGTTTGATGGAATTCCAGCTGTTGTGGTTTGGCTTGCCTTTCTGCTGGGGTCGCCCAGTAGATGGTGGTTCGGCAGGCAGTACCAGCGTGTATACATTTTCGGGGTATGTCTACATTGGCCTCTTCCTGCTCCAACCAAGGCATCCCTAACACAACGTCGTGGTTCAAATCCTCCATAACCATGCAATTTACAGTCGTGTCCAGAGTGTCAATGTTCATATTGACTGCAGCAGTCCCTAGGGTGTGGGATGTGCTGCCCGTGCATGCCAGCTGAACCAGTCCTGGTCCTCGGTGCAGGTCCCGTCTCTGGATCAACCTCTGGTGAACGAAGTTCCCGGAGGCACCGGTGTCGACCAAAATCTTCACTTGCTGCCCGTTGATCCTTCCATAGAGTTGGGGGAGGCCTGCTGTCGAGGGTTGTACCTGAATAGGATTCAGTTGGGGCACCATCGTCACAACAGGGTTCAGTTGGCGCCCCGATTGGCGTTTCCCTGGTTCTGTGGGGTTGGAGGTGGTGGTTGGTTCATTGATGGCATCCTATACTGTCCACTGGGGTTCCTCCATTCGTCTATCGCCTCAGGGTGTCGTGGAGCGTTATCCTGACGTGGGGGACGGTACGGTTGTTGTTGCTGCTGCTGCTGCTGGGGTTTGCCGGTCCGGCGGATGTCAGATTCTATGCCCTGGGCGATTGTCAGAAGGTCTTCCTCGGTCCTGGGGATGTTCGCTCTCAGGCAGATCGCGATGTCGGGTCTCAGTAAGTTTACGATGGTGATACACCTCTGGTCCTCAGGGGTGTAAGGTGCGAGACGTCTGAATAAGGCTGATTTACCGTTGATAAAGTCCTCCGTGGGTTCATCCTTCCGTTGATGCTCTCCATGAAGTTTTGACGTCAAGGCTGAAATCACGGCAGGGTCGTTGTATTTCCTTAGGAGACGGTCTCGGAATGTGTCGTACGGCAGGTCCGTGTGTGAAAACTTCTGGGCCCATTTCTTCGCGTCGCCATGGAGTGAGTTGTCGATGAGATAGTCTATCCAGTTGTCCTCGTCTACGTCGTATTTGGTTAAGAAATTTTTAGATTTTGTCAAAAAGTTGAGAGGGTTTTCAGTGTCCCGGCCTGAGAATTGAGGGGGCTTCATATATGTAATCCTGGGCTTCGGTGGCTCAGGTTGAGGCATCTGGGGTGTAGTGCCTTGAGTAGTGGATAGGGCCGTCATCGCTTGCATTAGGGCAGAGATGAAGTCAGCTGTGGAAGGCTGGCTTGAAGACGGTCCTGGGGTCGTGAGTTCGGGTTTTTGTTGGGCGCCATGTTGCCGAGAGGGGGCATTTGGGCCTGTAGGTCCCATCGCCGGCTCTGCGGACTTCTTCCTGTCCTCGGAATTAGACTGGGTGTTGACCATCTTTGCTTGTCACTGATAAAATGGTTTAATACTTCTACTGGTATAAAATAACGGTTACCGTGACAAGTATTCGTTATAGGTAACAGTTCCAAGGAGCAGTTACAAAATAACAGATCAAAAATAGAAAACAGAACAGCTAAAATAGTCTAAGTATTCCTTGACTTACGGAAGGAATAACTTAGTAAACAAGAAAAATAAAATGGTATAAAAGTACAATGCAAAGAAAATGTTTCTAAGTGTTTCTTGACTTACGGAAGAAACAACTTAGAATGGAAAAATAAAATACTCAAAATATAAAACGAGAAATGCAAAAATGAAACAGATTATAGAAATATGTCTAAGTGTTTCTTGACTTACGGAAGAAACAACTTAGAATAGAAAATAAACAAGAGAATCAAATATAGTAAAATAAATGCACAAATATTTATAAGTGTTTCTTGACTTACGGAAGAAACGACTTATAAAAGAAAATAAGAAAAATCAAATATAGAAAATATGTGAAAATATTGCTAAGTGTTTCTTGACTTACGGAAGAAACAACTTAGCATAAAATAGAAAATGAAAGAAACAAATGTATTAAGTATTTTCTTAACTTAAGAAAAATATCTTAGATAAAATATCGGAAATAATAATGCAACAATAATTATGAAAATATTTCTAAGAGTTCTTTGACTTACCGGAAAAGAACGGCTTAGACAAACAATTAAAATAACAAGTCAAATATTCAGAGAAATATTTCTAAGAGTTGTTTGACTTACCGGAAAGAACTACTTAGACAAAGTACAAATCAAAATATAAAATAGAAAAAGCAAGATAAATATTTCTAAGTGTTCTTAACTTACGGAAGAACAACTTAGATACAAAATACAAGAAAAATAAACAATCAAAATAACCAATTAAAATATCAAACAATCAGTATATGAACAAATATAGATCAAAGTAATATTCTAACCTGAAAAGGTCTGAATATACAATAATGCTAAAATAAAAATGGTATATAAGAAATCAGAAATAAAACAATAACTTAGTAGGAACAATAATAGCACCGACTAGGTCTACAGTAGAAGAGGCAAGCTCGACTGACCGATGAGAGAAAATCTACCTGCTTTTATGTAAAACAAATCCTTTGTTTTACGTAGCGAAAGTGGAATTTCCCTGCATCGAATCAATTAGAAATTTGGATTTGGCCAACCTTGGAATTCCCAAGTATTTTAACCGATATCCAAATTCCTTGATGCGTCGAGGACAGCTCAGTAGTTAAGACGTATTGGGCCCAGTGGGACTCATTTATCATCGAAGATGGCTTGCTCAAACGAGTCCTGGAAAATGATGACGGTTCAGAGAAGAGAAGACAGTTGGTGATCCCAAAGAGCAGAATAGCTGAAGTACTTCGTCAGTTACACGACAGTCCATCGGGAGGACATTTTGGTGTAAAAGACTGGTGTAAGAAATGTACTATTTGTGCCACGAGTAACGGGCCTTACCGAAAAAGGAGAGCTCCTATGAGACAATATAATGTTGGAAGCCCGTTTGAAAGAATAGCTTTGGACATCGCTGGGCCATTTCCAGAAAGTGAAAATGGAGGCAAGTACATGTTGGTAGTAATGGATTACTTTACTAAGTGGGTCGAGATTTACGCACTTCCCGACCAGAAGGCCGCCACCGTTGCAGATAAGTTGATCCAAGAGTATATCAGCCGATTTGGAGTGCCTTTGGAGATACATAGTGACCAAGGCAGGAACTTCGAAAGCGATCTATTCCAAGGAATATGTGATAGACTAGGCATGAAGAAAACAAGAACTACCGCGTATCATCCGCAATCGGATGGTATGGTAGAACGAATGAATACGACAGTTGGCAAGTATTTGACAAAGATGGTGTCCGATCATCAGCGAGACTGGGACCAATACCTTCCGTTCTTCACAATGGCCTACAGATCTGCTGTTAACGAATCAACAGGCCAGACACCAGCCAAAGTCCTATTCGGACGCGAAATGCGACTACCTTGTGATCTAGAGTTTGAGTGTCGACCTGGAGAAGATGTAGCAGGTGAAGATTATGTGATCGAATTACAAAGAAGAATGGACGATGTACATGAGTTGGTCCGTTCCCACCTTCAGATCGCTAGCGACCGAATGAAGAAACGGTACGATACACAAGCCGAAAAGGGTTGCTTTAAGAAGAACGACAAAGTCTGGCTGTATAATCCCAATAAGCGAAAAGGTTGGTCTCCCAAATTGCAGCAGTTTTGGGAAGGTCCATACCTCATCATGGAGAAGATCAACGATGTCATCTACCGAATAAGCAAGATTCCGAGGGGAAAGCCGATGATAGTACACCATAACCGGCTGGCATCTTTCGAAGGTGACCACGACGTAGATGAAGAAGTGGAAGTAAACAAGTCCAAGACGTGTCTGACCTCACGTTTGAGGAATTCATGGGTGCCTATGGAGGTACCGGTAAAGCGAGACATGGTGTTACCACTGAAGAAAAGCAAGATCTACTCGCGCTCCCCGATGACTACTCGCTGGCCCTTACCATCCCGGCCAGTATCAAAGACGCACCAGGGTTGGCATCCGTCTTTCGAAGGAAGTTTGGTCGAGTTGCAGAACTTCAATGCCAGGTGCCAGCTCCCGGTAAAACCTTGAAACTCCAAGATGCATCACGTTACCTTTTCTACCTGGTAACAAAAGACACTGCCCGTGACCAACCTACCTACCGAGATGTATGGGAAGCCTTACTTCAATTGAGAGAGCACGTACTAGAGTCCGATGTGCAAAAGTTAGCCATGCCAAAGTTGGAGTGCCGCCAATTAGATTGGAGGGTTATCCGAAATATGGTGGAGGAGATCTTCAAAGACACCGAAGTCCAGGTGTTAGTCTGTTGCAATCCGCATAGTTACTGGTGCGGAGAGAAAACCGTCCCTTGTCATTTTTATACAACTGGAAGTTGTAAAAGAGGGTCCAGTTGCCGATACCAGCATACAGTTCCGGTTCCAGTCCCGACAAGGTTCCAGGAGGAACCATCTTTAAAGAGGGGGGCAATGTTACGATAAATATACTGGCCTAAATTTTATGACTAATTCTGTTTTGTTGTAAAAATTTCGGTGGAGGTCTAGAATCAAATTATGGTGAATGAGCCGGTCTGAGCTTCTCGATCTTTCGATGCGAGACGACGCTGTTCTCGAATATCAGGATTTCATATAAAATAACCGAACTTTGATTGAAGAGGACAGTTAAGTCTGAAGACTCGCGGTCGCGAATTTAATTGTACCGTTCGGATACATAAATTATGTAATTATTAATCAAATAAATTGTTGATATAAATTATCGTGCTTTTCAATAAGTTAAAATAAGGACCTTTTGATAAAGACATTAGAAATTAAATAGACATAAATAAATATCATTTCAGTAGTATAATTTGGTGTTCTAAATGTGACAAAATCTCAGTATTTAAATAATTTGTTTGTAATTCTAATATCAAATAAAAGCCTAATAAGCAACAAACATCGGCCAGACATTCTGAGTTCTTTGTAGCACTTACACCCTAATCTAATAACACAAACTACCAGCGGTCAGTTAGAACTCTTACAGTCTGGCGTTCCACTCACAGATAACACAAGAACTCTGCTAAGTTGGAAACATAAAAAACATAAATAATTTAGTTCTAGAATGAAGTTTATATACATATATTTTTATTCCTATTTATATATATATATATATATATATATATATATATATATATATATATATATATATATATATATATATATTGTTATGTTTCTTCTTTCCCAACCAAAGAAAAATAAATAAAAAAATCCATCGAAATAAAATTTCAAGATATCAATATAAACAAATTGTATATAGTAATTTAAGATAAGATTTAGTGTAGATAAGAGTAGAAATTTGTTTGGCAAACGACCTTTTCCGTTTCAAACAAAATTATCAAAAATCCTTTGTTTAGAATTCGAAGACATTTTACCTGAAGGTTAATCTCTTCATTGTTTGTAGAGTCGAGTATTAAATGACCATATTCTAATCTTTTGAAATATGTATAAATGATGTACTAAAAAAACCAATTTTAAAGTAAGCTATTTAGTTCTCTCTGAAACCGAAATTACGCTTTTCCAATATCATAGTAAACACAATTTAAGCTTTTTGATTGGACGGTCGTTTTTAAATGGGAAGTTGGGAGTCGATGATGAGACAGGAGAAGTCAGTCATATTTTGGTCATCGAAAGGAAACAGTCGGGTGTCTCAAGATAGGGTGTGGTTCGTGAGTTTGGATACCGGCGTAACGAAAAGAAGTGAATAGTTTGAAGAAGGAGATAACAAGTAGAAAAAAGAGGTCCTTCTATCTACCGTGGGCATTTTATAAAGTATATGTGAAAGTATTCTTACGGCATCAAGTTGACAAAAGGAGGTCCTGGTGTCATAAATAAGTAGCGGAGTTTGGAGAAGTGAATCAGGTGTTTTTTGTGTAGTCTGAAGGAGGTTTGCAGAGACGTAAAGAAGGAGCCGAGGTGCCAAAGAGGGGAGATCACATCTTTGGGGAGACTGGACTTTTCTGGGTATGTTCCAACATACAACTCAAGAAGAAAATAAACTGTAAGTGTTTGTACAATTGAATTTTATATCTGTGAAGGATCGTTTCGACATCATGGTCATTAGCATTCAAATTTAAGAACTGAGGTTTTGTTAGGCTAATCAAAAGTTTAAAGTTTTGTGGTTTCTTTTTTTAAGTAAAGAAAATTTTAAGTAAAATTGGTTTTTCACGTAATATAAATGTATGTAGCTTTATAATCTTATTATCATAATAATTTGATTTATTTTCTTGTATGCTGATTGATAAGATAACGACAGAATTTAATAATTGTTTTATTCGTTCATATAAAATAAAGAAACGTAAATCTTTGTAATATAATATATTTGTATTATTATCCTTTCTTCTCTAGAAATAGAATTAGTTTAAAATAATTTGGGGAGTAATTTTCAACTTGAAAGATTTTGACAAAGTAATAGAAGATCCTTCCAGTCCACAGTGTAAGATAGCACGCCTAGAAGACCAATAATTATCAGAAAATTCGTTTTGTATAAAATAAACATAAAATTATATTATGAAGTTCATTTTTATTAATGCCATATAAAAAACGATCGGTTAAATAATTTTACAGCATTCAAATGAGAATACTTATATTTATAGCGTTCAAAGATACGTTTCGGAATCTACAATACGTAGTTTTATTTTGGTCTAAATAAATTAATGGCTAAAAGATAAAAAATTACTATTTATAACTTCGTAGCAAATGCCAGTCAAATCTTAGGAAGTATTGCTCTCAATTACTTTTTTAACTGACAGTTTAAATTTAATTTTTGCCGGTATAACTCTCAATATTAAATGAAACTTAACTAATTCCGAATAAATGATTTTTGTCTCTCACATACGCATAAAATTGTGGTTCTAAAAAGAACCGTTTTTTATATTTGTTTTTCACGTAATATAAATGTATGTAGCTTTATAATCTTATTATCATAATAATTTGATTTATTTTCTTGTATGCTGATTGATAAGGTAACGACAGAATTTAATAATTGTTTTATTCGTTCATATAAAATAAAGAAACGTAAATCTTTGTAATATAATATATTTGTATTAGTATCCGTTCTTCTCTAACCCGATAAAAGACAACTAGAAAATCTTTTGAATCCATCGAACACAGGTAATATAAGGATTATTCTGCTTTTGATAACAGATAAGTTATAATTTTTTTATTGGCTCAATAAACTAAGTTTGAACTCAAAATAAACAATCATAACAAATGGCCCCCAACGTGTAAGGCGTAGAAAGTATTTCTAGTTAAAATTTAAACGGATAGAGAAAGAAAGCAGATTGTTTGAAAATTTATTTGCCGATGGTTAAAGTTTACAATATTTGCTTTTATGACATTACATTTCAAATTTCTCTAGGTACAAATTTTTACATGATATAATTTATGATATTTGATTGATTTTTACAACTGACAAAAGTTTTAAAATTTTATTGCATTTATTTGAATTTATTGCATTTGGGATAAGAGGAAAAGTTTTCGTCTTTGCAACATTACTCGAATTTCATATTTGGCGGGGATATTATTGCACAAATTTCAAAGCTTCACATTTGGCGGGGATAAATAATCTAACGAACATGTCGACCACAAGGAGTCAAAACAAAACGCAAGAAAGGAAAGAGGATAAGATAGAAGAGGAAACAATTATTGATGAAGGATCGGATAATGAAGGAAATGCGACAATAATGGAGGAAAGAAAAGAAACAGGGATGCTGGAAAAATTATTAGCAATGATGCAAATACAGACACAAACAATGAATGAAACATCAAATAAAATGGATAAAATGGATAGAAATCAACAAGAAACATCACAAAAAATGGAAGAAAACCAACGGGAAACAAGACAAGCAATAGAACTAAATAACAGGAATATAGAGCAGCGTCTGGAAAACTATGAACAGGAAATTAAAGGATGTGTTGAGGGGATAAAGAAAGAACTGATACAACAGATAGAAGAAATAACCCTAAAGAATGCAAAACAAGAGACAGAGATTAAAGATATCCAAAATACAATGAAGGAGATACAAAATTGCCAGAAAAAGGAATTAGAAAAATTAGAAACAAAATTTGAAATGGTTTTACAAGAAGACAAGAAAGAAATAGAAAAACAAATTGAGGATATCAGAAAACAACAAGAGATGGGAGACAGGAGAGAAGTACTCATCCAAAGTCCGGGTAACATAAAAATACAGTTTGGCGGGGACGTCAAAAAATTACACCCAGTAATTTTCATTAACAATTTAAAAAAGAAAGTACGACATATCGGTAATTTCGAAACAGCAAAGGAAACGATAAGGAACCATCTTAAAGATGAGGCAAGTTTATGGTTTGATAGCAAAGAAGAAGAATTGCAAACTTGGCAAACATTTGAACAAAAATTTTTGAATTATTTCTGGGGGAAAATACAACAGATAGAGATAAACAAGGAATTACAAAATGGGAGATACCAGGATAGTATAGGTATATCAGAAAAAGTATATGCCCTACAACTATACAACAATGCAAGACACTTACATTACAACTATTCGTCCGAACAGCTAGTGGAACTAATAGCCAGACATTTTGAAGATACCTTAGAAGATCACATAACTCTACAAAACTACAAAGACATTGACAGTTTATGTCAATTCTTACAAATACGAGAAGCAAAATTAAGAGAAAGAAAAATGAGGAGAACGCAAAAAAATTATAGACAACGAGAAAATCAAGACTATAGAGATAGAGGACAAAACTTTAGGAGAGAGTACACAAGAAGAGAATTTGTCCCGAGGAGGGAAAACGAAAGTAGAGACAACGGAAGAGTAAATTATGAACAAAGAAATCGGCAATGGAACGAAAACAGATATCGAGAGAACCAGAATAGAAACAACAATCGCTCATATCAGGAAAACCGAAATAATAATAGAACGAATGAACCGGAAAATCGCGGAAACCGATACTGGTCCGAGAGACCAAGAGAAAATAGAAGAGCGGTCAACAACACACACATAGAGGAATGTGAGGATGGGAGACAAAGCGACAGAAGTAGAAGCGAACAAGAACAGCAAGCGTCCTTTTCACGAAGGCGCTCACTAAAGACAAAGAAACAAACAGGAATTTTTTGTCACCCGAAGGAATTTATTAAATTGGCAGAAAATAAGGACAAAACAAGTGGAGCAAATCTGAAATTTGTAGATGCTTTTATCAACGAGACACCGATTAAAATTATGATTGATACTGGATCGGAAATTACACTGATCAACAGAAAACTAATAGAGGAAGTTAATTTAACGAATTTGATTTACAAAATTCCCAAGGTAAATTTAGTGGGCGCAAATAAACGGAATTTGGCAACGATAAATGAAGGAATACGAATAAAAGTACGATTGGATAAGAAATTTTATGCACTACAATATGTTGTGATGCCAAACATGTCGCATGATATGATCGTAGGAGTGGATGAATTGGCAGAAAAACATGTGGTGATAGATTTCAAAAATAACACGATGAAAATCACAGAGGAAAAAGAAGAAGAACAGGACAGTAAGGAAATGAAAAAGGAAAATGAGGAACGGAAAATTGATTTAGATAAAGAACAAACGGTGGAAATGAATTTGGCAACGAAGCGAGGACAAAGAAGAAAAGGAAGAAAACTTAAGAAAAGGATAAAGGAAGTCACTACCGGAGATTCCTCAAAAGAAGGGATAAGCCCCGAAGAAGAAAAAGAAATAGTATCAACAAAGGAAAATGAAAAGGATATGATTGAAACAGTGGTATTTAAGGAAGAGATTGATGAAAAAGAGGAAAAAAAATGTGCGATAAATATGTGTCAAGAATGTGAGGAAAAAGAAAGAAAATTGATATGTGGAGAAGAAAAAGAAAATGAGGTGAGTCTGATGTTAAAAGAACACGAAACTTTAATAAATGAGGAAAACAGAGTGGCAAAAAAGCACCAACATTCCTTTGAGGTTAAAAACTTGGGAAACTTTCAATCGAAGACGTACCCGATCCCATATAAATATCGACAACAGGTGAAAGAAGAAATTAAAAAAATGTTGGAAGACTATTTTTTATTGTTTTTGCATAGAGAAAAATCCCTAAATAATTCAGTAATTTTTATCATATGCAAAGGCGGGGATTTGTTATGTTTCTTCTTTCCCAACCAAAGAAAAATAAATAAAAAAATCCATCGAAATAAAATTTCAAAATATCAATATAAACAAATTGTATATAGTAATTTAAGATAAGATTTAGTGTAGATAAGAGTAGAAATTTGTTTGGCAAACGACCTTTTCCGTTTCAAACAAAATTATCAAAAATCCTTTGTTTAGAATTAGAAGACATTTTACCTGAAGGTTAATCTCTTCATTGTTTGTAGAGACCAGTATTAAATGACCATATTCTAATCTTTTGAAATATGTATAAATGATGTATTAAAAAAAACCAATTTTAAAGTAAGCTATTTAGTTTTCTCTGAAACCGAAATTAGGCTTTTCCAATATCATAGTAAACACAATTTAAGCTTTTTGATTGGACGGTCGTTTTTAAATGGGAATTTGGGAGTCGATGATGAGACAGGAGAAGTCAGTCATATTTTGGTCATCGAAAGGAAACAGTCGGGTGTCTCAAGATAGGGTGTGGTTCGTGAGTTTGGATACTGGCGTAACGAAAAGAAGTGAATAGTTTGAAGAAGGAGATAACAAGTAGAAAAAAGAGGTCCTTGTATCTACCGTGGGCATTTTATAAAGTATATGTGAAAGTATTCTTACGGCATCAAGTTGACAAAAGGAGGTCCTGGTGTCATAAATAAGTAGCGGAGTTTGGAGAAGTGAATCAGGTGTTTTTTGTGTAGTCTGAAGGAGGTTTGCAGAGACGTAAAGAAGGAGCCGAGGTGCCAAAGAGCGGAGATCACATCTTTGAGGAGACTGGACTTTTCTGGGTATGTTCCAACATACAACTCAAGAAGAAAATAAACTGTAAGTGTTTGTACAATTGAATTTTATATCTGTGAAGGATCGTTTCGACATCATGGTCATTAGCATTCAAATTTAAGAACTGAGGTTTTGTTAGGCTAATCAAAAGTTTAAAGTTTTGTGGTTTCTTTTTTTAAGTAAAGAAAATTTTAAGTAAAATTGGTTTTTCACGTAATATAAATGTATGTAGCTTTATAATCTTATTATCATAATAATTTGATTTATTTTCTTGTATGCTGATTGATAAGATAACGACAGAATTTAATAATTGTTTTATTCGTTCATATAAAATAAAGAAACGTAAATCTTTGTAATATAATATATTTGTATTATTATCCTTTCTTCTCTCCCGATAAAAGACAACTAGAAAATCTTTTGAATCCATCGAACACAGGTAATATAAGGATTATTCTGCTTTTGATAAAAGATAAGTTATAATTTTTTTATTGGCTCAATAAACTAAGTTTGAACTCAAAATAAACAATCATAACAATATATATATATATATATATATATATATATATATATATATATATATATATATATATATATATATATATATATATATATATATATATATATATATATATATATATATATATATATATATATATATATATATATATATATATATATATATATATATGTCCTGGCTAGTTAGATATTAGAACTTAGATACTTAGAATTATATATATAGATATATATATATATATTGTTCGGGAAGATTTCCGCGGTTAGTACAATTAAACTTAGAGCTAAGATTATTAATATTATAAAAATTAATATTAAACTCACCAGTCTTCCGGGTTGAACCGCGTCGATATCCATATATATATATATATATATATATATATATATATATATATATATATATATATATATATATATATATATATATATAAATATATATATATTGATACGATTAGGGTTTATAGAAAATAATTTATAAGTTATATACTACATAATATTAGATATAAAAAAGTATTTGATTATTTTAAATAAGTTATATACTAGAGAATTTTATAAAAATATATTTATGTGAGGGCATTTTTAATAAATTAGCATATAATAATTGTAAAAAGTTGTATTTTAATATTGTAAATATATATAAGTGAGCCATGTGCATAGGCAACCAAAAATACTCTCGGAGTAATTTGACAGATAGAAATTAATCATAAGGGAATATAAAGTGGGGTTATATAATATATTGTTTGAAATGTGTATTTTATTAAATTAGAGTGTTAGTTACTAATTTAATTATATATTCTGATCTGAAAAGCCTAAATGTAAACAAAATTATTAATAGAAAAGAATGGAATTCTCTGGATCTCCGGAGATGGCCATGTTTGCGAAATGGTTTGTTCCAGAAAATTCAGACAAGTATTTGATAGAACAAATTGGAACATGATATCTTACGAGATGGTTCTAGAAATCCAAAAACATATAAATACCCGTGATTTGGATTCAAGATGGCAGTTTTAGGAGTTTTTAGTTAGAAGTCAAGCAGTTTATTATGAAAGTTAGTAGAAGATAGACACAATTAATTAGTGAAGTCAATTGTTCACAGTTTTAGTAAATCAGTCAAGCAGTTTTATAAGAAATATGAAAGTTAGTTGGAGATAGTCCAATTGTTTAATATAGTGAGTTAAATGAAGATTAAAAATTATGCATATAATTTAATGCACATTTATAATTATACACAAATAATTATTGAAGATTAAAAAAAAGTATATTGGAAGAAATTAAATTATATTATGGTTGGAGATTAGTATAAATCAACTTATAATAAGTGGATATTGGTATATTGAAAAGAAGAATAAATATAAATGCTGTTTGCTGGTTTGGTTGGTGGTGTATAAATGCTGGTGAAGAAAACTATATCTTAAATTGGTAGAAGCTGATAATTGGAAAAAATAATTTCACAAAAAACAAGGATAACTGAAGTACGAAGACATTCAGTGGTGATTAGAATCTATATAGTAGAAAACAGTTCATTTAGGCATTCAGTGAAAGAAAGGTACAAAATTTTGTTAATATAATTTAGTTAGTGTCATAACAATTTCAATTTTGAAGATAGTTTTGTTTAAATTGTAGATTGTCTATAGAATTTAATTAGTTTTATAAGAATATCAATTTAAAGATAGTTTATTTTAAATTTACATTGGCTAAGTTAGATATATATGTGTGTTTCATAATAGTTATAATAAAGATAATTTAAAAAAGTACTTACAAGCTAATTCTTTGAGAACCGCGATAATAACCCTATATTATTAAAAATACTCATTGCTCATCATTCAAACAAAAAACACATCTTAACAATTTGGCGCCCAACGTGGGGCTCTCTATTTAAAAGAATTAGTTTGGGAAGATAAGTGCTCTCATATAATTAAATTAATTATCAGTAGAAAGAAAAAGTATAGATTTTAATTTTAATTATATTTGAACAAGTAAAGTCTCAAAATGTCTCAAGGAAAGAAAGGTACAAGAAGCAAAAAGAATGAAGAAGATGTGTTAGTAGAAACACAACCTATACAAGAGGAGAGTTTAGTTCAAGTTCCACAAGATACTGCAGAAATGAATCCAGAAAGAGAGGAAAATGTCAATATGGCAGCTTTGATGTCATTAATGATGCAGATGAACAAGACAATAGAAGAGAATTCAAAAGAAGTCAAAGAAGACATGAAAAAAATGGAACAGAAAATGGAAGAGAATACGAAGAAAATGGAAGAGAATACGAAAAAAATGGAAGAGAACACGAAAAAAATGGAAGAGAATTATAGAAAATTAGAAAAGAAAATAGAAGATAATAATAATAAAATTGTAAAGCAAATAGAAAAACAAATGGATAAAAAACTTGAAGCTGCAGAGAAAAAAGTAGCAAATGAAATAAAAATTATACGGAATGACTACAAGAAAAGGATAGAAAATGAGAGGACAGAAGTAAAGAGGATTATTCAAGATAATAAGATAGATATAGAACAGAAAATAGAGTTACAGAAATGTAACTTAGAAGTAAAAATTAACGAAGACAGGAGAAACACAGAAGAAAAATTAGACGATATACAACAAAATATCCAAATAAATAGTAATCAAATAAGAAATGTGGAACAGAGAATAGATGATATTTCACAAATGAGAGACATAGGGAGACCTTACTTAAATTTAACAAATGAGACTGGGATTAAATTCTCTGGTAATATAAAAAATTTGCATCCTAGAGTATACATAAATAGTTTAAAACATAAATTAAGATTGGTGAATAATATTAATGATATTAAAGATTATATTAGAATGACATTAAATGACAATGCAGCAACTTGGTTTGCTAGTATTGAGAATGATTTAGATAATTTTCAAACATTTGAAAATAAATTTTTAAATTATTATTGGGGTGAATTAGAGCAAGCCAAGTTTAGAGAAATTCTATATTTTGGAAAGTATAATCACAATTTAAAATCAAATATGGTAGATTATGCATTAAAACTGATAACAGTTGCAAAATATTTAGAACCACCACTTAGAGAGGATGAAACAGTCTTAAATGTATCTAGACATTTTGATGCTGATGTTGTCCAAACAGTAACTGTACAAAATATTCAAACAATAGATAGTTTTATTAATTTTATTCAAAGAATACAAAGAGGCAATATGACAAGTAATAATAACAACAGAAAAAACAATAATAACTTTCAATATAATAAAAATGATATTCAACAATATAGACAATCATATAACATTAATACTAGGTATGGTAATAATTTACAAAATTTTAATAATAATAACAGTAATCCAAATAGACAGAACTTTAATAATAATACTAGTTATAATAGACAAAATTTTAATAATAATACTAATTATAATAGACAACATTTTAATGACAGTACTAATAATAATAGACAAGATTTTAATAATAGAAGAAATACAGAGCGACCTAACTATAACAGACAGGTAAATTGTGTTCGAAGGAATAGAAGCTGCGAAGACAGGGAACAAAATAGTACAAGGCAGGAAAATGTGAGTAGAAGTCATAGTAGGGAAAGACATAGGACATCAGATCCAAGTGGTCAGATACAATCTGACAATTCTAATAATCAAAATTTTGTGCAGTAAACTTTCTGAATTACAAGTTAGGCCATTGCTATTATGAAAAACCTTCTGAATTTATTTCTTTAGATGAAGAGAAAATTATTGAATCTATTAATTTAATTTATATAAATGCTTTGGCCAAAAATAAAATGATTAAAATTATGATAGATACTGGTTCAGAAAGTACATTAGTCTCGGAGAATTTTATTTTTAATACATTAAAACTATCAGATATAATAAAGATTCCAAAAATTAAAATTATTGGTGCAAATAATAAGAAGTTGGGTGAAATTGATAAACTAGCCAATTTTAAAATTAATATTCTTAATAAAGAAATTAATATGCAAGGATTTATTGTCAAGGATTTATGTGTTGATATATTAATGGGAAATGATGAATTGGAAAAGAAGAAAGTAAAGATAGATTTTGAAGAAAAAATGGTAACTTTGGAAGGGCAAATAATTAAATTTATGCAGAAAGATGAGGTAGAAGAAGGAATAAGAGTTGATAGGATATTATTAAAAGAAAATAATGATGTTTATGAAGAAGAAATGTATTTTGATGATAGGGAAATGTCCCAAAAGAATGTAAAGAATAATTATTGTAGTGAATATTTAAGGAATGGAAATTTTAAGCAGATGGATGCCTACGAGGCGGAGTGCGTAAAATTGGAAGCAAGGAATAATGAGTACATAATGAAGAATAATTTTATTTGTAAAGAAGAAGATATAATGAAAGTTTTAAATTGCCCTGAAGAATATAAATCAATAGTCATTTCCATATTGCAGCAACACAAGGGACTTGTCAATAAAGAAAATAGAATTGCACAAAATTATATCCATAGTATAAAAGTTAAAGAAGAAAAAGATTTTAAAACAAAATCATACCCAATACCATATAAATACAGAGAAGAAGTAAACAAAACAATTAATAATATGTTAGAAGATGGGATCATTGAGAAGGCAGACACACGTTTTATTAACCCCTTAGTAGTAGTACGAAAAAGATCAGGTGAAATCAGGTTATGCTTGGATGCAAGGAATATTAACAAGATTACTGAAAAGCAATTTGAAGCACCAATGAGTATAGATGGAATATTAGGAAGAATTACAGGAATGTCATTTTTCACTAAAATCGATTTACAGCATAGTTTCTGGTTAATACCTCTAGAAAAAAAAAAAAGTAGACAGTATACAGGATTTCAGATAGATGGAGTAGTATATCAATTCAAAGTAGTACCATTTGGACTTCAATCATCTTGCAGTGCTCTATGTAGATGTCTTCATGATATTTTGGATCAATATGAACATTTTGTAATTCACTACATTGATGATATATTAATTTTTTCTAAAACGGCTGAAGATCATGAGAAACACCTAAAAATTATAATAAATAGATTAGACAAAGTTGGACTAAAAATAAATCAAGAAAAATGTACATTTTTTCAAAAAGAAGTCATATATCTAGGTTATAAACTTAACACTAAGGGAATCGAAATGGATCCAGAACGGACACAAGTCATTCAGGAATATAAAACACCACACAATTTAAGAACTTTAAGAGGATTTATTGGAATAATTAATTATTATAAAAGGATGATACCAGATCTAAGTATAAAAGAAATTCCATTACTTGAACTACTGAGAAAAGGTGTAAAATGGAGATGGGATCGGAGAAGAGAACTAGCATTCCAAGAAATTAAAAACATTTTTCTGTCAAATTTGAAAATATACTATCCTGACTACACACAGCCATTCATATTAAGAACAGATGCATCAATAGAGAGATTATCAGGGGTATTATTGCAAATACATGATGGGGTCGAATACCCAATACAATTCATTTCAAGAATTACAAAGCCACATGAAAAGGGTTACTCAGTTTCAGAATTAGAACTAGCAAGTATAATACACTGTGTCACAAAATTAAGATTTTATTTGTTGGGTAATGAATTTACAATAGAAACAGATCATCAAGCTTTAACGTCTATATTAAATAACAAATATGGAAACAGTAGAATACATCGGTGGAGTCTAATACTTAGTGAATACTGCTTTGAAATCAAATACATTTCTGGAAAATCCAATATAGTGGCAGATGCTTTATCAAGGTTAGAAAATACACCACAAAAAGGGCAGCGAACAATAAAAATTGGATTAAATCAATTAGTAGAAAGTACTGGATTATATTCTAAAGAAGAAATTATAAGAGATCAGATCAATTTGAGTGAAAAACAAAAAGTCCTTAGGAAAGATGGGGTATATTATAAAATAATAAATGGCATAGAAGTATATGTAATAACTAGAACTTTAGCAAAGAAAATATTGAAAAATTTACATAACAATTATATGCATATTGATTCAAGAAAGCTATGGATGCTATTTAGGGACAATTATTTTGCAAAGAATGACATAAGTATAGCAAAAGAAATTACTACCCAATGCCCAATATGTCAACTAAACAAAGAAAAGAATTTCAAAAAAAAAAAAAAAAAAAAACTTACTGATAGATCCATTTCATAGATAGATGGTAGATTTCTTTGTTGTGAATAAATTTGACATCATACTTGTTGAATTTTGTACATATGGAAATTGTTTGGTACCCTAAAAATCATAATTTGGGGTTAGATACTATAATTGCTATAAAAATGTCTTTTTAATATAATAAAGTGGAAAAACTTACCAATTTATATTGATGAAGTTATTTTGAATGGAAATAATTCCTAGATTTTGTTTATAAATAAACAGAACACAATATCCATTATATTTTAATTAAGGTTATATTTTATTCTCTCTATTTGACATGACAGTTTGACCATAGAATAGCCGAACTGTGATCCGTTGTTCTCTGCTTTGATATAGACAGCGAACAGGGATGTATTTAACACATTTTAAATAATAAAAAAAAAAAAATTTTGATTTATTAAATTTAATAAGGTATGAGAAAATTAATATTTAAAAAAATAATAAGTAAATTATTTATTTTAAATATTATTTTTGGGGTATTGATACGATTAGGGTTTATAGAAAATAATTTATAAGTTATATACTACATAATATTAGATATAAAAAAGTATTTGATTATTTTAAATAAGTTATATACTAGAGAATTTTATAAAAATATATTTATGTGAGGGCATTTTTAATAAATTAGCATATAATAATTGTAAAAAGTTGTATTTTAATATTGTAAATATATATAAGTGAGCCATGTGCATAGGCAACCAAAAATACTCTCGGAGTAATTTGACAGATAGAAATTAATCATAAGGGAATATAAAGTGGGGTTATATAATATATTGTTTGAAATGTGTATTTTATTAAATTAGAGTGTTAGTTACTAATTTAATTATATATTCTGATCTGAAAAGCCTAAATGTAAACAAAATTATTAATAGAAAAGAATGGAATTCTCTGGATCTCCGGAGATGGCCATGTTTGCGAAATGGTTTGTTCCAGAAAATTCAGACAAGTATTTGATAGAACAAATTGGAACATGATATCTTACGAGATGGTTCTAGAAATCCAAAAACATATAAATACCCGTGATTTGGATTCAAGATGGCAGTTTTAGGAGTTTTTAGTTAGAAGTCAAGCAGTTTATTATGAAAGTTAGTAGAAGATAGACACAATTAATTAGTGAAGTCAATTGTTCACAGTTTTAGTAAATCAGTCAAGCAGTTTTATAAGAAATATGAAAGTTAGTTGGAGATAGTCCAATTGTTTAATATAGTGAGTTAAATGAAGATTAAAAATTATGCATATAATTTAATGCACATTTATAATTATACACAAATAATTATTGAAGATTAAAAAAAAGTATATTGGAAGAAATTAAATTATATTATGGTTGGAGATTAGTATAAATCAACTTATAATAAGTGGATATTGGTATATTGAAAAGAAGAATAAATATAAATGCTGTTTGCTGGTTTGGTTGGTGGTGTATAAATGCTGGTGAAGAAAACTATATCTTAAATTGGTAGAAGCTGATAATTGGAAAAAATAATTTCACAAAAAACAAGGATAACTGAAGTACGAAGACATTCAGTGGTGATTAGAATCTATATAGTAGAAAACAGTTCATTTAGGCATTCAGTGAAAGAAAGGTACAAAATTTTGTTAATATAATTTAGTTAGTGTCATAACAATTTCAATTTTAAAGATAGTTTTGTTTAAATTGTAGATTGTCTATAGAATTTAATTAGTTTTATAAGAATATCAATTTAAAGATAGTTTATTTTAAATTTACATTGGCTAAGTTAGATATATATGTGTGTTTCATAATAGTTATAATAAAGATAATTTAAAAAAGTACTTACAAGCTAATTCTTTGAGAACCGCGATAAAAACCCTATATTATTAAAAATACTCATTGCTCATCATTCAAACAAAAAACACATCTTAACAATATATATATATATATATATATATATATATATATATATATATAAATATATATATATATATATATATATATATATATATATATATATATATATATATATATATGTATTGTTGTGGTATTCAAAATTGAAGAGTAAAAATATTAAATGTACGATGAAATCAATATTTCAGAGATTATAGAAAATAAAAATACTCCGAGCTGCCTGGAATTAACCAAAGGTAATCTTAGTCATAAATAATCTTTTGTATAAATATAACAAGTGAATAATATTGCGGGTACAATGAATAGAAGTTAACGATGGTTTTTCCCCATAAGCCATGAAGTGTTCCGTAATCCGTGTTTGCGCCATGAATAGGACAATAAAAATAGTTAATAAGTAATTGATTTTTCAGAATATGTAAATAACCAGTAGAAATTAAGTGTCCTTGTAGAAATAATATGAATTAGGAAAATTTGTAGGTATTTCTGATTTTATGTGGGAGTGGTATGCAAATTTCTGATTGGCCGAGAATTTGGAGAGTGGATGTGGGTGTGTATAATGAGAGGTTGGATCGATGGATAGATAAGATGAGAGAGGCAGTTAGTTCCAGTTTATTAAAGTGAATGGTTGGTTTTCGAGGTGGTATCCAAGGGTAGTAAGTGATAAAGAATAAGTTGTGAGTTGGTGAAGTAATTGTGTCCGACGGTAGCTGATCTGGTACAAATTTGTAAGTAAACTTTTCCTGCTTGTATTCTACGTATCGCTGTTTATTTCGGAACGAGAGATTAAGTTTGGCGAGAGGAAAAGAGGCTGGCATCATTGGAAAGGTACGTGCATTCGAAGGAGAGCATTGAAGATACTAGTTTGCAATATCTTGTTTAATATTGTCAATTACATAGGAGGCTGCTGAGAACTGATAGTTTATTTTGCATAGAACAAGGGATTGGACAACTCAAGGTAGAGGAAGAGTTTCAACGGGAGAAACATTCATAATATATTAAATTTGAGAATTTTGGGTTAAAAAATATTATATCATATTAGTAACGTGTGAATAAGTTGTCGATAGTCGAAGGAGATCAAATTTGTTCTGAGAGGGGACACGGAGCTGTGGATAGAATTGGATGATTCATACAAATTTTTCTTGGTACAATCGTTGTATCCAAATTACATTAGGAAGGACACTGAATATTGTTTGATTTGTTTATGTAGAATAATAAGCTGTATCTTAGATTGTAGTTGTATTATATTATCCATGCATTATTGAAGGTTCACGTACGTAGAACGAATTTTGTTTGATAAACATTGTATGCTAATAATTTTTGGAGGTATTTTAATCAGTTTATTTTATTACATTATTTTCATATCATATTATTATGTTGTGTTATTCCGTTATTTTTTGGACCTAACCCATCAGCTGTAAAGTATAGATATTGAAGCACGAGTAAAACCTGAGATAACAAAATTGAAAGGTGTGATATAAAACATCAATCAAAAATTTTAATAATGTTTTATATATAATTTTTGTAAAGTTTTAAAATTAAAATTCTAGATATCACATTAACTGGCAACCCAACGTAAGGGCTTTAAAATATCGCAAGCTTTACATTTGATGATAGGGAAAGAGAGATGGAATAATTACATGTGGTTCGGAGATCTTGAATGAATTTTGAATTTTAAATTATTTTGACAATTTTCCATTTGACAAAAATTTGATTTATTAAGTGATCGTATTTATTGAATATTTATTGGTTTGAATTATTTGATTTTTATTTTCTTTACCAATCATACATTTGATATTTATTTTGAATTATTTGAATTTTACGGATTGCATATTTGATATTTGTCGTGAAAATTTATTAAATTTGGTTAGAAATATTTGTCGTGTTCTGCAACATATAGAGTGTTGTAAAATTTCACATTTGGCGGGGATAAAAACAGTAACGAAAAGAAACAACATGTCGACCAAAAGAAGTTAAAGCAAAATGCAAGAAAGGAAGGACGATAACAGAGAAGAGGAAAAAATTGTTGAAGAAGGATCGGATAATGAAGGAAATGCTACGATAATGGAGGAAAGAAAAGAAACAGGGATGTTAGAAAAACTATTAGCAATGATGCAGATACAGACACAACAAATATAAGAATAATCACTAAAAATGGAAGAGACCAAACAAACAATAGAGAAAACACAAAAAGAAACATCACTAAAAATGGATGAAACAAAACAATCAATAGAACTAAACAACAGGAATATAGAGCAGCGTCTGAAAAACTATGAACAGGAAATTAAAGGATGTGTTGAGGGGATAAAGAAAGAACTGATACAACAGATAGAAGAAATAACCCTAAAGAATGCAAAACAAGAGACAGAGATTAAAGATATCCAAAATACAATGAAGGAGATACGAAATTGCCAGAAAAAGGAACTAGAGATGCAGAGAGAAGAAATAGAAACTAAAATGAAGGATATTAAGACTGTTCAAAAGATGAAATTAGAACAGTTAAAAGAAAACTTTGAAAGTGCGCTACAAGAAGACAGGAAAGAAGTAGAAAGGAGATTAAAGCAAAATGAAAAACATATTGCAGAAATTGAACTAAGAGGAGGAGAGAGAAAAGAAGTTATCGTCCATAGCACAAGCGAGGCGAAAGTACAATTTGGCGGGGACATTAGAACGACACACCCAGTACCATTTGTTAAAAATTTAAAAACCAAATTGCAACATGTTGGATATTTTGACGATGGCAAAGAAACAATTAGGAACCATCTGAAAGAAGGAGCAGCGTTATGGTACGAAAGCAAAGAGGATGAATTTGAAAATTGGATAGATTTCGAAAACAAATTCCTAAACTATTTCTGGGGGAAAAATAAACAAAGGGAAATTAATCAAGAACTACAAAATGGAAAGTATACTGAGGAAATGGGGATATCTGAAGAAAGATATGCATTACAGATATACAATAATTCAAAATATCTGGAATACAAATATTCTACCGAACAGCTGGTAGAAATGATCAGCAGACATTTTGAGGAAACTTTGGAGGATCACGTGATCGTAAGAAACTATTAAGATATTGATAGTTTATGCCAATTTTTACAGTTAAAAGAGGCGAAAAGAAGGCAAATGAGAAATAGAAGACAGAATGACCAATATCATAGACCGGAAAGAAGATACCAAGCAAATTATGACCAGAGAAACCGATATCCCAGAACAACAAATGAATATAGGCCGAGAAATTACAACAATTACAATAGACAACAAAGTTACGATAACAGAAACGGCACACAAAACAGAACATATGAAAGGAACAATAGGGACAGAGTTGCACAAAATCATCCGAATAGGAATATTAACGAACAAAGGGACGAGAGAAACAATCAAAGCTTCCAAAGACAAAACAGAAGAGAAATGAACCATGTATCCGTAGAACGAGAGGAAGAAGATGGATGCAGTGAGCCCAGACAGGATTTTTAAGAAAGCCTCCACTAAAGAAACATAAAAAACTCTCTGGTATATTTTGTAATCGGAGAGAGTTTATGCAGCTGGCGGGGAACGAAAGACAAGACTCTAATTCAAATTTGATATTTTTAGATGCATTTATAAAAAATAAAGCAATTAAAATTTTGATTGATTCTGGATCGAAAATATCATTAATTAATAGAAATTCAGTAAAAGAATTGAATTTGGATAGATTTGTGTATAAGATTCCTAGGGTTGCTTTAGTGGGTGCGAACAATAAAAAATTGATGACAGTAAACGAAGGTTTGGGAGTACGGACCAGAGTGGGAGAAAATTTCTATATTATGCAATGTGTGGTGATCGACGATTTAAATCATGATATGATAGCGGGAATAGATGAGTTGAGCGAAAAACAGATCACGATTAATTTTTCTGAAAATAAATTGGAAATCAGAGCAGAACCAGATCACAAAGAAGAGGGACAAGAAACAGATATGACGAAAATTGTTGAAAGGACAAATGAACAGGGAAACCATAAAGAAATCAATACGACCGTAGAGAACAAACTGGAAATACAGGTAATAAATCAATCAGAAGAGGAAAAGAAAAGGAAGAAAAAAAAAGGGAGAACTAGAAGAAAGAAGAAAAAAAAGGTTGAGACAAGAGAGCACCAGAAAAGAAAAGGTACAGAAGAATTGTCGGCAACCGACAACAAAATAGAAAAGAAACCGGAAGAAAAAGAAGTTATTATAAGAGAAATGAAAAGAGTAGAAACGTGGTGCTCGGAATACCAAATGGAAATGGAAAATAGAAAAGAAACAGAAGAAGAACTAAAGGAGGAGGACAGGGAAGAGATGGCAATTATGGACGAAAATCCAGAAGTTTGTGAAGAAATACTATGGATCGTGAACGCATGTGAACTAAATGAGGATGAAAGAAAAATAAAATGTGGAGAAAACATGGAAAAGGACAAGGAAGATGAGAATCGGAAAAATGATGATTTAGACAAAGAACAAACGGTGGAAATGAATTTGACAACGAAGCAAGGACAGAGAAAGAAGAAAAAGCAGAAAACAAAATGAAAAAAGGAATAGGGAATTCCGCAAAAGAAGAGATGAGCTCAGCCGAAGAAGAAAAAGAAAAATCAGGTTTGATAAAAGAAAAGGGAAAAGATATAATTGAAACGGAGGAGTTTGAAGAAGAAATATGCGTGATGGAGAAAACGGAATTAATTTCCGAGTTGGAAGCTGTAAAATTGGAAAAGAAAAATTTGCAGATGTTGCTGGAAATGAAAACTGATGACAAAAAAAGACTTATGGATCGCCTAAATAAATTTACATTTATAGAAGAAAGTTTATACATGAAAATTGACAGATTGTTAAAACTTTTAGGAGAAAAAAAAAACGAAAAATTGTGGAGTTAGAATCTTATGTTATAGCCAGTAAATTTGTTTTTTCGAATTTAAGATCAAGCTTTGATGTAGAAAACTTGCAGAAACCAGGATCTCAAATACCTATTTCATCTGTGCATACCGAAAAAAATATCGGTTACAAAAACTCACAAAAAACATACAGGAAAGCTTTTTCAGGATCAGCTAAACTGGATTCGGTAGCGAATGAAACTAAAAAGCACTTAGATCAGATCAGTTTGCTATACGATCCTAAAATGGAATCAAAGTGTGGTTGCGAATTTGGCGGTAGGATTTGTAACTTTCACGACATTTATCGATATCATGAGTAAATTTCAATAACATATTGTAATAATTTGACCCTTAAAAAAATTTTTTTTTTTTGATTTTATAAAAAAAAAATGATAAAGAGTTTTTCGGAGAATCAAATGGCGGGGAGTTGTTGTGGTATTCAAAATTGAAGAGTAAAAATATTAAATGTACGATAAAATCAATATTTCAGAGATTATAGAAAATAAAAATACTCCGAGCTTGTATAAATATAACAAGTGGATAGTCCGGGGACAATAAATAGAAGTAAACGATGGTTTTTCCCCATAAGCCATGAAGTGTTCCGTAATCCGTGTTTGCGCCATGAATAGGACAATAAAAATAGTTAATAAGTAATTGATTTTTTAGAATATGTAAATAACCAGTAGAAATTAAGTGTCCTTGTAGAAATAATATGAATTAGGAAAATTTGTAGGTATTTCTGATTTTATGTGGGAGTGGTATGCAAATTTCTGATTGGCCGAGAATTTGGAGAGTGGATGTGGGTGTGTATAATGAGAGGTTGGATCGATGGATAGATAAGATGAGAGAGGCAGTTAGTTCCAGTTTATTAAAGTGAATGGTTGGTTTTCGAGGTGGTATCCAAGGGTAGTAAGTGATAAAGAATAAGTTGTGAGTTGGTGAAGTAATTGTGTCCGACGGTAGCTGATCTGGTACAAATTTGTAAGTAAACTTTGCCTACTTGTATTCTACGTATCGCTGTTTATTTCGGAACGAGAGATTAAGTTTGGCGAGAGGAAAAGAGGCTGGCATCATTGGAAAGGTACGTGCATTCGAAGGAGAGCATTGAAGACACTAGTTTGCAATATCTTGTTTAATATTGCCAAATACATAGGAGGCTGCTGAGAACTGATAGTTCAATTTGCATAGAACAAGGAATTGGACAACTCAAGGCAGAGGAAGCGTTTCAACGGGAGAAACATTCATAATATATTAAATTTGAGAATTTTGGGTTAAAAAATATTATATCATATTAGTAACGTGTGAATAAGTTGTCGATAGTCGAAGGAGATCAAATTTTTTCTGAGAGGGGACACGGAGCTGTGGAGAGAATTGGATAATTCATACAAATTTTTCTTGGTACAATCGTTTTATCCAAATTGCATTAGGAAGGACACTGAATAATATTTGATTTGTTTATGTAGAATAATAAGCTGTATCTTAATTTGTAGTTGTATTATATTATCCATGCATTATTGAAGGTTCACGTACGCAGAATGAATTTTGTTTGATAAACATTGTATGCTAATAATTTTTGGAGGTATTTTAATCAGTTTATTTTATTACATTATTTACATATCATATTATGTTGTTTTATTCCGTTATTCTTTGGACCTAACCCATCAGCTGTAAAGTATAGATATTGAAGCACGAGTAAAACCTGAGATAACAAAATTGAAAGGTGTGATATAAAGCATCAATCAAAAATTTTAATAATGTTTTATATATAATTTTTGTAAAGTTTTAAAATTAAAATTCTAGATATCACATTAATATGTATATATATATATATATATATATATATATATATTATATATATATATATATATATATATGTATATATATGTATATATGTATATATATATATATATATATATATATATATATATATATATATATATATATATATATATATATATATATATATATATCTACGGCATAAAGTGGACTCCGCCCATGTTAAAATTCAGGTTCAAGTGAGCTCCGTGGTCAAGTGGCCACCGATATACGGAGCTCACTTGACCATTCCATAATATTGGCTCTGTCGATTCGTCAACATGTATAGTTTCACAATTTTTAAAAATTTTGTGGAGCCCCTAAGTACCCCTGTATCATGAATGTATATCGCTTAGTTCACGTGTATATATTATAGGGGTCGTTCAGATCTTGTTCCGTGTATATTGGAACCATACGTATATCGGTTTAAGTAAGCTCTGATAGTTTGGCAACTACGGGATTAAGCCGTTTATTTCCAGCGAATATTCTAAACGGTTCATATAGACTCCTTACTTTTGTTATCATTCATACGCATTACAGTATGTAACAGATATGTGTACTACCAAATACCTGTTTTTGGTAGGTACGTGCTTTTCTAAAAATAGATTTATAGATACAAAAGGATTTCATTACCAAGTTGGATGTGTTTTTTCATATGCGAAAATTTCCTAATGTATTTTGTTAACGTGAGTATGTCTTTATACGTTTTATTTAAGAATCCGGTTATTAAGAACTTCTTTTATTTCATCCATTGTTTCATGATATCTTATATACAGCTTTTTTATTATTTTAATTCTTCTATTTTATTATTTTATTTTTTTCTGGATTCTATTTCTTATTATTCTATTTTTTAATTCTGGATAAAAGGTTATCTCAAAATAAATATTTAAGTGCTAAAATAGATATTTTTTTGTTAAAATGGGTAGTAGTGCACAAAAAAGGGAAGAATGATTAATTTTTCTAACATGAATTATACCACTTCACCAATATTACATATTTCTGAATGTTTTATCTCGTATTTAGGAGTAATATGTAATCAATATAAGTGGAGTTAGTGTCAAATTTGCAATGATCTTTATAAGTAATAGCTTACTGACTGTCTTTACATGTTCAGTTCACATAAATAAACCTTGTCCCTTCAAAAAGAGCGATTTGAACGGTAAAGTTAACTACGAAAGTGCGATAAGTCTTGTACCACCCCACATGCACACAAGTTAACCGGTGTTTGCAGGCAAGAGTCCTCCTGGCAGATTTAAGGAAGATAACTACCATAAGGAAGTTCCGTTCGAGGGATCAGATGGAGAGGAGCAGCTTATTTTTGTTTGTATATCTTGCAGATGTGTTGATATAGCCAGTTTTTCCTTGATTCTAGTCATAAAATGGCCTGGTATTCGTGGAGTGGATGTCACGAATCTGGACTTTGTTTTTTTTGCTCTCTAGCTACTTATCTTCGGATATTAGGTGGACTGATAGCTACGATATTATAGAGCTTATGTATGGATGTGAGTCTTAATATTCCCTGAATTTGGCTGACTAATTTATAACTAAATATTTTATAAGTTATTTAAATAACTATTTATAAGCGGCATTTAGATTAACAAATACCACTCCTCATACCTGATATTTTTCGTACTTCCCTTCGCTGTGTTGGGCAAGATTTAGTATTTGTGACATATATGATCTAACCTGTCATATATAGCCACTTTTGTCTTTTAATTTGAGTTTTTCTTCTATTATCGGTTTATATTAAGGATCATGTACAGAAGTATTCTGTATAGCTGACAAAATAAATAGATATATTGGCCGATAGCTTTTGTAGTCGTTGGAGTTTTTGCCAGGTTTAAGCAAGGCAACAACTTTGTCTTTGCTTTGCTTGTCTAAAGACTTTGAATATTAGCCATTGTTGTATTTTTAGTTCCAATTTTATAGTTAGTTTTGTGCTCAGATCCTCAGCCAGGAGCATTATATACATGGATAGCTTATCCAAGCTCAACATCGTTGAAAGGTTCTCTCAGCTGACTGGTTTTGTTTTCTCTCATTATAAGTTTTTCTTTGCTTCTTTGCCTGCATTTAATATGTAATTTTCAGCGATTAGCTTAATACCAAATACCATAGGATTGGCCATCTATGTGCTTCCTGCATTTTGTTAAGCGCATATGTAAAGTGGAGTGTCTTTATCTCTAGATATACTCTTAATATTTATACACATAATTAGAATAGTTGGTCCTAAAAAGGACCGATTTGACAAAAAACATATTAAGCGGGTGATTTAAGAATTAACGATTACTTAATTATTCATTACCCAGGGTACGCCCGATTGCGGTGGTCTTACTAGTACTTCAATTTTCGTGAACGCTTCTACTTTAAACTTCATAAAAAATGACTAATCTTTCACTTTTCTGTTACTGTTATTTTAAGACGATATTTCGAGTCAGATTTGTATAGTAATAACTATAGTCAATATATAGTCTCTATAAGTAAATGAGTAAATAAACAGGTTAAAATAGGTGTAGAAAATTTTACCTACATATATCAGCACCATTATTTAGGAGATGGGTTTATCCCAGAGATCAAAGGTTACATACTTTTACAGGCGTATTCTAGGTTCTATTTATATATTTTTATTACTAAAAAAGTGTATTTATAATAAAGGCCTTAAGCTATCTGTAGATTCCATGAATATTAGAATCTATGGAAATTAGCAAATTAAAAAATACAGACATAATTCTGAATGACCAACTTGAGACAAACAGTTATCCCCTCCTCAACTTATTCAGTTACAAAATATGACGTGTAAACGCATACCTGTTTAATTGTTAGATAAAATGAATTTCCATCAAGTAACGGTCGAATCTATCACTTACTAAAAGAGTACGAAAAGACCTGCTTATGCTTTAGAGTATGGGTACTTTAGTACAAAGTACCCTTTGCTTTTGCCAATTGCTTTGTCACTTTCTCAGCGATGGGTCTCCCTTTTGCTCATCAATAATGTTCCCGCTCGATATAGTTATTCTAAGATATTCAGATTTCACTATATGCTCTACATTTGGCTTTATCTCCTATTAATTTACAACTACGACGAAATCTTTATAATATATCTGATGCATTGATATTAAAGTGGAGTAGAATACTTGGTAGATAATATTTATTTGTTTTGAGTATACTTATTTTACGACCTAGTACATAAAAAATAAATACTTGTGTGCTCAGTGCTTTCTAAGTCTGTAAAACATAAACATGCTTCCATATTAGATTATACATTTATTAAGAATGTCCACTCTCTGAATTGAAGTTTTTATCTTAAAATATGACTGTGTCCCACAATCTTTCACAAAAGTCATTGTTTTCTGAAATTTTCTGAATAAGGTTCAATAGGTTTTTATATTTTGTTTTAAGTTTTAATCTTTAAGTCGGAGTTCATTTTTTGAAAAACTATAAACATGTGACAACAAATTGCTATATGAACGGCGTTATGCATCACTAGACCCAGCCCCAATTTCTTAAATTGTGGATTATGGCGCTTTCTGGTGGAAAAGAGGAACAACAGGATAACATCAGATGTAGACCAAACAAAAGAAATTAGGACACGCATTGAAATAGCACGTGTATTATTTTTTAAACTTTAAAAGTTTCTTTGTTTTCGGGATATAAAGTTAGAGCCTGAGAATGCTTCGATGTTACGTGTTCTCTACTTTTCTTTATGGCTTGGAAGCGTGAACACTAAAACAAGTCCATCTGAATAAGTTGGCCGCCTTTGAATTTTGGTGTTACAGAAGAATCCTACGAATATCATGGATTCAAAGAATGTCAAACGTGGAAGTAACTAGAATGATAGGAAATGGGGCGGAAATATTATTAACTATCAAAAGACGAAAACTTGAGTACTTAGGACATGTGATGAGAGGGCAAAAATACGCATTATTACAACTTATTATGCAAGGCAAAATCCGAGGAAAGCGAAATGTGGGAAGACGAAGAATATTCTGGCTTAAAAACTTAAGGGAATGGTTTGAATGCAGTAGTGCAGAACTTTATAGAGCGGCAGTCAACAGAGTCCGTATAGCCGTGATGATTTCCAACCTTCGATAGAAGATGGAACTTATAGAAGAAGATAGAAAAATGCATAAACTATCTACATAATAAATCCCATTAACCTGTTAGTAACGGATAACCAGATATATTTAAAAAGATTAAGTACCTTTCTTTTTATTTTGGATTTTGAATCTTGCATAACTAGATCAAGCGACTAATTTTTGTGTATTAGTTTTGGACCAAGCGCCTCTTGCGAGCGTTTTAATGATTGTAAATCGAATATTTGGCAACATATGTACATAAACGTGGTTAACAATGGTGACGTTGGCAACTTGTTGAGGCGTTTAGGTTAAGAAGTAGTGGCAGATATTGCTTAAATTTTTCTATAATAGTCACATTACAGAAGAGCTAACACAGAAAGAGAATACTTAACAAAAGACATAACATTAAGTAAAATGTATGAATTGTATATTGAAGAAGCAGACAATGATCTTGTTAAATTTTCGTTTTACAAAAAAATGTTTTTAACACGATTTAATCTTCAAAGAAAAAAGTTGAAAAAAGATACTTGTAGTAGATGTGATTGTCTCGAATTAGAAATTAAAAATTGCGAAGATAACGAACAATTAAGCGTTAAAAAAAAGAAAAAATGTGCACTTAGAAGAAAGAAAGCTAGACATGAAGATAAGCAACGATCAACCAGAAGTGGAAACCTTTTGTTTTGATTTAAAGAAAAACTCTTCCCCTTTCGAGAATTCTAATAAATATTGTCTATTATAAGCGTCAATTATGTATTTACAACCTTGGTATCCATAGCGCCAAGGATAAAAAAGTCATTGTTATATTTGGATAGAAGGTGAAGCTGGTCGGGGAGCCCAGGACGTAGGCATTTGTCTTAAGAAACACATTGAAGAAAATGTTACTTCTGCAAAACATGTAATTTTGTGGTCAGACTTTTGTGGCGGCCAAAACCGCAGCATTAAAATAGTTTTGATTCTGAAAATGATTTTGGAAACTCATCCTACCATTGAAAAAATTACATTACGCTATTTCTTCCCTAGTCATAGCTTTTACCCAATGGTAGTGATTTTGGAGATTTTGAAAATGCCCTAAAATTTCAACAACGTTTATATACCGTTGATGATTACCTAAACGTGATGAAAAAATTCCGTAAAAAGAACCCACTAGTAGTTCACAGAATAAAAAAAGAAGAATTCTTCAAGCTAAGAAGAAATACAAGCGAATCAACAGAAGAGACCAATTTAATAGATCTTGATAAAATATTAAAGTTAACAACTACAATTTCGTAAATATGGAAAACTTTAAATATCTTAGATAAATAATCACGGTTAATAATAATGCCACTAAAGAAATACAGATCATAATTTAAACTTTTTACCTATTTTAATACATAGATGCTAATCATGGACAATGACTAAAACGGATAAGGAAGAACTACGAATATTTGAAAGGAAAATAATAGGAAAATTGTTTTAACCTCATTATCATATCGCTACAAATCCGTATAGAAGAAGAACACATTCTTAATAAAGAAAGCTCATATAACGATATTGTTTAGGAAAATAAATTGCTTAAGGTAGATCGTACACATGCATAGACGCCAAGATGTCAAACTTGTAAAACTGGTATGGAAGGAAGTTAGCACAGAAGAATACCACTTGGGCGTCTCAGTATGCAATGAAGAGAAAACATCCAATCATATCTCAAAAAATTAACATCGTGAAGGTTCTTCTCTGAACCCCATAACAAATGGCTAATCTTTTACTTTTCATTAAAAATTTAAATTTTAATAAGTCACGTAAATAACGTTTTAAAAGTGCCTTTCCTGAGATAACTTTTTTTAAGCCTGGTTTGTTTGATTACATGTAATTGATTTGATAGTCCCCAACAGATGAGTATTGACTATAGGTAGGATAGCAGGTAGTTGAACAGGCATGTGTTGATAAATATGATGGGTCGGTAGATATTCTCATTATTCCTAAATCTGACCTCATGTTACCTTCCCCCTTCATTTGTGGAAGTCCTAAAGGCATTTTTTCTCTTGGGGCATCCTCCCAATTTAACTTGGCAATGTAGTTATTATAGAGCCTTTGGATATAGCCAGCGCAACTTTAGCATTGAGATTTAGCTTCTTACACGACGTTGTTGTCTTTATATATGTGTTTGGCCTTGGCATTAGTTCCGTTCGGTATTGGTTAGTACGCGGACCTTTGTAAGTCGGAAAATACTTCTGATGGCTTTTCTAGCAATCCTGATCTAATTAATACCTGAGTTTTAAGTACATTGTTTTGTTAGCGTTCTGGCCACATATCCACACATTAGCACTGGTTAAATCACTGTTTTATATATCCTGATTTAAGAAAGTCGTATTAGACCTCTGAATTTAAAAGTATTATAAGAGTTATATATACATCAGTTAGCTACCTGAATATTCCCTTTTATTTCTTATGTTACAACGTTATCTACGATATCTAAAATGTTGGAATCCTTTAAAATTATATGGGTCTATTGTTACGTTATGCCCTACTCTACGTCATCTCTTTTGTATGTTAAAGAACATTTATATGCTTTATTACTGACTATTAGACCGTTTTTTTATGTTAATATCATTATTTTATAGTATTCTAATAATTTATGGATTAAATCCGGATAGAAAATTGATATTCTTCACTTTCTCGGAAAAATAATATTCTAACACACAAAATCCTATTAAATTGCCAAAACCTTCCTTGCATATTCTATTCACTTATGAGGGGCAGCAGCAATATCAGTACCATAATAAGGCGTATAGTACTGGACTGGCTAATCGTTGGATAATGGGAAGGATGAGTTTTAATGTTTTCGGGACTGCCATCTGTTAGCGGAGTGCAGAGATATTAGTACCAAGTTAATGCATATAGTAATTGTTGCTTGAACTTTATTATTATTAAACAACACTATAATTTCTAGTAAAATCATCATGACTTTACAGTAAGACAAATTTTCGAATGTTGGTTATGAAAACATCATGTACATACCACCAGGTTCCCTATGTCGATATCCAGCAAAATCGTTGTAATAAGGAGACGGCAAACAAAAATCCAGAGATAAAAATATGCACCAAGAAAGTCTGTTTTATTCAACAGTCGAATAAACTACAGATTCTTGATTCAAATAGTCAAAAAATCAATAAACAGCTTAGTAAAATAGAAATAACGCCTATTTAAGATGTAATCCATTAACGGGCCAAGGTACAAAGCACTCCTGGCATATGCTAATGATATGGATCTCATAAGAAACTTTCTCCGGTCCGCAAACATCTTTAACAAAGTGCACGAAAAATGTTTCACTTAAAATCAACGAAATGAAAACCAAATACAAGCGAATCAACAGAAGAGACCAATTTATTAAATTTAGAAAAAACATTAAAGTCAACAACTACAATTTCGAAAGTATGGAACATTTTAAATTTGCTGTGGCAAAAATCATCATACTTGGGTTACATTGATATTTATGTGGCAATCAGCTGTAAAAGTCATTGCCTTTTTCGTGTCGTATCATATTTTAGCATACCATATTTTGAGTGAAATTGATCCTAAATGCGTCTAATAATATTAAGTTTGTAAAACAGCTGTCCGTTTATGCTCATTCATTCACCTTTTGTAAAACAGTCTGTGTAAATATAAGGGATTTATATAATCTTTTCATTTCGTAATCTTTTCGTTTTATAATTATAGTTCTCTTGCTTTTATTTTCTATGGTAATACATATACATACCCAATTCAAAAGGGAGAAAACCAGCGAATTCTAAATAAAACATAAACATTATTCTCTCTTTCTCCCTATATGTTATATAAAGATCATCGTCATCGTATAGTCAGAACGGAACAAGATTCTATTGCCTTTTCTTCTTTTTGTCTTCCCTTTCCTATTGAAAATACAGCCAGGTAAATGACGTTTTTAAAATTTATGTCAATATTTCTGAAGTGCCTGTCTTTGGATATTTTTTTTTAAGCCCAGTTCGTTTGATTACATGTAATTGATTTGATATTCCACAACAGATAAGTATTGATTGTATGTAGGATATCAGGTGTTGATAAATATAATGGGTCGGTAGATAGTCTCATTATTCCTAAATCTGACCATATGTTACCTCCTCCTTCATTTGTGGAAGTCTTAAAGGCATTTTTTCTCTTGGGGCATCCTCCCAATTTAAATTGGCAATGCAGTTATTATAGAGTCTTTTGATAAAGCCAGCGCAACTTTAGCACTGAGATTTAGTTTCTTGTACGACGTTGCTATCTTTATATATGTGTTTGATCTTGGAATTAGCTCTGTTCGGTATTGGTTAGTACTCGGACCTCTGTAAGTCGGAAAATACCTCTGATGGCTTTTCTAGCAATCCTGGTCTAATTAATACGTTCTCGTCACGTATCCACACATTAGCACTGGTTTGATCACTATTTTATATATCCTGATTTTAGAGATTCGAATTAGACTTCTGGATTTAAAAGAGGGTTATATATACATAAACATCAGTTAGCTACCTAAATATTCCCTTTTATTTTTTATGTAACAACATTACCTACGGCATCTAAGACGCTGCAATCTTTCAAAATTATATAGCTTTATTGTTCCGTTATGCCTTACCAGTGGCGCACCGAGGGGAGGGGTTTTGGGGGTTAACCCCCCCCCCCCAGGACCCTATTCCGACACTGTTACTTACACATTTTAAGGACTCAAAATGGAGGTAACATCATAAAAAAAATTTTGGTGACCAACCAAAACCCCCCCCAGAGGCAAATTCTAGGTACGCTACTGTGCCCTACCCTCGATCCTCTCTTTTGTATGTTAAAGAACATCTACTAGAACATCTACTAAAGAAAGCCTAACCACTTTAAAATCCGGTCACATTTTCTATCATGTCGGAGAAAACTATGGGAATGGAAGCATTGGGCTCTTTATTAATAAAAAACTAGCTGAGAATATCATATCAGTAAAAGCAGTTTCCACAAGAGTTCTACTTGCAAAATTACAACTAAACACCCGTTACTCCATAAAGATCATTCAAGTCTATGCACCAACATCGAGTCACGCTGACGAAGAAATAGAACAGTTCTATGATGACTTGTACACAGCTGTTTCAGAAGACCAAGAACATTTTACGGTAATATGTGGCGACTTTAATGACAAAATAGGAATAAGCACTGACCCAGCTGAAAATGCCCTCGGAAATTTTGGCACACCAGGTAGAAACGAAAGGAGCGAAATACTCTTAAATTTCCTATTAGAAAACAATCTATATTTAATGAATAGCTTCTTCTATAAGAAGATCCATAGAAGATGGACTTGGAAGAGCCCCTATGGTAAGACAAAAAATGAGATCGACTTCATCATCACTGACAAAAAACATATAGTCAAAGATGTTACAGTCTTTAAATAGATTTTCGGTTGCAAGCGATCATAGAATGGTCCGAGCAACTGTAGAAGTCAATATTAAGCACGAAAGACTGAAGCTGATAAAAAGTAAAAAATTCAAACCTTGGATGCGCCCAACGAATGAACTTGAGTTTGAAAAATATATCACCAGTAACTTACTCAGAAATACAACAAGAGAAGACATAAATAACCTAAACGAAGAAATAGTAGATACATTAACACAAGATCAGGAAAAATTTGGCCCTAAACATGGAAAAGAACAAAAAAATAGTAAAGAAACGAAACAAAAAATGGAAGATCGTAGAATGCTGAGAAGTCAAGGAAATGTTGACTTACAAGATATAAACAACATAAATAAAGAAATCTCTAAAGCCATCAGACGGGATATTAGAAAATACAACAACGAGAAAATTATAAAAACTATAGAAGACAACAAAAGCATGAAAGCGTTGAGGAGAAAAATAGAAAATGTCAAAAAAGAAATCTTCCAACTTAAAGACAAATATGGAAACATTATATAAAAGTCAACTTATTCCAGAGCTCATCAAACAACCAATACAAAAGGTACATAATGTAGGATCGGAGGATATACCAGATATATCACGAGAGGAAATTCAACATGCCCTCAAAAATATGAAAAATAATAGAGGTCCGGGGGAAGATGGTGTAGTCATTGAGACAATTAAACTAGGAGGTCCACTTTTGATGTCCCGAATCCAAACACTTTTTAATCTATGTCTGCATAGTGAAAACATTCCAAGTAAATGGAAAAATTCGGTTACAATCATCCTCCACAAAAAAGGGGATAAAGCAGATCTCGAAAACTATAGGCCAATTAGTTTGCTTAACTACCTATACAAGCTCTTTACTCGAATACTCACAAAGAGATTAGAAGCAAAACTCGATTTCTATCAATCAGAAGAACAGGCAGGATTTCGAGCGGGACACGGAACAAACGACCATTTGCAATGCCTTAAAACTCTAGTTGAAAAGTCTATCGAATATAACAGACCCCTTGCTCTTATCTTTGTCGACTTCCACAAAGCATTTGACACAGTCGAAACAGTTGCTATCTTAAAAGCACTATCAGAATGCAGAATATATCAAAGGTATGCAAATATTATTCGAAATATATACGAAAATGCGACAACAACCGTTAACCTCCATTGCACTGAGAAGATAAAAATTGGCAGAGGGGTGCGGCAGGGAGATACCTTGTCGCCAAAACTATTTATAATAGTCATGGAGTACACATTTAAAAGGCTAGAGTGGGAATCAAAGGGTATTAGAATCGATGGAAAGATATTCAATCATCTCAGATATGCCGATGATATTGTCCTCATAACAGACAACTTAGGAGAAGCCAGAGTTATGCTACAACAACTACAGCAAGTAACCCAGAAAGTCGGTTTAAAAATAAACTATGGAAAAACAAAAATGATGACCAATCTCTTCCCCAATGAGCTAATAGAAATCAAAAAGTCGCCCATAGAACCTGTAGAAAAATATGTGTATTTGGGTCACGAAATAAGGTTAACGCGAGATAACCAAACATGCGAGCGATCCATTTAAAAAGAAAAGCTTTTAACCAGTGCGTTCTACCAGTCCTCACATACGGAGCAGAAACCTTAACTCTCACAAAAACATCAGCCGAAAAATTGAGAAGGACACAACGAAAGATTTAGAGATCAATGCTTGGAATAAACTTAAGCAATAGAATAAGAAACGAGGAAGTTCGTAGACGAACCGGAGTGGAAGACATTATCGAACATATTACAAAAAAAAATGGAGATGGGCAGGACATGTTGCAAGAATGAAAGACAACAGTTGGACCAAAAAATTGCTTGAGTGGAGACCACGGGCTGACAAGCGAAGCCGAGGAAGACCCCCAAAGCGATGGACCAACGGCCTCAAAAGAATCGTGACCAATTGGATACCAGAGGTGCAGAACAGAAGCAGGTGGAAAAGTCTAGAGGAGGCCTATGTTTAACAATGGACAACTCATGACTGATTGATGATGATGATGACTATTAGACCGCTTTTTTTTGCTGCTACTAGCATTATTTTAGAGCATTCTATTATTTAATTTATGGATTAAATCCGGATAGCAAATAGATATTCTTCACTTGGAGAAATAATATTCTAACACACAAAATCCTATTAAATTGTCAAAACCTTCCTTGCATATTCTATTCACTTATGAGGAACAGCAGCAATATCAGTACCATAATAAGGCGTATAGTTCTGGACTGGCTAATTGTTGGATAATGAGAAGCATGAGTGTAGCAGTTTTAATGTTTTCGGTACTGCTACCTGGTATCGGGGAGCAGAATTATCATTACCGAGTTAATGCATATAGAAATTGTTGCTTGAACTTTATTATTATTAAACAACACTATATTTTCTAGTAAAATAATCATAAATTTACAGTAAGAAAAATTTTTGAACGTTGGTTATGAAAACATCATGTACATACCACCGGGTTCACTATGTCCATATCCAGCAAAATCCTTGTAATAATGATACTGGAAACCAAAGATAAAAATATGCTCCAAGAAACTCTGTGTTATAAAACAGTCGAATAAAACACAGATTCTCGATTCCAATAATCAAAAAATTAATGAACGGCTTACTAAAATAGAAATAAAGCCTATTTAAGATGTAATCCATTAACGGCCCAAGGGACAAAGCACTCCTAGCATATGCTAATGATATAGAACTCATAACTCTAATGAGAAACTCTTTCGTCCACAAACTTCAATAAAGTGAAGAGAGCACAAAAAATGTTTGACTTAAAATCAACGAAATAAAAACCAAATACAAGCGAATCAACAGAAAACCAATCAACCAATTCAATAAATTTAGAAAAAACATTAAAGTCAACAACTACAATTTCGAAAGTATGGAACACTTTAAATATCTTAGATCACTAATCACGGTTAGTAATAATGCCACTAAAGAAATACAGAGCATAATTCAAACTTCAGACCTATTTTAATACATGGATGTGAGTCATGGAGAATGACTAAAACAAATAAGGAAGCACTCCGAATATTTGAAAGGAAAATAATCAGAAATTTTTATTTAACCCCATTATCATAACTACTATTTAAATGGGAATAAGCCACAATTAGAGGTTAAAGTTAGTTTATTGACGTTTCAATTTCCACTTCGGAAATCATTCTCACTAATGTTTGTATTTTGAGAACGATTTCCGAAGTGGAAATTGAAACGTCAATAAACTAACTTTAAGCTTTAGTTGTGGCTTATTCCCATTTAAATAGTAATTACTTTAAAATGCCACAAGAAAATAGCTTCAGAACTTATTATCATATCGCTACAAATCCGTATAGAATAAGAAAACATACTGAATAAAGAAAGCTCGCATAACGATATTGTTCAGGAAAATAAATCCCCAAACTTGTAGAACTGGTGTGGAAGAAAGTTAGCACAGAAGAATGCCACTTGGGCATGTCAGTATATAATGGAGAGAAAACATCCAATCATATCTCAAAAAATGAACATTTCATTTGATTGCAGATTCGTGGAAAATCGATCAACTTGGAGATAAGTTGTAGTCAGCGAAGACCTACCCAGTGTTGTAGCGCTACGTATTGATAATGATAAAGAGAAAGGAGAAACAGTGACAAAAAGCAACAAAAATGGACTATGGAGCAAAGCTGCTTCAAAATCTTTGATTGGAGAGGATTAAAATGAAAGTGTAAGAAATACAATGGATGATTGATGGATTCGAGAAACTTGAGACTTGAGATAGGCACTCTCCGAAACAGCTGTAGTGATAAGATAGAAATAATTTTGTAGAAGTTTTGCTGTTTTATTGTTAAACAAAATGGAATTAACATACGACATTATATACGCCAAAATAACTAGACAACTTATATGATACGGACATTTAAGGAGAAAGTTTAATGATACAATAATCTACCCAATATTTGTTATGAGTAAAAACGATATGAATAAACAAAATAAAGAAATCCATGGCAAAAGGCAAAAAGAGTAATGATTTAAAAATGAGAGAGGTATCCTGTGGATAACATGTGCTTAATTAGGAACGAATGGAGATGAAGATCAGAAGACGACAAAGAATGTTTTAAATTGATAAATGTATACAATTTTTAGCAATGTATATTTATAGGTCATTATTAGGGCCAACGTGCTAATTTTATCTAAAATAACACTTTTCAAGTTGGATCGGTTACAGCACGGTGGAATCAAATACACCCAAAGTTAAAAACTATCGATATTTATATGAAAGATGAAACCTTATGGCACATGACCGTGCAATCTTGACACCTACACATTATCATATAATTGTGAACGGTATATTGTACCTAATTACTAAGAAGTTTGTTATTTTATTCTAAGAATAAGTTTAATAATTTACGGGAGATTTAATGTATTTAAAATTTTACAGGATCCGGTATCGCAATAAGAAGTCAAATTTCACTACAACTCCATTAAAACGTGTTAAATTTTACTTTGGATATTCTTTTTGTGAATATAATAAGTAAAAATACAGTAAGTTTCATCTTCTTATTGTGCCGTATTCTAATTAAGGTTAGCGATTACTTCTTTAAACGCTTCCCATAAATTATTATAGTTTTAATTTAACTACTTTATGAAACAAATATTGCACGTCATAAATTGCAGGAATTGAAAAATTACAAAGATCTCCTGTTTACAGAGTTTCTTTTAATTTTAGGTAGTTTATTATAATCCTACCGAAGGGCTTCTACTTGCTTAAACTGTTACACGACTACTCTACTCGATGTTAGTACATTTAGAGACTAAATGTTTAAGTGCATATACATTTTAACAAAAAATAATAATAAATAAAACGAAAACTAGCCATTTCCAAGTTTATAATAAATACTTTTTTAAGTTTGAAAATAATTAAAGCAAGTAATATAAATAACCACCATAAAATATTTAACTACATTAACCAAGTACCTATTTGTGAAATTTCTCGATGACTAAATTGATTGATATTTAAATAAATTTGAAGTTCCAAAACGTACCTGCTGTAAAATTTAAAAATCTACGACTAATCAAATTATTGGCAACATCGGAGGAGTTTAGTTGTATACGCAAAGAAATGTATACGGATCCCAAAAGTGTTTTAACCTATTACGGAGTCCACTTAATCCGACGTGTTGGTTGGAGTCCACATAAAGCGCTACCCAGATAATAATATACACGATGTATATTCGCCTGGAGTTAGTATAATACCGTTTTAGTACGGAGCCCCCATTAACCGCTAGATCTATATATATATATATATTATTGTGATATTTAAAGTCTTGGTGCGCCAAGCAATAATTAGCTAATTAATTTTTTTGATTAATTAAAATTATTTAAATGATATGATTATTACTCTATCACAATTTTTAATTCTTTTATCTCAGGGTTAAATTCGTGCTTCAATATCTATGCTATTACATGTGAAAGGTAAGGTCCAGAGAATACCGGAATAATAAAAAACACATATGATCTAACACTATATATTGAAATAAAAATAATGAAATAATTCACACTCAAAAGTTTTCAATAAACAAATCTCATATAAGGATTCTCAAAATTTTGTTCTCCGTACGTGAACAATCAAAATTAATGGTACAAACAATATTAATTGAAAACTCAAAATCCCAAACTATTCTAACTCTCCTAATCAAAATATTTATATCCTTTCTAAATTACGTGTAAAAATTGTGTTATCAATAAAAGAAAAAAAAAACTGCAGAAAACAAAAATATCTCTCTCTGATGATGAGTGGTCCAAATCCTTGTTCCTTGTAGACTGTATTATCTCCTCTCAACCGCTCCCTATGTAATCAGCAATCTTACAACAGATTGTTGCAAGTATATCGTCCTTAATGATCTCCTTCAAAAGCAACAATCATTCAAATTATGATAGCCTTTCTCCTCTCGATAAACTGAATCTCTCGTTGGCCCGAGTGAAAAATGACTCTTGGAATATCTTCTCTTTACGATAAACTGAATCTCTCGTTGGCCTGAACAGTGACTCTTGGAATATAAGTAGGAAAATATGACTTACAATATTTTGCTGCTTCAGCTTCTGTCAGATACACTAACTCCACAAAAACTCACTAACATTCAACACTACTGCTTGCTATTTCTTGGGAACCACCAGAGAACAATCACTGTTCGTCTTACAGACTTGGAAAACCAACTGAACTCCTTTTCTCTCTCCTCAATCTCGCTAAACTTTTTCCTACATACTTATCCCACCTTTTTCAATCTCCGCCAATCAAAACTCGTCACAATTCCCCCATTTTTTCATTTCGATAACAAACAAATTTTTACCTATAATTATAAAATTTCCTAAAACTTATTTACAAATAATATTTTCTATAATTCTTAAAAACTAACAAAAACCTCTTTCTATAATCCCTTCTATTGTCTTTAATCACTGCATTAATGTATTTTGAAAAACCCCGTTCAATTGTCTTTGGCTTTCACTTAAACTTATGCGGGTCACTCAAGTATAACAAAGAAATAATTTATGTATAGCTTACATTTTGTTTAGTACAGGTAATCCAAGAATTTAATAACTTTCCTTCTTTGAAATGTTTGTTGTTTATTATCTTACTTATCTGAATTATTTTAATGTTTTTGAACTTTGAAATATTTTTAAACAAACCAATATTTTTCTCGATTTTACATATCATAACAATATATATATATATATATATATATATATATATATATATATATATATATATATATATATATATATATATATATATATATATATATATATATAAAAAAGGGGGGTTGAGGTTAATTGGGTATACAGCTGATTAAAAGCCAAGTGTACTCTGTTTAACAATTCATTATATTTCGCCAATTTTCATTGGCATCATCAGATGAGAGCTACAATTATTTAAAACATGGTAAAATACAATTTAATAATAGTTTGTTGTTTATATACTTACTTAATTGAAGTTAATGGCAGTGCGATTTATTTTAATACCATCAAGTAAAAATTTTTTTGTTGGAATAATGTTGATTGTAGTTGATGTTGATTACAAATTAAAATATAGGAAACAAATACAATTTAAATTAAAAATAAAACAGACATAACGTTTAGTTAGGTAAATGTAAATGTAAACTAAACGTTATGTCTGTTTTATTTTTAATTTAAATTTTATTTGTTTCCTATATTTTAATTTGTAATCAACATCAACTACAATCAACATTATTCCAACAACAAAAATTTTTACTTGATGGTATTAAAATAAATCGCACTGCCATTAACCTCAATTAAGTAAGTATATAAACAACAAACTATTATTAAATTGTATTTTACCATGTTTTAAATAATTGTAGCTCTCATCTGATGATGCCAATGAAAATTGGCGAAATATAATGAATTGTTAAACAGAGTACACTTGGCTTTTAATCAGCTGTATACCCAATTAACCTCAACCCCCCTTTTTCATCTACCAGTTCAGCTGTTATTTTAGAGGATATATATATATATATATATATATATATATATATATATATATATATATATATATATGTATATATATATAATATATATATATATATATAATATATATATATATATATATATATATATATATATATATATATAATATATATATATATATATATATATATATATATATATATATAATATATATATATATATATAATATATATATATATATATATATATATATATAATATATATATATATATATATATATATATATATATATATATATATATATATATATATATAATTTCGGTTTACAACGTTCTTCAACGTCTTCCGATTTCCAATCTCCATCTCATTCTATCGTTCCATAGATCGTCCTCAAGTTCTCTTTCTCTGATTTCTTTATCAACTCCTTCTCTCCAACTTCTTCTAGGCCTTTCTGGTCTTCGCCTACCTCTTGGTTGCCATTCAAGAATTTGTCTTGGTATTCTATTCTCCGGCATTCTCCTTACGTGTCCGTACCATCTGAGTTGTGTCGTTTTGATGTCATCAACAATACTATGTGTTACTCCCATGATTTCTCGGACTCTCTCGTTTGTTATTCTGTCGCGTCTGGAGATTCCCGCCGAGCGGCGCCAGAAGTCCATTTCTGTTGCTCTAAGCATTTTCTCTGATCTGTCTTTTAGGGGCCACACTTCGCATCCATATGTTGTGTTACTTTTTATTATGGTGTTGTATATTCTTCTTTTATTGTCTTTAGAGATGTTTTTATCCCACAGTACGCTGTTTAGTAAGGCTATGCCTTTCCTTCCCTGTGTATTTCGTTCCTTAATGCATCTAATTTTCCGTCTTGAGTGATCTTTACTCCTAGGTATTTGTAGTTATCACATAGTTTGATCTCTTGATTTTCCTCTACGAGAAGGTTATGTTGATCTCCTCCGATACTCATGTACTCAGTTTTTTCCATATTCACTTCCAAACCCCACTCTGTAAACTCTTCTAATAGTTTTCGCAGCATGTAACTAAGGTCTTCAGAGTCCTGTGCGATGATAAACTGGTCATCCGCAAAGCACAGAGTGTACAAAGTTAAGTCTATTAGTGGTATGCGCATATTCGTACATTTTTTCTTCCATTTGTTGAGTGCTGCTTCGAGGTATATTTTGAATAATGTTGGGGATATACAGCATCCTTGTCTTAGTCCTTTAGTCACTTTGAATCCCGGTGTTATCAGATTTCCTGTTTTAATTCTTGTTGTTTGTTGGTAGTACAACGTTTTTACTGCTTCAATCAATTCTATATTTATATTTGTTTTCCCCAGTGCCTCCCATAATTTATCAAGCGGAATACTATCATATGCTTTCCTAAGGTCTACGAACGTCAGATGGACTTCTTGGCCACGAGCAACTTTCTTTTCAATTATCTGAGTAATAGAGAAGACATGGTCTATTGTAGATCGACCTGCACGAAAACCAGCCTGTTCTTCGGCTTCCATATCTTGGTATTCTTCTTCTATTCGATTTTTTATTATTTTCCCATATATTCTGCTAATACTACTAGTTACTGCAATTCCTCTATAGTTTTCAGGTTTCGATTTATCTCCCTTTTTATGGATGGTGCTCATATGCGATTCTTTCCATTCGTCAGGTAACGAATATTATTAACGAATATATTAACGTCATATTATTATTAATATATATATATATATATATATATATATATATATATATATATATATATATATATATATAATATTAAATATATATACAAAAGGAACATTTTTATTCTCGAGGGAGGAAGAGAGAGAAAATATAGCTTCTGTCTCTCTCTTACTCATTATCTTACATATGTACAGTCCATCTAATTTACAAACCGTTTCACGTCATTATCTACATCAGAGATCGAAGTTGACATAGTTGCCAAAGTATAAAAAAATCCTGAATCCATTTTAAATCAAATAGGTCACATAATTATTATTATACTCTTTACAACGACTATTTAAATTCTTAAGTGACATTTTTGAAATAAAACACACTAATACAGAGTTTATTAAATAGGTAAAAATATAAAACAAGAGGTATTCACTTTAAAATTTAAAATAATGAAGACAAAAAGTGTCAACACCGCAACTGTCAAATAAGTGTTACCAATTTATGCCAAAATTTCACCTTCGTCTGCCTTCGTTCGATTACAGTTACAGTGTGTTCCGAACAAATGTTCTTCATAAAAACGCTTTATAATGCATTTATACAAATTAAATGAAACATATTGTTGTCTATTTCTTTAAGTTAACATTATTAGAAATCTTTAAATATTAGTTCTACGCGTATATAATAAAATATGTCTAGTGGCTGTAATGCCAGTATACTCGGCAAAGTGATTCTAAAGAAGAACACACCTACCGCCTAAATATTTCGTGTTGGTATCATGTGACGTCACGGGCTATAACGCCGATGACGTACAACGGTTTGTAAATTAGATGGACTGTAATGATTTCACCGATTCACTCCCGTACAAATTTCCAACGTGGAGCGCGCATATAGAAGTATAACTTCAAAAAATTCGATCATTTTTTGAACATAATTTCAAAATTAATGTGTACGTTAAGCTGTAATAATGGGTTCGGGCCACGGTTCGTAGACTTACTACGGTTGCCTCTTCCGACTGGGGTGGGGATGCTTGAGTTACGTCACCAGAGTACACAAGAATACAAAACCCATTTATTTTCGATTGAAACTGAATGTAGAGGGCAGGTCAATTGCAGTGTTGATTGGTTGAAGGGAAGAATTACGTCACGAGAGTACAGTTTCGGGCTTAATGTTCATTGGTTAGGCGGAAGAGGCAACCGTAGTAAGTCTACGAACCGTGGGTTCGGGCCTCTTCCGCCTAACCAATGAATATTAAGCCCGAAACTGTACTCTCGTGACGCAATTCTTCCCCTTCAACCAATCAACACTGAAATCGACCTGCCCTCTATATTCAGTTTCAATCGCGAATAAATGGGTTTTGTATTCTTGTGTACTCTGGTGACGTAACTCAAGCATCCCCACCCCAGTCGGAAGAGGCAACCGTACTAAGTCTACGAACCGTGGGTTCGGGCGGTCTTGAATACGTCACACTCCTGGGCCAGCTGTCAAATGTCATGCGCAATATCATACCTTGTATCGGTGCCTTGTATTCATCATGGTACAATGAATACACAAGGTATGAAATTGCGGATGACATTTGACAGCTGGCCCAGGAGTGTGACGTAGTTAAGATCGCCTGAACCACCTTGAACCCGTTATTACAGTTTAACGTATACATAAATTTTAAAATTATGGTTAAAAAAGGATCTAATTTTTTTTAAATGTTTTGTTTTGGTTATAATTGAATAAAAAATATATTTTCAGCAGCGTAAAACCTTTACTTCTCCTAGAGATTCAGGCGAAATATTTATTGTTGTTTTCATACATATACTAATAATATAAAGTACTCTCTTTGTATGCAAATCCCTTGAAATTTAAAAATTTTTCTGCAGTGGAAATACTGTGAATAGGTAAATAGTAGTAGATTTGCTTATTCTGATTCACTGTCACTCACTTCCAAGCAGTTTTACTGAAATAAAAACAAAATAGAGTACAATAAAGAAAAATCTGTTTTACAATTCAATATGGTATTTTAGATAAGTTATAATGAAATTTAGTAAATTAAAAAATATACACGTTACTATAACCTATCGATTATTATATGCAAAATTTACTTATCAAACAATATAATAATATGAAAATAAGACACAAATTAGTTCAAACGCAAAACACAATAAATATCGACTTCAGACGACTTTACACCGGCAAGACAGAAAGCTTGTATAAAAACAAAAGTTCAACAATAATATCGGTTATCAATGGTGACTATTGCAAATTGCAAGTTATGAGATAATAAATATATTTTAAAGTAACTCAATACTGACTGAGTCATCTATTTTATAATACAAAAATAATTTAGATATATGCTTACATATGTGTCTTCATACAAATGGTGTTTAGTTACTGTTTATTTATACTGTATAGTATTTTTTATTTGCCATTGTATATCTGGTTTTGTACCTTTTTCAAAGTACGCTGTGCAATTGCTTGTTGCAATAGTGACAATGAAGATAAAATCTTTAGGTTTCATACATTTCCTAAAGATAGTGTGACCAGAAAAAATCTTGTTGTAGATAGGATAATTTTAATTGTAATACTGCAAGAATTTGTTCTACACATTTTAAAACTGAAGATTGCCAACAGAAATCTGCAACAGGAACTTTTAAATTACGTTTCTAAAATGGGTCTAAAACTCAAACCTAAGGCAGTACCTAGTCTTTATTTGAGTAAATCAACATCGGCTACCCTTTTAACCAACCAAAAGAAACGCGTACAAGGAGGCGAACACAGAAAGTCGAAAACGTATGTTGAGCAGCTTCTTACTACTTCTAGGTCAACGACGTAAGCCTAAATCTTATAATCTTAATAATATTAATAATTATTAGTCATGAAACCTTAAATGGTTTTTTCATATCGATTTGTTAGGTAAGAAACTAGCCTCAGCCTGCTATGCAATTTGCAATAAGAACTGTTTCTTAGGAAATCAATTTAGCATCTTCCAAAATAACATATTTTTCTTTGTTAAATCATGTTATCATTATTAAAATATACAATGTTATCATTATTATAAACAATACCAAGATAATTTTATGTGTGAATATTACAAAAGATGTAATTTTAAATGTTGTGCAATATTGTGTGACTTCACTACACTCATATTCGATGGCCAGCTAGCTCATTCGATATAAATAAAGTTGACTTTGTCATTATTTAGTTTGATTTTGTGTTTAGTTCAGTAGGTATATACATGATACTATGATTAAGAAGATAAGATATTGCGCATAAGTCGTGACGTAATTGTATCATGGGTATATATACGTACAAATTTTGTGTACCTTCATTACCACTTTTCTGTATCTTTTTAAACATCTGAAATATCGAAGTCTGGAGTATAAGTTAATTAACATGTACCTACGTGTAATAAAAGATAATTCAAACTTGTTTTATAAAGGATAAATATTATAATAACATAATTTTATCATCTCTTTATAATTACTATAATTAAATTAGCCAAATTATATAAAAAAAAACTTAAAATTAAAAGTCTTTCCTATAAAACTACATTCAAATGTTGCGGGAATAAGCGTTCTTGACTACGTCATGCGCGAAAGCGAACCGATTTTGGAACATTATGTATCATACCTTGTGTATTGTACCATGGTATTCATTGTACCCAGACCCAGAGATATGTAAGAGAGTCTGTCTTACATATCTCTGATTGTACCATACCATGGTACAATGAATACACAAGGTATGATATTGCGCATGCCATTTGACAGCTTGGCCAGGAGTGTGACGTAGTTAAGATCGCCTGAACCACCTCGAACCCATTATTACAGCTTAACGTACACATTAATTTTGAAATTATGGTTAAAAAGTGATCTAATTTTTTTTTAAATGTTTTGTTTTGGTTATAATTGAATAAAAAATATATTTTCAGTAGCGTAAAACCTTTACTTCTCCTAGAGACTCAGGCAAAATATTTATTTTTTTTTTATACATATGCTAATAATATAAGTACTCTTTTTGTATGCAAATCCCTTGAAATTTAAAAATTTTCTGCAGAGGAAATACTGTGAATAGGTAAATAGTAGTAGATTTGCTTATTCTGATTCACTGTCACTCACTTCCAAGCAGTTTCACTGAAATAAAAACAAAATAGAGTACAATAGAGAAAAATCTGTTTTACAATTCAATATAGTATTTTAGATGAGTTATAATGAAATTTAGTAAAATAAAAAATATACACATTACTATAACCTACCGATTATTATATGCAAAATTTACTTATCAAACAATATAATAATATGAAAATAAGACACGAATAGAAACGCAAAACACAATAAATATCGACTTCAGACGACTTTACACCGGCAAGACAGAAAGCTTGTATAAAAACAAAAGTTCAACACTAATATCTGTTATCAATGGTGACTATTGCAAATTGCAAGTTATGAGATAATAAATATATTTTAAAGTATCTCAATACTGACTGAGTCATCTATTTTATAATAGAAAAATAATTTAGATATATGCTTATATATTTCTTTATACAAATGGTGTTTAGTTACTATTTATTTATACTGTATAGTATTTTTTTGTAAAACTGAAAGTTTTTATTTGCCATTGTATATCTGGTTTTGTACCTTTTTCAAAGTACGCTGTGCAATTGCTTGTTGCAATAGTGACAATGAAGATAAAATCTTTAGGTTTCACACATTTCCTAAAGATAGCGTGACCAGAAAACTGTGGATTATATCTTATTGTAGATAGGATAATTTTAATTGTAATACTGCAAGAATTTGTTATACACATTTTAAAACTGAAGATTACCAAAGAAATCTACAACAGGAACTTTTAAATTACGTTTCTAAAAAGGGTCTAAAACTTAAACCTGAGGCAGTACCTAGTCTTTATTTGCTTAAATCAACATCGGCTACCCTTTTAACCAACCAAAAGAAACGCGTACAAGGAGGCGAACACAGAGAGTCCAAAAAGTATGTTGAGCAGCTTCTTACTACTTCTAGGTCAACGACGTAAGTCTAAATCTTTATTTTTTATTAATTATTAGTCATGAAACCTTAAATGGTTTTTTCATATCGATTTGTTAAGTAAGAAATTAGCCTCAGCCTGCTATGCAATTTGCAATAAAAACTGTTTCGGAGGAAATCAATTTAGCATCTTCCAAAATAACATATTTTTCTTTGTTAAATCATGTTATCATTATTAAAATATACAATGTTATCATTATTATAAACAATAACAAGATAATTTTATGTGTGAATATTACAAAAATGTCATTTTAAATGTTGTGCAATATTGTGTGCCCTCACTACACTCATATTCGATGGCCAGCTAGCTCATTCGATAAAAATAAAGTTGACTTTGTCATTATTTATTTTGATTTTGTGTTTAGTTCAATAGGTATATATACGTACAAATTTTGTGTACCTCCATTACCACTTTTCTGTATCTTTTGAAACATCTGAAATATCGAACTCTGGAGTATAAGTTAATTAACCTGTACCTACGTGTAATAAAAGATAATTAAAACTTGTCTTATAAAGGATATCTATGTTTTATACAGGAAAAATATTATAATAACATAATTTTATCATCTCTTTATAATTACTATAATTAAATTAGCCAAATTATATACAAAAAACTTAAAATTAAAAGTCTTTCCTATACAACTACATTCAAATGTTGCGGGAATAAGCGATCTTGACTACGTCATGCGCGAAAGCGAACCGATTTTGGAACATTATGTATCACCTTGTGTATTCATTCATTGTATTGTACCATGGTACCATGGTACAATGAATACACAAGGTATGATATTGCGCATGACATTTGACAGCTGGCCCAGGAGTGTGACGTAGTTAAGATCGCCTGAACCACCTCGAACCCATTATTACAGCTTAACGTACACATTAATTTTGAAATTGTGGTTAAAAAGTGATCTAATTTTTTTTTTTAAATGTTTTGTTTTGGTTATAATTGAATAAAAAATATATTTTCAGTAGCGTAAAACCTTTACTTCTCTTAGAGATTCAGGCAAAATATTTATTTTTGTTTTCATACATATTTACTAATAATATAAGTACTCTTTTTGTATGCAAATCCCTTGAAATTTAAAATTTTTCTTCAGAGGAAATACTGTGAATAGGTAAATAGTAGTAGATTTGCTTATTCTGATTCACTGTCACTCACTTCCAAGCAGTTTTGCTGAAATAAAAACAAAATAGAGTACAATAGAGAAAAATCTGTTTTACAATTCAATATGGTATTTTAGATGAGTTATAATGAAATTTAGTAAAATAAAAAATATACACATTACTATAACCTACCGATTATTATATGCAAAATTTACTTATCAAACAATATAATAATATGAAAATAAGACACAAATTAGTTCAAACGCAAAACACAATAAATATCGACTTCAGACGACTTTACACCGGCAAGACAGAAAGCTTGTATAAAAACAAAAGTTCAACAATAATATCGGTTATCAATGGTGACTATTGCAAATTGCAAGTTATGAGATAATAAATATATTTTAATGTATCTTAATACTGACCGAGTCATATATTTTATAATAGAAAAATAATTTATATATATGCTTATATATGTGTCTTTATACAAATGGTGTTTAGTTACTATTTATTTATACTGTATAGTATATAGTAGTTATTTGCCATTGTATATCTGGTTTTGTACCTTTTTCAAAGTACGCTGTGCAATTGCTTGTTGCAATAGTGACAATGAAGATAAAATCTTTAGGTTTCATACATTTCCTAAAGATAGCGTGACCAGAAAACTGTGGATTGTATCTTGTTGTAGATAGGATAATTTTAATTGTAATACTGCAAGAATTTGTTATACACATTTTAAAACTGAAGATTACCAAAGAAATCTACAACAGGAACTTTTAAATTACGTTTCTAAAAAGGGTCTAAAACTCAAACCTGAGGCAGTACCTAGTCTTTATTTGCCTAAATCAACATCGGTTACCCTTTTAACCAACCAAAAGAAACGCGTACAAGGAGGCGAACACAGAGAGTCCAAAAAGTATGTTGAGCAGCTTCTTACTACTTCTAGGTCAACGACGTAAGTCTAAATCTTTATTTTTATTAATTATTAGTCATGAAACCTTAAATGGTTTTTTCACATCGATTTGTTAAGTAAGAAACTAGCCTCAGTCTGCTATGCAATTTGCAATAAGAACTGTTTCGGAGGAAATCAATTTAGCATCTTCCAAAATAACATATTTTTCTTTGTTAAATCATGTTATCATTATTAAAATATACAATGTTATCATCATTATAAACAATACCAAGATAATTTTATGTGTGAATATTACAAAAATGTCATTTTAAATGTTGTGCAATATTGTGTGCCCTCACTACACTCATATTCGATGGCCAGCTAGCTCATTCGATATAAATAAAGTTGACTTTGTCATTATTTATTTTGATTTTGTGTTTAGTTCAGTAGGTATATATACGTACAAATTTTGTGTACCTCCATTACCACTTTTCTGTATATTTTTAAACATCTGAAATATCGAACTCTGGAGTATAAGTTAATTAACCTGTACCTACGTGTAATAAAAGATAATTAAAACTTGTCTTATAAAGGATATCTATGTTTTATAAAGGATAAATATTATAATAACATAATTTTATCATCTCTTTATAATTACTATAATTAAATTAGCCAAATTATATAAAAAAAACTTAAAATTAAAAGTCTTTCCTATACAACTACATTCAAATGTTGCGGGAATAAGCGATCTTGACTACGTCATGCGCGAAAGCGAACCGATTTTGGAACATTATGTATCATACCTTGTGTATTCATTGTACCATCCCATGCCATGGTACCATACCATACCATGCCATGGTAAATTAAAATTATTTGTAGTTATGTGTATGTGATGTGGTTATGCTATATTATATTATTTATCTATGATTATGCTTGTAAGTTATGAATGGTATATTAATTGTATGAAGAAATCAATGTAAATAAAATACAATTTTGATCTGTGTATGAGACGTTAAGGAATAAATAAATTTAAATTATTCAGGAAGATTTTGAGTTTGCAGATTATAGGGAAAAGTAGTAACAAAGAACACAAAGAATATAGACGCAATCCAAAACATGTCTGATTCACAAGAAAAAAGGTCTCTCACAACAGAAGAATGGAATTATCTTACAAAGTATTTTGTTGGAAATACATTTCGATATAGAGATAACATTATAATTCCCAAAGGTGTCGGACCCCTTCAAATAAAAACAAATGAAGAAAAGATGGTAGAAACCTTTTTTGAGAGCTGTGCTTTTAAGTCTTTGATGAGTTGTGTAGTGGGTAAATATAAATAGAACATTATTATCAATGAACACTAACGTTATTGTTTTTAAGGATATGGGTTAGGAGCAGCTATAGGTTTGTTTTCATCAAGTATGGGTCCTGCTTCTGTTACAGATACTGCAGAACCTCAAACCGCAAGGCAGGTGTTTAGAGAAATGAAAACTACAACTTTGGGTTATGCAAAGAATTTTGCAGTGATAGGAGCTCTGTTTTCTGGAGTGGAATGTATTATAGAATCAGTAAGTCTATTAATATTAAAAGTACACAATTGTTATTTGTTTTCTTTTAGTCAAGAGGCAAGTCAGATTGGAAGAACGGGACATATGCAGGTGCAGTAACAGGAGGGTTAATTGGATTAAGGGGTAAGTTATCTGGTTTTAAACTCTGCAAAATTAACAAACTATTATATGTATTTTTTGTGAAATCTGTACATAAGTGTGCAATGTTAAAAACAAACTGGTGGTAATATACTAATTTCAAGTATATTTTATGGATTCTCTACTTAAAAGAAGGCAATCAATGACATTTTCAAGATAAAACTTTTGGGCTAACTTAAAATGAATGTTTACATAATTTGGTTCCTAATTATATTTAAGTAAGTTTAAAATACACTCCGCCAAAAAAGTATCGCATCACCTATGAAACTGCAAATTTTGTATTAAAAATATGGATTTTTTACTGTTGTTCATTTTTGTTTTTTAAGTATGTAACAAGTATTAAAAGAAAAATGCAGAATGTATGAAAAACAAAGGTTTTATTTAATTTATTTCATAAATTAGAAGTAAGCATACAAGCAGCATTGAATAAAAAAAAAAAAAAAAAAATCAAAAGTAAGTAATGATAATTTAGTAAGACATATAGATAGATAGATATTTTATTTGACTGTAAGTTACAACAAGGTTTATAGAAAGTCAAAACTAAAATTATAAATATTAATCATTACAAAAAAATGGAAACAATACATTAAAAATATTTAAAACATTAAAATATATATAAAACATACAATACAGACATTGTAATATAATTAAAATAATATTAAATTTGGTTGTGTTACAGCTTGGGCATTCACAGATACACTCTGGTAATATTCACCTAATGTATAAGGACACATGGTCACTAGGTATTCTTTGACTTGGTTTTTAAAAGCTCTAGTTGAATGAATGTTTTTAAATTTTTGAGGAAGTTAATTATACAGTAGTAAACCACAGACAGTAGATGACTTACTACTTATTTCTAAATGTCAATAGGGTACTACAAACTGTCTCTTATTTCTTGTTTTGTGTGAGTGAATATCACTGTTACATAAAAAAGTTCTTTTATTTTTATGAATTAGTATCAATAATTCCAAAGTGTAAATTCCATGCACTGTTAATATATTTAAATCTCTAAATAGGTTTTTACAAATCCAACCATATGGAACACCTGCAATATATCTGACAATACGCTTTTGGGCCTTGAAAACATCCTTTATACTAAAAGAGCCCCCACCCCAGACAGTTATACCGTAACTCATTGTCAATTGTACCTCAGCAAAATAAAAAAGATGAAGGTGTTGCAGACTAAGTATTCTACCCAAATTTCTCAATTGATAACATTTAGAATTGAGTTTTTTACATACATTCCAACAATGAGTCTTAAAAGATAAATGAGAGTCGAAAGTCACTCCTAAAAACTTCACATCACTACAACTCAAAATACCCTCACCATTGATGGAAATACTTAAATCAGGTTTAGTAGAATTTGAACGGGATGTAAATGATAAAAGTTTAGTTTTGTGAGCATTGAACAGGAGCGACTAATTACTGGACCTATCAGAGAAGGTCTTCAGTGAGTTTGGTATTTTATCTTGTAAAAAATTTATGTCTTTATCGCCATATAGCATTGTTGAGTCATCAGCATAAACTGATACAGATGCATCAGACGACATTACATATGGTAGTTCATTAATATACAAAATAAATAATGTCGGGTCCAATATGGAGCCTTGTTGTACTCCATTCTTATTAACAATCGGATCGGACATTGAAGATAAGTTCTTTTTCACTCAACTATTTTGTGCCGGTCTTTCAGGTAGGAACCAAACCAACTATGGGCAACTCCCCTAAGACCATATCTGTACAATCTATCGAGGGGTACATCTTATTGCACACAATCAAAAGCACATCTGAGTCACAAAAAATGGCAGTCAGATTTTCACTATTTTCAATACAGATTAAGACTTCCTCATAGAAACTGTTAATGGCTGTGAAAGTATAAATTTATTTCGAAATCCATGTTGATGCTTTGTGATATAATTTGGTTGATATCTAAAAATAATAAAAGTTGTTTTAGCATTGCATATTCAATAATCTTAGATATCACAGATGGAACAGACAATGGTCGAAAATTTGACATTAATTCACGATCACCTTGTTTTAATACCGGTGAAATGATAGAAGTTTTCAGTATACTGGGAAAAACACCAGTATTAAAAGAAGCATTTATAATGTGAGCAAGTGGTGTCAAAATCTGAGACACAATTTTCTTAATTGCTATACCTGATATTTCATCAAAACCACACAATGCTTTGTTTTTAATTTTATTATGTCTAAGATATCTTTATCTGTTACATAAGATAGGAACAAACTATTTTGAACAAAATCGTTGGAATGCTGAAAATTTAAATCTGGTTTAATTATTTTACTAATTATATCTATTGGTGCATCTATAAAGTAATCATTAAATTTGTTAGATTATATCTGAATCTGTAATCCTAGTATCATCTATTTTTAGACAGATATTTTTGTGATTTTTTTGTTTTCCATTAAGTTCATTTATAACAGTCCATGTGGTTAGAGGATTCAGAGATTTTGTTAAAATAAAACTGACCATTTGTCGCCTCAACAAGAACTTTGTGCTGATCTTTTTTTGTCTATATAGAGTTTTTAGCTCAGGGTATGCCTTACTCAAAATAGACAAATCCTTCAGACTATCTGAAGAAGATTTTACTTCTTGTGTGATCCATGTTTTTTTTTTATTTGGTTTTGGTAATGTTTGGTTTTTCTAAGAGGACAACTAATATTGAAATAGAACTGTAATTTATCATGAAAGGCATTATATTTACTCTCAAAATCAGTTGCATGATAAACATCTTGCCATGTTTCTTTACTCAAGGGATTGTTGGATGCATCTATAGCGCCTTCATGTGTTACCCTGAAAGTATTTCGAACTGATGTCATAGTTAAATTAATAAAATTCAATCTCAAAAGGAATATATCGTGATCCGATTCAGTATTTACATTTACAGTACCTATACAATCATCACAATTTGTATATACCTGATCCAAAATATTTCCACATGTGGAAGTCGACCTTGTACGTGTAAAGTTCCTGGGTGACAAACCATAAGATGCTAGAAGACCAGGAAATCTGTGTGAATTATTTAGTGTCATGGAATTTACATTAAAATCGCCTGTTAAAAATATGAATGGATTTGGTTTAAAATTTTAGTTTAAAATAAGATTAAGTTTTTCATAAAATACATCTGTAGCTGTAAAAATTGTGTGTTGATTTGAATTATAATGCCACTTCAGCCCACATACCTCAATGTCTTTTTCAACACAGTACTGATCGAGTAAAATGGAACTAACCTTCATATCATTCCGTGCCCAAACTGCAACGCCACCACATTTATATTGGTATCTACTAAAAGAATTTACAATATTAAAATTTAGAAAACTTTAATGAATCACTTCGCCATCGGCTGACCATGTCTCAGTCTTACAAAGAAATATCAAATCAGACTCCTTATAATCAACAAATAAACAATCCATTTTAAATTGATTTAGTCCCTGAATATTTGACAGTAGAAGATCGTACTCATCCCTTCCTTTTTCCTATTTAAAAGTCATTTGTTCATACTTCACTTTATTTGCGTACGTGTTGGGCGCTTCATAAAAAACCTACTTACATAGGAGCCTACTGGCCATAGTTTTGGGTGCATCGCTTTACCGAAATTTTGTTAAAAAAATTGAAACTTTAAAAGATGAATATATGCTGGGATGCTTACTGTTAACGACGTACATATTACTTCTGGAAAGTGTTTTTAACATCTTCTTAAGATTTTCTGCCGTTGCATGTTGGTCTACTCTATAATATATAGTAAAATTCATTAACCGATGCAGGAAGATGTAAACATTACCACGTGTAGGCCTGCAACAGGGCCGCATTTGGGATTATCTTTTTGTTTAGTCAGAATATATATTATTTTATAAAATACGAAATTTATATTTTAATTTTGCAAAAGTGCTCGAGAAAGAACCTTTAGTTGATATCCGATAATAGGAACCATTTATACAGGGCGAAAAACCCAAGAATTTATTTTTTTTGCCAACAATTTTATGTACAGAGTGCCTGCAAAAATATAAGTTTTATTTTTAATTTTTACTATACTTAGTTGTTTGTACAATTCTAAAAAGTTTCATAATAATAATAACAAAAAAAATACTCATTACTCAATTATGTTGAAATAATATATATATATATATATGTTAGTTTTGATATTTCCGCGGGAGCTGTATGTTATATCAATGGTATTCCGGGTTTGACTCCGCGTTAAATGTTGTTGGTTTTGATAAAAACCATTTTGACGACGTTTCGGCAAGATCTCACTTGCCATTTTCAAGTCTCTCTGGATGGTCTGCTTCTTGTCGATGTTCGAGTGGAAGTGAACTCGAACATCGACAAGAAGCAGACCATCCAGAGAGACTTGAAAATGGCAAGTGAGATCTTGCCGAAACGTCGTCAAAATGGTTTTTATCAAAACCAACAACATTTAACGCGGAGTCAAACCCGGAATACCATTGATATAATATATATATATATATATATATATATATATATATATATATAATTATATATAATTATTAATATGTCGTGACTCGTCACTGTTAAATTATTTAAATCTGAAAATTTTGGGGAATGCATATGTAGGTACTATAAATATGTCATCACAACAAAACGTAAAGTCTATAAGCTTTTATCTTTTGAAGATATTCTCTTCGCCACATCACAATGTCGTCTCTATCTAGGAAAAGAGCGTTTCTTCCTCTACGTTTGTATTGAAAATTAAGTTTTTCAATATTCGGTAAAATGTGGTTTTCGAAAAATTTGGCAAATCAGGGTCATAGTTCACCTTCTTTAAAACCTTATCAACGGTGGGTATTTCGTTGCTCATAAAAAAATTATGAACCAGTCTTCTAATGGCAAAAAATAATTTTTGTCAAAATCATCAAATTTGTCAAACTTCTTTTTCCGGGTCAGACATACTTTTGGTCCAGCGAATTGATGATTCGTTTTGTATTCCTTTATCACCGTAAATACACTTCTATCACAAACTCCAACTTTATTAGCCACTTTTTTCACAATATCTTCAACCACCAACCCGGGATTTTCTTGTCTTTCACATTTAAAAACATTTAAAATGATTTCTTTAACTTCAACGCTAAGAGGGCTTCTTTTACTTCGTTTTCGAGGAGGATTCCATGTATTTTCAACCAATTCATCAGCAGAATCATTTTTGGTTTTAATATCAGTTATTGAAATACGTGGTTATTGTTACAGTAATCACAATCACGTATAGATAGGGTCGTTATACAAAAAAAATATATACTTAAATAGTTTTAAATCGCACAATAAATAATTGCTAATTCAACATTAACAGCATAAATATAATTTATTGTCCTTTAACCATCAAGATGACTAAAAATATACTCACAAATCGATTCAAATTACAAAATTTCAATACCGAAATATAATACCTACTTAAATCGTGTCCGAACCTGTATGAGTTCCGACGACGTCGGCAGTAACGAAATAAAGATGGACATTTCGGTTAGTTTTTAAATATTCTTGAAGAACTGTTACTGCATGTATGCATAAAATATTCATTAATTTTATGAATCGGATTATTTTTTTACTTACTATGTATTCAGTGATAAAAATAATTTATATACTATGCAATAAACACTAATAGTTGAGAAAATAAAAAAATTAATAAAGTGTCATAATTATACTTATCGGAACGAGTAGACTCATTTGGAACATCTTTAACAATCATCTGTTAAATTTATCTTTGTTTATACGCCCTGCATCGCTTAATGAAAGTAGGTATAGTAACATGGAGATGGCTAAATTTTGGGACCCCACTGATTTCTGAGTTCTCATTATTACCTATAACAAAACGTCCATTCCTTTTGTTGTGTCTATCCATTTTCCATTCTTGCCCACTATTATTTGTAACCGAATTTGTATTCTCAATATTTATCAAATTTTCATTGTTTGTTAAATTAATAATATCTGAATATTTTGCTTCCGTTTGTATTCTGAAAATATCAGGTGATAATTGTTTATTCTTGTCAGGGTACTTACGATGATGATTCAGAGAGCCGACGCCAATGCATTATGAGTTACACTGTTCCTGATGGTAAGGGAGGTTTACAAAAAGTTTGTAAACAGACATTCATGAAGATTTTTGCTGTTACTCCCCAAAGGATTACAACCATTGTCAAGAAGAAAAAAAGTGGGGATTACATGTACACAGACAAGCGAGGTGGTGCAAAAATGTTTAAATTCACTGTCCATGATCGTCGTTTAGTGAAACAACATATTAATAGCTTCCCTAGAGATGTCAGTCATTACAACCGACTTAAGTCGGACAAAGAGTATTTGAGCTCTGATCTGAATGTGCATAGGCTTTTCAGGGCATTTCAAGAAAAGAATCCTTGTACTCATATTTCACACAAGTTTTACCGAAGTGTTTTTCTGAAGGATTTTCCGAACCTATCCTTCCGTCGACCACGAGTGGATACTTGCAAAACATGCGATCAACTGAGCATATCAACCAAAAGTTCTGACCCAGCAACCAAGAAAACAGGGACAACAAAACTTGAGTTACATCACCGCCAAGTAGAAGCTGTTTTCGCATCTATAAAAAGCGACTTTATACGAAGCACCTTGCCAGTAAGTGACACGTGCACCATAACAATGGATTTGCAGAAAGTTTTTTCGTTACCCAAACTAACTCACAGTAGTATGTACTATTCCCGCCAAATATCTGGTTACAACTTTGGTATTCACGTTGGAAAACACAAAAACGGTTTTTTGTGTTTTCCCAATAAAATGTTTTTTGGCACTTAGATCACTTTGCCCCGTCACTCTACAACTTGTTTATCATTCTGATTAATAGTTTTCTTTAAGCACCTGATTTCAGTTATCCTCGGATCCTCATCGTCAGCCCCTTTATCCAAGATTTCGTTTGATGTATCACTTAACCTAACACTTGCTTCACAGCATATAACTGTTTCATCGTCGATATATTTAATATACTTTAATTGCTTCAGGCAGCCACTATGTGATAACGTTCCACATTTTGCACATAACAGACCACTTTGTGCAACTTTTAGGCGCTTTTTACAACACTTAACTACCGAGTCGTAAACACGACCGATTCTCTGAGGAGCCATCTTGAAAAAAAATGCCTTCTCTATACTTTGTTTCAAAGAAAATAACATTGAGCTTATGGAGATCAGTGTTGCCAAAACTCTCAGGCAAGTGTTGCTATTAGATTGTCCATATATGATGGACAATTCTAATCAGAGCCGTATTCAGCACTGTGTAGTTGTAGTTAATTAATTTCACTAATAAAAGGATATGTATAGTTGAATACAAAATAATGCATTATAAATACTTGCTTCTTTAATTGACAGATATAGGTATGTAATTATTATAGGATAATAAAAATAGTTAAATTTTATTATTGTTTAACATTACATATTTATAAACGCTTTATGAGAACTATAAGAGTATAATATGAGAATACAATAAAGATGTAACTAAAAAAAAAACAAGGGCAGCTTTAATTTTATTTTCATGTAAGTAATAACAACAACTACATACATAAAAATTCTTCCTTGTATACAAGGTGAATCACCACTAACGGAACGGAAGATTAGAGCGAAAGAGTAAAAAAATTTTTAAATTATTAGTTTGTAAATTGATAAAAGCTACATTTTAAAATTATTTTGAAATATACAGGGTATCCCAATAAATTTCGGCGTATTAAAGTTATATTTTATCTTCTTATTCTTCTTCCTCTTTATAAGAAATCATGCTTGTTCATTGGCGGATTGATATCTCTATGGAAGGTTGTCACTCCATCTTTTTGCGCGGTCGGCCGATACTTCTTCTACCGATTAATGATTTATCTCTTGCTATTTTGACCACACGTGCCTCCCTCATGTTTGGATGGGTTGGAGTCAATAAAAGGGCTATTGGTTAACTATTTTTTTAATCTCGAGCTTTCAACTGTGTTTACAATTATTATCAAGAGCTAAAAAAGACAAAATATTGTCATCAAGTGCCACCAATCACGCACTTCGATGTTCATCGCCCTTCCTTCTGGAACATATAATTAAATTTAATTGGTTGAGAAATGAAAAAGTTTCATATAAAAGTTAATTTATCTTTAAATATGGGACATTTTCGGATCTCAGGTGAGTAGTGTACAGTACATGGCTTTACCCGTGTAGGGTAGCTCCCTAGAGCACTTTGCTCGAAGGGCTCTGAATCTTTCTAAGACTCTGAAGCTGAGTTTTTTTCTTCTTAGAAAGAATGTGTTTTATTTCCACCTCTAATAAAACCATAATGGCATTGTCTCTTCAAGATAATGCCACAATAAGAGCGTACCGGCCAACTACGCAATATTACACCATATTGCGCAATAGTTGGACAAATTAATAAACATGGAAACTTGCACCAAGTTGCAATCAGTTTTTCATACGTTTATTAATTACACCGGAGACGACAATATCTTTCAAGGTTGAACTAAAAAGAAAAAACAATTTTTAAATTATTAGTTTGTAAATTGATAAAAGCTACATTTTAAAATTATTTTGAAATATACAGGGTACCCCAATAAATTTATATATATATATATATATATATATATATATATATATATATATATATATATATATATATATATATATATATCTATATATATATATATATATATATATATTGAAATGATATTGTTTAAAAAAAAATTTATAAGTTATATACTAGAGAATTTTATAAAAATTATTTATATGAGGGTATTCTTAAGAAATTAGCATATAATAAGTGTAAAAAGTTTTATTTTAATAATTATAATATTGTAAATATATTTAAGTGAGCCATGTGCATAGGCAACCAACTATACATTTAAGTGACAGACAGAAAAATAATAATTGAGTATGTGAAATAGGGTTATATGTTAGTTTAAAATGTTTAGTTTACATATAGTTACTGATTTAAGTTTATATTCTGATCTGAAAAGCCTAAATGTCGATAAAATTCTCGATAGAAAGTAAAGAATTCTCTAGATCACAGAATATAGCCTGTTTGCGAAATGGACTATTCCAGAAAATTCAGATATGGAGGAAATGGAACAAATCGAATATGATTTCTTGCCAGATGGTCCTGGAAGATTGAAAAGGTATAAATACTCGGTGATTTGGATTTAAAATGGCCAGTCCAGTTAGTTAGAGTTAGTATGAAAGTTAGTTACAGTTAGTTGTTCAGTAAGTTTCAAGATAGCCAGACAGTTAGTAAGAAAGTTAGTTACAGTTATGAAATCAGTATAAAGTCAGTCGGTCCTATTTTCAAGATAGTTCAAGATAGAATACAGTCAATCAGTTGGTGAAATGTTCAATATAGTGAGTTCAATGAAGATTAAGAAACAGAATAAAGAAAATATTATTGAAGATTAAAAATTATGTTATGTATAAATGGTGATTGGATAATGGAAGGAAGTATTAATTGAAAATTAAAATTATATAATATATTTGGTGATTGGATAATATATATTGAAAAGAAGAATAAATATAAATGCTGTTAAGAAGAAAAATATTTTAAATTGGTGGAAGCTGATAATTGGAAAAAGTAATTTCACAAAAACAAGGATAACCGAGGCTGAGAACGAAGACATTGAGTGGTGATTAAAACCTTTATTTTGGAGAACATTTTCATTTAGGCATTCAGTGAAAGAAAGGTACAAAATTTTGTTAATATAATTTAGTTAGTATCATAAGAATTTCAATTTTAAAGATAGTTTGTTTAAAATTTACATTATCTATATAATTTAATTAGTTTCATAAGAATTTTAATTTAAAGATAGTTTATTTTAAATTTTACATTGGTTATGTTAGATATATGTATATGTGTATTTCATAATAGATATAATAAAGATAATTTCAAAAAGTACTTACAAACTAATTCTTTGAGAACCGCGATAAAAACCCTATATATATATATATATATATATATATATATATATATATATATATATATATATATATATATATTATAAAAAACACTCATTGCTCATCATTCACAAATAATACATCATAATATATATAAGATTATTAAGATTATATATATAAGAAAAAGTAGTCCAAAGTTTTTTGACTAGTTTGGAAAAAATATATGTAAATACTTTTTTCTTTTTGGGTGTGGTAGTCAATAAAAAATAGAGCTTTGCTAAGGCGTACTATTTATTCTGAATCCAAGCTTTCGGTGGTTTTTTGCCACCTTTATCAAGGTCTACAAAGAAAATTACTATGTTGTAACAAACTGAATGGTGCCAAAAAGGCTGTAAAAAACTATAAAAAACTTACCCGAATGTAAGATTCGTGGCATAAACAACAACGTTAAATAACATGATAAAACTGAGGTTGCAACTAAACTTAAAAATGTTACTGTTAAAAAACACTTTAAAAATTACTAAAAACGTTAAAAGTTAAAAACAAAATGAAGGACGACATGTTGAAACAGTCGTCGTTGCAGGCTTGATTTCAGTCACATTTCACGAGCAGAAAGAGAAAGTGAGTGGATAATTATTGTTTAAATAGTTTGGAGAAAATACAAAAAACAACTTTGAAAATAACGTCTAACAGAATACTGTTAGTGAATTTTTAGTACTGCCAACTGTATTACCAACTTGAAATTAAGCGGGAAATTAAAAATGTAAATTATAACATAAGCAATCGAAAGAAAATAGTATTTAGTAAATAGGTTTAGAAAAAACAACTCAAAACAAAACAAAACTGAATTAGTAATTGCAGTTTGATCGTAAATATTCAATTAATAATGATATTTCAAAAAAAGGAAAGAACCAAAGAAAACTCTGAGATGCAAAATAGCTCAGTCAAAAGTCAATATAAAATTGTAAATTTTGCTAAGATTCTGGATCTCAGATCTCTTATTAAGATTGTTATTATCACTCTTGCTGATATGTACCATCTCTAAGAAAGTTCTCTTGAATTTATTTTTCTCTCTGGCTAATATTTTTACATTGTTGAAATCTATCTTATGGTCTAGATCGATAGTATGCTCTGCCAAAGCACAAGTAGGTTTGTTTAATCTACAATCACTCTTATGAGAAATAATACGGCTAGACAGAAATGGACGACTAGAATAATACGACTGGAAGAAATTGGACGTTATTTTCAAAGTTGTTTTTTGTATTTTCTCCAAACTATTTAAACAATAATTATCCACTCACTTTCTCTTTCTGCTCGTGAAATGTGACTGAAATCAAGCCTGCAACGACGACTGTTTCAACATGTCGTCCTTCATTTTGTTTTTAACTTTTAACGTTTTTAGTAATTTTTAAAGTGTTTTTTAACAGTAACATTTTTAAGTTTAGTTGCAACCTCAGTTTTATCATGTTATTTAACGTTGTTGTTTATGCCACGAATCTTACATTCGGGTAAGTTTTTTATAGTTTTTTACAGCCTTTTTGGCACCATTCAGTTTGTTACAACATAGTAATTTTCTTTGTAGACCTTGATAAAGGTGGCAAAAAACCACCGAAAGCTTGGATTCAGAATAAATAGTACGCCTTAGCAAAGCTCTATTTTTTATTGACTACCACACCCAAAAAGAAAAAAGTATTTACATATATATATATATATATATATATATATATATATATATATATATATATATATATATATATATATATATATATATATATATATATATATATCTACGGCATTAAGTGAACTCCGCCCATGTTAAAATTCAGGTTCAATTGAGCTCCGTGGTCAAGTGGATACCGATATACGGAGCTCACTTGACAATTCCGTAATATTGGTTCAGTCGATTCATCAACATGTAGAGTTTAATAATTTATAAAAATTTTTTGGAGCCCGTAAATACCCCTGTATCATAAATGTATATCGCTTAGTTCACGTGTATATATTATAGGGGTCGTTCAGATCTTCTTCATTGTATATTTGAACCATACGTTTATCGGCTTAAGTAAGCTCTGAGAGTTTGGCAACTGTGCGATTATACCGTATATTTTCAACATATACCCTGAACGGTTTATATCGGCTCCTTATTTTTATCTACTTTTTGTAGACAGTGGAATGTCATACGCATTACACTGTTCACGTTCTTTAAAAAACAGGTATGAAGATACAAAAGGATTTGGGCTTATTATTGAATGGAATGTTCGCTTGCATAAAATTTTATTTTTTCTGTATTTTTAAAGATGTTGTTTTTTTATAATAGTAATATATATATATATATATATATAATAATAATAATAATATAAGTAATAATATAATTATAATATAATTCTATTAGTTCAATGCCGAACTCAATGTTTTTTTTTAATTACAGAAATTTCGTAATATATTTTGTTTCCGCGAATATGTCTTTTTACATTTTATGTAAGCATCTGATTAATAAAAACTACTTTTATTTCATCCAACCTTCTGCGATATATTGTATAAAGCTTTTTTAATATTTTAGTTCTGGTCTTTGTGTTCTTAAACTATTTGTGTACTACATATGATATCTCGATAGAAGGTTATCTCAAAATAAATATGGTTAAGTGCTACAATAGACACAACATAGACACACAATTTTTGTGTTAAAATGAGTAGTAGTGTGCATAAAAAGAAAGAATGGTTAATTTCTCTAACAAGGTATATTCGGCAGCAGAAGCATATAGTGCAAGCGTCTATGTTTTAAGGGCTGAAGGACGTACGCCTCATTTTTAGCTGACAAGCTTGCGAAGAATATTATTTCTGGTCCTCAATTTACCTTTTAGTTTTAAACAATAATCTGTGACTGACCCGGTGTGATACAAACTATTTTCAAGGAATTTATAGAAAGTCTACAGTTCAACGATTTTATGACAAGATTGGATGTTCAGTTTTGTGAAAACGTCTATGTTGGGGACATTGAAGGAGCACCCACGAGTTTTTCAGGGGTTTTGGCTGAAAATTGATTCATAGTTTATTTTTATTGTGTAATAATAGGTGTCTCGTCTATATAATAGAAGTCCTAGTATCTACCGGTATGGATCGTTTGTTTGTGTAAATGTTATACAGTGTAGGTGCCTTTATGCTACCCCAAGCAAGACCGTTCTTCATCTGCTATTCTTACCATTGAGTGATACAAAAAATATTCTATTGTGTAGGCATACGCAGACAATATAAGTGAGTTTGTTATCTAAAGGGATATCATATAGTTTTTGGAAAAATATTCTGTAATTTAAGGTGTCGTAAGCGGCATTTAGATTGAAAAATACCACCCCTGATACCGGATATTTTTCGTACCCGTCTTTTTTTTTTGCCAGGTTTAAGCACAGGTAACAACTTTGCCCAACAAGCCATTGTAGAGTATTTTTGGTCCAGGTTTCGTAATAAGCTTTGTGCTCAGATCCTCAATGTCGGTAGTTGTATTATTTTTCATTAAATATGTAGCTCAACATCGTTAAAAGGTTCTCTCGGCTGACTGGTTTTGTCCTTTCTTACTTTGTGTTATTCTTTGCTTCTTTTCCGACAGAAATAGCATGTCTATATCTATGATGTGGTTTTCAGCGATCAGCTATATACCAAATACCCTAGGTTAGGCCCTATATGTGTTTCCTGCACTAGAAATAAGTTACATTCGTGTTTAGCTCATATGTCTAATAAGTTTAAGTAACGTAAAGTTTCTTGATCTCTAGATATACCCTTAACAGTTATAGACATATGTTATTAGAATAGTTGGTCCTAAAAAGGACCAATTTGACAAAATCGTATTAAAGGGGTGACTGAAGAATTAGCCGATTAATTAATTAATCATTACCCGGAGTATGCCCGATTGCGGTGATCTTATTAGTACTTCAATCTTCTTTAAGGCTTGTTCTTTGAATCCCATAAGTAATGCCTAATCTTTTACTTTTTATTAAAAATTTAAATTTTACATACCGTGTATTACTTTTTGACGATATTTCGAATCAGATTTGTATAGTAATAATTTTAGGTATTAAAGAGCCTCTTTGTGAAAAATAAATAAGTTTGTGATATCGGTCGCAACTCATATCTAGATAATAACAAAATAAACAGTTAACATAAGTGTAAACAATTTCAACTACATATATCGGCGCCACTGTTCAGGTGATGGTTTTATCACAGATTATCAAAGATAACATTTTAATTCAATGTTCTATTTACGTATTTTCAATATTAAAAAAGTAGGAAAAGACATGTTTATGCTTTTATTTTTTTAAATCTATTCTATTTTCTTTTTAGAGTTCCTTCTTTTTTGAACGACCTGTGTCCTTTTTTAATTGGGCACTTGTCGAAAGCTATGACAAATACTCTGTCCTTTACTATTCTGTTGTTTATCCTGTGTATCTTCTTCTTCTTCTTCTTTTTATATAGACATGACTGTTATTTTTCAATGTGCCTCAGTATTATATACATAATAAAAAATGTTAGGAATAAAAAAAACATTAAACTAGTTATGTAATTGTAACTAAGATTGTAACTAAAATGCTATGGCAGAACTAGGCATACCTAAGGAAATTGACTGTCAACTTACTTTCAAATGTACAGTGACCTCAAACAGGAAGATGCCGTGTCTCCAATCGTGTTTACCATCGTGTTGGAGAGCATCACCCGCAAAGTAAATACAGAAAATCTCAGTTTAATAAGCAAGGTCTTTACATTATACAGACTTTCGACGATGAGTTAAATATAATAACGAAAGGGTCATCCAAATCAACGATGACAAAAAAATATATGGCTATCATAAGAAGAGCACTACGAAACAGGATAGGACATAATATTTCAATAGACTAATACAACTTTGAAATGGTTCATCGGTCTAAATATTTGGGATTTAAGAGCTCTTTTAATAAAAACACTACAAAAGAGAATAACAAAAGAATACAAGCTGGTAATTGCTACGTTTTAAGCAAAAAAATTAAATCCAAAAATACATCCCGCAGTACCAAAAATAAGAATCTACGTATGTAAGTGAAACACGGGCAATGTAAAAACAAAATAAGAAATGATTGAGCGTCGCAGAAAGAAAAATTCTTAGAGAAATATATGAATCTGTTATGAATCACAAATCAATACAGAGTGCAAAAAAACCTTGGCGTTGAGATTTAGTTTCCTGTACGACGTTGCAATTTTTATATACATGTTTGACCTTAGCATTAGTTCCCGGTCGTAAAACACTTCTGGGGGCTTTCCTAGCAATCCTGATCTAAATATTACCTGAGTTTTACTTACATTGTTTTATATATCCTCATTTTAGTAGTTCGTATTAGACTTCTGGATTTAAAATTGTTATGAGGGTTATACATATATCAGTTTGCTACCTGAGTTTTCCCTTTAATCTCTTATGTGAGAACATTATCTGCGATATCTAAAACACTCCTATCATTCAAAATTATATGTGTCTATTGTTAAGTTATATGCGTTACTACATCGTCTCTTTTGTCTGTTAATGAACATTGATTTGGTATTCTCGTTACTGACTACTATTATTGTTTTTTTTTTGCTGCTAATAGCATTATTCTATAGTATTCTAATATTTAATCTATGGATGAAATCCGGATAGCGGATAGATATTCTTTACTTTCTCGTAGAAATTATATTCTAACTCACAAAAATCCTATTAAATTGCCAAAATCGCCCTTGCATATTCTATTTACTTATGAAGGGCAGCAGCAATATCAGTACCATAATAATGCATATAGTCCTGGACTGGCTAATCGTTGGATAATAGGAAGCATGCATGTAGCAGTTTTAATAGTTTGGTAACTGCTTGCTGAAATCGGGGAGTAGAGATATCAGTACCAAGTTAATGACTATAGGAAGTGTCGCTTGATCGGCAAAATATTAAATACCAGAAGGTATAATGGTAGCAGTCTCACTGCGACCTCGATGGAGAAAGCAAACTGAAACAACTTTATTATTATTAAACAACATTATATTTTCTATTAAAATAATCATGATTTTACAGCAGGACAAATTTTCTAATGTTGGTAATCAAAACATCATATACGTACCACCAGGTTCCCTATGTCAGTATCCAGCAAAATCCTTGTAGTAACGATACAGGAAACAAAACATCAGAGATATAGAATAAATAAACCAGAGATCTAATAATATACAGATTCTCGATTCAAATAATTGAAAATTAACGAACAGCTTACCAAAATAGATATAACGTCCATTTAATATGTAATCCGTTAACGGTCTAATGTACAAAGCAGCTCCTAACATAATGCTGATGATATAGATTTCATAAGAAACTAAAACATCAACGAAATAAAAACCAAATACAAGCAAATACACAGAAGACACCAATCAAATAAATCTAGATAAAACAAAAAAGTCTACAACTGCAATTTCGAAAGTATGGAACACTTAAATATTATTGGATCAATAATCACAGTTAATAATACCGTCACTGAAGGAATAAAGAGCATAATACAAACTTCAGACCTATTTTAATATATTGATGCAAATTAGGAAGAATGAATAAAACAAATAAGGCCTTATTAGTATAATGCTACAAATCCGCATAGATTAAGAACAGATACTAAATGAAAAAAGCTCTTATAATGATATTGTCCAGGAGAATAAATTTTAACGACTAAGGTAGATCGGACACAAAATCGGATATCTCAAAAAGTTAATATTTCATTTAATTGCAGATATGTAGAAGACCGATCAACGTGGAGAAAAGTTGTAGTTAAAAGAAAGGAGAAACAGTGACAAAAGCAACAAAAATGGGCCAATGGTTCAGAGGAAAATCTTGATTGGAAAGAATTAATATTGAAAATATAAGAAATACAATGGAATTAACATACACTATATACGCTATAATAGTTTGTAGAATTTGGTCTGAGGAGCAAATGCCTGAAGAATGGAACTTAGGCTTAATTTGTCCGTTACACAAAAAGGGAAACCAACTGGAATGCAATAATTACCGCGGAATAACTCTCCTAAATACAGCATACAAGATATTGTCAAATATTTTGCACGAGAGATTAAAGCCTTGTACTGAAATGTTTCTAGGAGAATATCAGGCAGGATTCAGGCGTGAACGTTCAACCATTAACCAGATCTTTACACTACGACAGATCCTCGAAAAAGCGCAAGAGTTTAACATAGATATGTATCATATTTTTGTCGATTTTAAAGCGGCTTATGACAGTGTCTTAAGACCAAGTCTTTACAACGCTATGAATGAGTTAGGAATTCCAAAAAAACTCTATGTTTGATAAAAGTGACCATGGCGAAGATGCTATCAGCAGTAAAAATTCAGAATGACTCGTCAACCCCATTTCAAATACATAGGGGGTTAAGGCAGGGAGATGCGCTGGCGTGTCAGCTTTTTAATGTCGCCTTAGAAAAAGTTGTACGAGACGCTAATTTAGATAGCAGAGGAACAATATTTAATAGATCAGTCCATATTCTAGCATATGCAGACGACGTGGACATTATAACAAGAACTAGGGCGAGAACTGCGGAAATCCTAACCGAGCTAGTAGCAGCAGCAGAACGAATTGGGTTACAGATAAATCAAAATAAAACCAAATTCATTGCGACTAACACAAACACAAGAGCTGGAAATGTTGACACAAATTTAATCATCAATGACCAAAACTTCGAAGCAGTCAAAGAGTTCATATATCTAGGAACATCGGTTAACCCCAATAATAACACATCTGAGGAAATAAAAAGGCGAATAATAATTGCAAACAGGTGTTATCATGTTCTATCAAAGTACTTAGCTAACAAACGTCTGTCTCAAAAAACTCGTATAAGGCTGTATAGAACACTGATTGTCCCCGCTCTCACATATAGATCAGAGGCATGGACGCTAACGAAAACAGATGAATCCGCTCTATCCATTTTTGAAAGAAAGATGCTACGCAAGATATTCGGAGCGGTCTATGAGAACGGAATATGGAGGCGTAGATATAACTTTGAACTGCAGAATATCTACAAGCATACGTTTGGTGGTAAAGATATTACCACTATAATTAAGCGAAACCGCATGCAGTGGGCAGGACATGTAGTCCGGGCCCCTGAGTCAAACATGATAAAAAAGATTCTAACAGCGCAACCCGTGGGAATGAGAAGACGGGGTAGACCAAAGCTGAGGTGGATGGAAGGGGTAACACAAGATGCCGAGAAGATCGGAGTCGGCAACTGGAAAATGCAAGCGAGGGACAGAATAGAATAGCGTAGAAAGCTTGAGAAGGTCGAGGCCCTCTAAGGGCTGTAGCGCCAAGATGATGATGATGATGATATACGTTATAATAACTAGAAAACTTATATGATAAGGATATATACAGAAAAAGTTTAATGAAACAATAAACTACCCAATATGTGTTATGAGTGAGAACGATATGAATAAATAAAATGAGGAAAACCATAGCAAAAAGAGTAGTGAATAAAAAATGAGGAAGTACCTTATGGATAACATGTGCTTAGATAGGAACGAATGGAAATGAAGATTCAGAAGACGACAAAGAACGTTTTAAATTGATAAATCTACACAATTTTTAACAATCTATATTTATACGTCATTTCCAGAGCAAATTTGATAATTGTGCATAAAATTAAACTTTTTAGGGTAAATATGCTACAGCAAGATGTGACTCAAATACATCCAAAGCTAAAAACTATCAATGTTTGTATAAAAGGTGAAAATTTCGTTTTTAAATGCTAATTATAATCAAATGGTAAATTAATCGCTACGGACGAATTTTATTAATCTCTTTTAAAAGAATATTGGCACGTACACATAATCACATACTTGTGGATGGTATCTTGTACCTGAATACTAAGAAGGTTGTCGTTGTAATCTAAAAATAAGTTTTACAATTTACAGGAGAACCATGTTGGAGTTCTATTACCAGGACTTCCACATAAAGAACATTTAGCTGATAGTTGTGCTACTATCGCGCATCAGAGTGCTATAGGGGAAAAAGAGATAGTCTGGAGCATTGGAGCGCGGTGGAATAATTCCTGTCTACACTGGATTTAGTACACCTCGCTCCAATCAATTGTTACAACCGAACGTAATCTTAAGGAGTGAACAAATCTTACAAACTGGGTTCAATTACATTGCAATTTTTAAATTTTTCGTGATAAAATGAAGTGATTGATTGTTGTTTTGCAAAGGTAAGTTGTTTTTTTTTTATTTTTGTATTCCTATTATTATATAAAGGTACTTGATACTGTAATATTAACAACATTTTTCATAATATATTCTGAAATGCGCTTTCTTTTACTGATAACGAACAAAAGTTTTAATAACTTCTTCTTAATATAATTATGTAGGTATTTAGTTTTTTATCTTGTTTTACTATAAGTGCTAAAGCACAAATGTAGTCATAGTCTACTGTATTTTTTCCATAGGGGTCATAGTTTTTAACTGTGTGATAGCTTCTTTTATTGTTGAAACTGTTATAAACATTGTTAAAATACTAACAGGGTTTTTGTTAGTTTTGATTCTCACCGTATAGTAGACCAAGATATCGGTTACAAAAACCCAGACACTATTGAACAATTAGACGGTTCTAAATATATTGTTTCAAACAAATGACCTTTTATTCATACATTGTATTTTAAAGAGTGAGTGTAAGTGAGTCTTGTCCATAGACAATAGTTGTTTTCTTTTAAAAGTGCAGGTCGCAGGGTAATTACCGCCCACAGTAGCGTCAACTTGGCAAAATAAATTCAATAAAAACCCATTTTTTCAAGGAGAGCTGTTCACTTGCCAAACCACACCAGACCTGTATTGGACGTCCTGTATTTTCTTTAGTTACGTGCTAGTGATTTGCTGCTTCCATCCTACATGGTAAAGTACAATCCACAATGAATTATTTCATATTATGTCGCGATTTGAACCTTTTAATTCAACTTTACTTTCGTAATTTCGTAATTCAATTTTACTTTCGTTTTAAAATTATAAACTTTCTAGTGGGTATCTTTATGTCTTTATTATTAATTGTTATTAACATGCGTTTATGAATCATCATAGATATATATCATTATTATATTATATGTATATCTTTTCATGTTATAACGTTGTGTATTATAAAAGTATTCTATTTCTTTGTATCGTAGTAAGTCATTACTCAGACAAAATATTATGGTAACTTGACTCTGTAATAAAATTCATGGCAGACGACAAGCGGTTTCATAACCACTAAGCATATCTATTTCTTAATTGTTTCCATATACCTATATTATGTTTTACAGTTATGATATTATGTTCGGTCTAATTGTTTTAAACACTTTGTCGCTTGTATAAGCTTTAACTTTAATAATAATTTTATAGACCTTAATCATTTAAAAGTAAATGTATATATAATTTTTTTTCTGTCACTTGGTTTAAATATAGTTCTTATTATATTATATGTGTGCAGAAAATAACACTTATTTCAGTTCGTACGATTTGCGGTAATTTATTTAATGTTAATTCTGGAATTTCACGTTTATACTCAGTTTCTGTTGTTAAGCTTATTTATCTGAGAGATGTTACTTTTTTTTCTTTTTATTTCTCTTTATAAGCAATTTTACTTGTTCATTGGCGGATTAATACCTCTATGGAAGGTTGTCACTTCATCTTTTGCGCGGTCGTCCGATACTTCTTCTGCCGATTTGTGACTTATCTCTTGCAATTTTGACGTCACGGGTCTCCTCCATTCTGCTTATGTAATTATTCCATTCTTTTTTTCTATTTTGTGTCAATTCATTTATACACTTTACGTTACATTTTCTTCTAATGTCTTCACTTATCTTTTGATTTCTCAGCGTATTTCCTGTAATTGTTCTCAGTACTCTCATCTCTGCCGTTTCCATTATTCTTTGCGTTGTGGCTGTGTCGGGTCTTGTTTCTGAAGCATATGTCATTATTTGTCTTACACTGGCTTTATAAATTGATATCATTTCAGTGTTAATGTGTCTGTTTAGCCATATAGTGTTATTAAGGCATCCTGCCAGTCTATTTGTTTTTAGTACTTGATCTCTCACTTCTTTGTCCAGGTCTCCGTAGCTAGACAGTGTAATTCCCAGGTATTTTATTTCCATTATTTGTTCAATACTGATGCCATCAATTTCTATTTTACATCTAGTTGGTTCTTTGCTGACTACTATTGTTTTAGTTTTCTGAGATGAAATTTTCATAATAAATTCATCATGCCAGGTATTTCATTTCCATTACCTATGTGGTTATTCCATTCTTTTTTTTTCTATTTTGTATCCATTCATTTATACACTATACGTTACATTTTCTTTTAGATTTCTCAGAGTATTTCCTGTAATTCTTCTCAGTACTCTCATCTCTGCCGCGTCCATTATTCTTTGCGTTGTGGCTGTGTCGGGTCTTGTTTCTGCTAATGCCATCAATTTCTATTTTACATCTGTGGTCCTTTGCTGACTACTATTGTTTTAGTTTTCTGAGATGAGATTGTCATATTAAATTCTTTTGCTCTTATGTTAAATCTGTGGACCAGTCTTTGCAAACTATCTTCATCTTGGGCTATTAATATTGCGTCATCTGCGTAACGGAGTATTTTAATTTCTTTGTTTCCCATTCTGTATCCTCTTCGTTTGTTAACGCTTTTGATGATTTGATCCATGATCAAATTGAAGAGCATGGGGCTCAATCTCAACGAATCCCCTTGTCTTATTTTTCTGCATATTTCTATAGGTTCTGTAAGTTGTCCCTCTATTCTGACTTCCATTTTGTTGTTTTGGTCGATGTTTTCGATAGTTTTTATAATACTTAGGGGAGCGTCTCTATTATACAGAAGATGGATTACATCTTTCAGTCTTACTCTGTTAAACGCTTTCTTTAGGTCAATCAGACACAGAAATGCTGGTCTATTATACTTCAGTGATTTCTCAGTAATTTGCTTTATAACGAATTTTGCATCTGTAAACGATCTACCACTAAAAAAACCCGGTTGTTCATCTGCTAAACTTATATTGGGATTAATTAGCACTTGTAAAATTTTAGTTGTAAGTTTTAGCGTAGTATTTAACAAGTTTATACCTCTGTAGTTTTTTGTCTGTTTTTATCTCCTTTTTTAAATAGTAGAGTTAGTTCGCTCCTTCTCCATTCTTCCGGCATTTTATTGTGTTTTATAATTTTATTAATTAATGTTGGTAATTGTTCTATCATTGCTGCTCCACAATATTTCAGTATTCGTTTGGTATCCCGTCTTTACCTGCTGCTTTTCTGTTCCTCAGGTTTTCAAGTATTTTCCGAACTTCCTGTGCATTTATATTAAGTTCTTTATATGTTGTAATTTCTGATGTTTCCGGTTCTAGCGTCGTTTGTTCTTCTCCTGCATATAGCTTTTTTAGGTAGTCAATCCACGTATCATTTTCTATGTATTTTAGTTCTATTAGTTACTTTACCTCCGTTCTTTGACGTCTGATGAAGCGCTATATTTCCTTTTGCAGACGAGAAAAATTATGTTCCATTTCTTTCGAAAAACGTTCCCAGTGACCATTTTTTATTTTTCTTATAAGTGCATGTGTTTCGTTTCTAATTGTCTTGTAATTATGGTATGCCTCTTGTGTTTTGGTTGACATGTATTTCAGGTAAGCTTTTTTGTTTTCTTTACATTTTTCCTTCTCTTTTGTACAAAACCGTGGAGTTCTTCGCCTTGAGAAAGATTTATTTTTATTTATATTTCTTTTACCAAGAACTTTCTTGGCCGAGGCTAAGATATTAGACTTAACTTTTGCCCAGCTTTCTTCGACTCCATCACTTTCTGTGATATATGTATTTCTGTTTTTTTCGGTTCTTCTTTTCTTGGAATAGGTATCTTGTGGAGTCATCCTGTAAGCTTTCGACTTTTATCTTTGTAGTGTATTTCGGTGTTTTTTTTATCACATATATGTATTTTCATTCGGCACAATACCAATTTGTGATCGCTTTCTATTTCTGCTGATGTTAGTGCTCTCTATTCAACAGAATATAGTCTATAATAGATCTTTGTCCTCTACTGTTTTCAAAAATGTATTTGTATTGTTCTTTGTGAGGGAAAAATGTATTATTATTACGTATCTGGTTTTTGCTGCAGAGGTCCGTTAGAAGGTTTCCGTTTTCATTTCTGATATTTTCGTTATATTGCTGTTTTATCCCTGGAACTAAATCATTGCCAACACGAGCGTTAAAATCACCCATAATGATTATATATTTATCGTTTGGGGTCTCGTTTATTACAGTTTGAAGGTGTTCGTAGAAGTTTTCCCCTTGGTATCTTTGTTGTTCTCTGGTGCGTGAATTGCTATCACATTCAGAGGTTTGACATCAGTTTAATTTTTACACTTACTATTTTTATTCTTGGTGTAGAAAATTTTTGTGTACTAACAGAGCGACTCCTTCTTTGGCTCTGGTTTCTTTGGCAACACCACTGTAAATCATGAGATGGTCATCTATAATAATTTGACCCTTTTCCTTTTTTCTTTGTATCTTTTAGCGCACACATGTCTATATTTTTTTTTTCTACAAGCTCTTTTGTAATTTTCTGCTCTCTTGTGTTTAGAGACTTTACGTTCAAAGCACCGATGCGAAGTATATTTCTCGTTTACCACAAATTCGTTGTCCTCTTTTTCCCGTTAGTCGTCGTAATGAAATCATTCCTGTCCCGAGGCATAATTCTGTTTCTATGAGCTGTATGGTTTTAAAGTCTATCAGTAGGGTGCCAAACTGGCTGTAGACCCCCTCCTCCTTTATTTGGGCTTGGGACTGGCAACAGTTCTGTCGAGCTACTCGATCTACCCAACAAAACTGCAGGCGGATTTGAGATATGTTACTTAAGGATATACTTAATCTCTATTAATTCTTTGATCTGTTTTTTGTTATCTTTCATTTTATTTTTCTTTTCATTTTACTTTTAACTCTTTTTATACTTACTTTACTTTCCGTGTCCGGAACACCAACAGCTTTAAATTTTGTATTTCCAATGGTTGGCTACATAGATGGCCCTGTCATTCGCTAAAAATAGATCTTCTTCTGTGTAGGTCTCTCTCATCTCTGTGCGTGCTAGTAGATGGTGACTATTCTGAACCACGCCACAGTCGCAGGTATCGTCCTCCTGGTATTTTCACTTCTTCAGGTTACTAGCACAACTTGAAATGCCAGTTCTTAGCCTGTTTAGCGCTTTCCATGTGAGATACCTCTTTTGATAGAGTGAGTTTATTTTCTTTTTTTAAACAGCCTCTTTTATTTCAGTTTTTATGATAGTATTATAATTTTTTATATTAATTTAATATTTTTTCCACTTGATTCTTTTGTTTCATATATTGCTTTAGCCTAATTTGATAATTTTTTTTCTTCGAATCATCAAATTTTCATGGTTTGTTTATATTTGTTTATAAAAAAATTATTTTTTTTTCACAGCGAATTTTTCAAGTTTAATACTTATTTGTAATGAAAGTTTTTATCTGTCAAAATTAAGTTATATCAGTGATTTGTGTCCGCTTAGTAAAAGTATACTTTTGTTGATCTTGGTTAATGAAATTTGTTATTATTTGTGTAGTCATTTTATGCGCAGAAATTTTAAGTGTTCTCCATTTTTATTTTGTATACTTTCACAAATTTACTTCATGCCTGCTACTATGTCGTTACCAAATCTTGTATTTATATCTTTCATGATGTATAATGCAATTATTGTTTTTATTCTCACCATCTGTTCAATATCTTCGTAATATTAAACTCTGAGTTCTATTGAAAGCCCTATCTTTCCTATGGCCCGCATATACTTGATATTTTAATCTGTATTGTAGCGTTTTTGTTTCATCTACTAGGATTCGCTTGGAGACGTAGTTAACATTTTTAATGTTATTTATTCCCCATCGTATGGTTTTGTAGCTGTTGTTGGGGCTTTAGTATATATGAGTGAGATATTGGCCTAGCTATTCCTGTGACCTTTTTGCCTCATTTAAATGGTGGACATGTCCTTATGTGTTCTATTAATTCTATTACCAGTTTTTCCCTTGTTGTTCAATGCTGTAATATTACAGATTACTTTTATTTATTTATTTATGTTTACTTTTACTTCCGAATATTTCTTCGTATGCCGTTTTTAGTTCTGTCCTTGACAGGAGATAATCTTACCAAGAATCCCTCCTCCTTTATTCTGGCTGGGTAATTTTTACTTATACCTTACCTTATAATGAAGAATAATAACGTTTTTTAAATGAATGTATTTATGAGTAATTTTTCGATGTTAACGAAGTTTAAGTGTTTTTTTACACATAGTTTAAGTGTTGCCAAAGAAATAAAAAATAGAGGACGCGAAAGAAAGGTTTAAAATATTAAGAACAAAAAATAAATAGATGTTTTCTATACAATACATTAGTAACGGTTTTAGATTTAAAATGGAGTTTTCTCGACGAAGCCATAAGATTATGTTAATGGCCCAGAAAAAAGAGCCTACAACCATATCGTCGAGAAATGAAACAAATCAAATGAATACACGTTTACTTTCGGGGTATAAATCACCAGGACACAAAAAAAATACGTTAAAAGGTAAGAGTTTTATACTGTTTTTTATTTATTATTTTTATCGTAATATGCTTTCGAAAACATTTTAAAATGCTGAACATTTTTCTCTTAACTTTGGCCGTAATTTGTCCGATGAGCAAACTTGTATAGACATTTTTAGGTTCATTTTGTTCTAACCCTATTACATTTGTCTATTGTTTGTCTTTTCTATATTGAAATGATATTGCATAAATATATTGTTTTAATATATGGTTTTCATTTTGTTCCTAATTTATTCATTGTTCAATTCATTCCAACTGCGTATAATTCTATGTTATCGCAAGTTTTTTTCAAAATCCAGAATCCAAAAGTCAGGAATAGTAGACAATTATGTTTTTTCTCTACTTATATTTTAATAGCATGCCGGTGATTTTCTAAAACCTGCTTGCTTAATTGCCTTGAATATCTAAGCGCGCTCAACAGCACTCGCTTATTACTTGGAAGTATCGTTTTGTGTTTAAGAACCCTTTTAATGAGGATATTCAAAATCTTTTATAAAGTGCAAGAAGCATTAAAACACTCAGCATACAAGAATAAACGCGCACCAGATCTCATTAGTGCCTCTAAGCCATATAATTTTAACGCAATTATATCACTGATTTACTGTTTAATTTTCAGAAATTTTTAAAGAAGAACATAAAAATGATACAGAAATAAAAAATGAGTCCGGCCTTCTTGATTTAAATATAACTGAAACTTCAGCAATTACTTTAGTTCCTCATTACATCGAAGCTGGAAACACCTCAATTGAAATGAGATCCAATGATGGTACCTTTTTATATGCCACCTATCTTAGATCAATTCTTCTCTGCACTTTCTGTGGTTAATTGTACCTACTTATTCTTATTTCGAGTCCCAGATGCTTGTATTTGTCGACATCTTTCATAACTTTGTTCTAAAGATATCCCTAGTTCCCCTGAGTAACAAATAAGTTATCAGTGTTTTTTATCACTTTATAAAGGCCAGCTTTTGTATTGGCTGCTCTAGGTCTTTTATCATTGAGTCGGCTACTTTCAAATTTTCTGTTATCAGCACTATGTCATTTGCAAATCGTAGATTGTGTAATTTCATTTAATCTTAAGACTAGATTTACTAGATTCACTCCCGTACAAATTTTTAACGTCGAACGCGCATATAGAAGTATAACTTCCATAAGCGATTAATTTATTTTGAAAAATTATGTATATATGTAAGTATCACCATATTTTACTGATTCTTCATCATCATTCACTTTGCCTTTATCCCTCTACAGGGATATCTTTCTATCTTTCGCTATATCAAGATGAATTCCTTTCATATAAATATTTCTCCTATCCATTTTCGTCATCTCTTTTTCTGTCTTCCTCTACTACTACTTTCTGAGACTTGGAAATCCAGAATCCTATGTATTGCATGATTCTCATGTCGACGTTCAATATGCCCTAATTATCGTAACCTATGCTCCCTCATTTTTGCATAGATAAGGTGCTGCACCTAGACTTCTCCTAATATTTTGATTTTTAATTTTATCTTTTCTTGTTAATCCCTTCATCCATCTAAGCATTGTCATTTCGTTCAAATGCATTCTTTGTTCTTCTTTTTTTAACTGACCAACATTTAATACCATACAACGTAGCTGGCCTTACGGCCGTATTATGGAATTTACATTTCAGTTTCGTAGGAACCTTTCTATCACACATGACATCACTCGCATTCTTCTATTTCATCCATCCTAATTTGACTCTACTATATATCTCCATCTATTTTCCCATTGCTTTGTAATACCGAATCTAGATTCCTACCTAAAATGATTTTTTTTTCAATAATTTCACCAGTCAACATTACAACCTGATTTGCAGTGATAGTTTGACTTTTAAATGCCCACTCTAGACACTCTGTTTTTGTCTGACTTAGTTTAAGACCTTTTACTAACACCACATCGTTAGCATATATCAGACACCAAGGGATATCTTCTTGAAATGTTTTCGTTAATTTTTCCAACATTAATTAGAAGAGATAAGGGATTAGCACTGACCCCTGATGCAATCCTACTCTCACATGATATTTATCAGTATCATCCGCACCTATTCTAACATTAATTTTCCATTACTTGCCTTAGAATAAAAGTTGCATCCGTTGTTGATTTGCCTTGTATGAATTTAAACTGATTTCCTAGTACTTCTGTTTCTTCCCGTATCCAACCATCAATTATTCTCTCCCACAGTTTCATGATGTGACAGAGTAGTTTTATGGCTCTATAGTTTGTACATAGTTTAACATCTACTTTGTTTTTGTATACATGTACTAAAATGCTACTTCTCCATTCATCCGGTATTTGCCCCACTTTCATAATTCTATTAAATAGTCCTGTTAGCCAACTTGTTTCTGATTTTCCTAATAGTGATCATATATATGCAAGGATATCATCAGGACCTATGCCTTTTCTTTTTTTATCTTATGTAGCTCTTGAATTACTTCCGAGGTCGTTATTTTCGGCACCATTGCTACTACTGTCTATGTTGGCTCTACAGATGCTTTCTCAAACTTTTCGTTTAATTGGCCGTCAAAGAACTCCCTCTAGCGCCTTTTTACATCATTATCTTGCATAAATAGTTTATTGTATTTATCTCGTATACATTTAATCTGATTAAATCCTTTTGGTTTCCTTTGCTCCACTTTTAGCAATTTTGTATGTTTTTTTCTTAGTATTCGGTTCATTGTACAGCTTTTCATACGCTGCTGACTTAGATTTTGCTACTCCTACTTTTGCGTCCTCTTTAGCTATTTCATACTTTTGATAATCTTAGTCTAATATATTTTCTTGCCTTTTCTTATATAATCTTCTCTTTTCTTTTATATTGTCTTAAACATCGTCTGACTACCTATATTTACCAATTTTTAAGTCCCTCTCCTGAGGTTTTTCCAAGTATTTTTGTTGCACCCTCTTTACTAATTTTGACAAATTTCTCCAAATTTCATTATGACCTTTTTTCATGTTCCAACGCATTCTTTCGTCTATTTCTGTTCTAAATTGAACTTCTTTTTCGCTTGTTAACGTCAATTAATTGTTTTTGTGTTTTTCCTCAATATTTTGGTTTTATTTCATGTTTTACTTCTATGTCTAGTACCAGTAATTTATGCTGTTGGCTTACAGTTTATTACAATGATTACCTTACAGTCTTTTATATAAGGGATTGATTTACAATCCATATTTTGAATTGATTTTGTCTACTTTTGAATTTGATAGGTTGGCTTTCTCTCTTCTAAAAGCATGTACAAACAGTGGGCATACCTAGTGCTACTGCTAATTCCACCATGTCATCTCCTGCGCTATTTCTAGTTCCAATGCCGTATCCTCCATCTATATGTTAATTTCCTCTGTTTAATTAGCCTACGTAAGCATTGAAATTACCTACTATGATTAGTCTTTTCTTAGTTAGAATATTTAGTCTCTTAGTTGGAATATTTAGTTGGTGGTATAGTCTAGCAACTAACTGATTATAGAAATCTTTTCTTTTATCGTCACCTAGTCCTACTTGTGGCACATAACACATACTATATTTAACTTTTCTCTGTAAATACAAATTTTACGGATATTATTCTGTTAGTCGTTTTTATCACTTTTACAACTTTTTCTTTCATTTCTTTGTTAGCACATACTCTTATGCCTATGCAATTTGAATTCTTCTGTTTTCAGTGCATCAACTAACGCCATTGTTTTACCTGTTAAACTACAAAGGTTATAAATTCTTGTGCTTAGTCTTTCTTTCTTGTGCTAGTCATGGATGTGTTGTTAGTAAAGGACCGAATTTGCCTCGGGCAAGGGATTTGGATAGTCCCACACCCTCCTGAGGACAAGTTTCGTCGGTTTTAAAACTTATTTTTGTTTTGTTGGTTATTGGTTTACCCACAGACCAAATGCAGATATGAAAGTATTGGGATGTTTTCTGTTTTGGGTGTGGTCATTTTACTATTGTGGCTTGAAATAACCTGACATTTGATTGATGCTTGAATCCACTTTCTATCAGTATCTATATGTAATAATTTAATTATTTTGTTTTTTTTTCAGAATTTCGAGAACTATTTAAAAAAATTAATAGACGAGTCCATTGAGCTGTTACATTCTGATGTGATGAACAAATGTGCGTTTCAACATCTAAGTGAAGGAACCTTTTGTAGTGTGCTTCTATTTAACAGAAGAAGAGTTGGAGAACTACAGAGGGTTACTGTTGAAGATTTCGAAAAAAATTATGACAATACTTCCTCTTCGGAATTTCAAAAGTTCATAACAGATACGGAGAAAATTTTGTTAAGCGGCTTAAAAAGAATTGTTGTAAGAGGAAAACGAGGACGGGGTGTTCCAATTTTATTTCATAAAAGACATTTAAATGCCATACAAATTCTAATATCCGTAAGAAGTAATCATATTAAAAATAATGCTTTTTTGTTCGCAACTTCTAAGTCAGAAAATTCCGTAAATGGTTACCAAGTGGTAAAGAAGCATGTAACAAAGGCATTAGGAGATGCAAAAAAATCGTTACTATTAACATCCACAAAACTAAGAAAACACTTGGCAACTATTACTCAAATTTTCAATATGGAAAAGATTGAGCTGGAACAGTTGGCATCATTTATGGGTCATACGGAAAAAACACACGCCGAGTTTTATCGGCTTCCAAACGATATATACCAAACAGCTAAAATTAGCAAACTATTTCTTTTATCCCAAAGTTATGGTATAGAAAAACATAAAGGCAAAAGTTTAAGTGAAATTGACTTAGATGATGAAATCGTAGAAGATATTGAAAATGATGATTTTGAAAATGGTATTGATATTGAAAATACTCTCGATGAAAGTGAAATACCACAATCATCCACAATGACCCCCGAGCCAAAGAAATCCAAACAGAGATTAGTGCCTTGGACACAGCAGCAAAAAGAAACAGTAGAAATTTTTTTTAAAAAACATATCAAAAAAAAAGTTCCTCCAAAAAAACACGAAGTGGAGTGTTTAATTAATAAAAATTTAACCTTATTTAAGAATAAAACATGGGTACAAATTAAAGCATACGTGTACAATAAATATAAACAAGAAAAATAATAAAATCTTGTATAGTAGGAATGGCGGTTTTTGACAATTTAAAAACATGTTTTTTGTTTGTGTTTATGTTACCTAATTTAATAAAATAAAAGTTTTTTTAAAATAAAGAAATTTTATTTACATAAGTTTTAAATTTATTGAAAAGGCTGGTGGAAAAGTTGAAAGGTGAAGTAGAAAATGAAAATGAAATGTATCATATTAAATAATTAGCAATCACTGGTTATATATATAAGCAATCAGAAGTGGCTAATAAGGAATAATTAAAAAAGATATTTAGAGCCACTCTAGGGCAAATTAGGACATAAAATTAAAAGAATGTTAATAAAAAAACTTTTGAAAAACTTTATGAAATTAAATAAACAAAAGGCATCATCTATTTAAAATGGATAGGTAAGGTGTAGTAAATATAATAGTACATGTGAAATGGAAGAAACAATTGCCATATACGCATCCTATGTTCTTGCAGTACTCCAAGTGAAATAAGGCAGTAATTCACCAGCCTACTGGGGATTGATAGTGAATATTATATACATGCCACAAAACTTATTAAAAACACAGTTTGGTAGAAACGTCTTATGGTTAAACAATAATTCATTATGGTTTAGTGATAAACATTAACTTGTCTCATCTGAACGAAGCTGAAGATTTTGCAATAAAATATAAGAGTTAGTAAAAGTTACTTTAAATAACAGCTCATTAAAAGTATCATATATGTAACTCTATTACACTAATACGAACAATAATTTTTTATTTTATCGAGCCAGATTTATCCAGACATCTCCTAAAAAAATAAATGGTTTGCGGTTAATTTTACAAATTCAAGAAAAATTTAATTGTTTTAAATAGTTCCTTCTATGAAACAGCAGTTTCATATAAATAACATTAATACTTATTTTTTAATACTTAAATTCATACTTACGTATATTTTTTAAATGCATTTATCGATTTGATTCTTTTTCTTTTAACCATGGTCTATAATATCTAGCGCATAGAAAATAATAAAATTTTGTACCCTGTACTTTATGTTTATTATCCTTTGTTGTATTGGAACATCTAAAAGTATAGCAATACATTTTAATTGTTAAAAAAAAAGAAAAGAAAAAAACACTTTTTATGGTGTTCCACTTAACCTTACACAAAATCGTACACAAATAGTCAAATGCAGACTATTCATATTGGGTATGTATTGTGGTCAAATAGTAGTAAAAGTTTCCGATAAATGTTTTTCATACGGTTTTCGGATCAGATTTTCTCAAAACATCAAATTATAACTTCTTTTTGTCTTTCTTTATTTAGGCTAACCGCTATATTTTTTTCTTGAGCATTTCTTCTTAATCTAGATTAATGTTATATTTACAATTCTTTCTGGAACGAGCTGTAATTTTTCTCAAATATCCATATTGTGTGGTTTAGGCGACTTACGGTTTAGCATGCTTTGTCAGACGCTCTTTAAAGTCTCCTTCAACATTAATATCGTTTGAGAAATTTTTCCCAGATACTTATATTTCGTTACTTAATCTACCACTTGATTTTCAATCTTCTTTTAATGTTAGTTTAAATGTTAGTTAAAATTAAATATTTAGTGACACTCTCTACGCGACTTTAATGCATTAAATATTTTGTTAATTATAAATTGACATATCTATTGAAATTAGACAGTAAATAATTATATTAATAATTGTAGCTTAAATTCAACTAATCTATGAAACAAATATTGTATGTCATAAACTACAGTAATCGAAAAATTACAAAGATCTCCCTATTGCACAGAGTTTTCTTTAATTTTTTGTGGTAACAAACTTTATAATCTTACCGAAGGGGCTTCTAATTTCAAAAACTGTTACACGATTACTCCATTCGATATACGTACATTTATGTACTAAATGTTTTAGTGCCAATGCATTTTAATAAAAAATACTAATTAATAAAAACGGAAATTTCCCTTTTTCCAAGTTTATAATACACACTTTCTTATGTTTGAAAATATATAAAGCAAGTAATATAAATTACCGCCTTGCTTATTAAAACTAAAAAGTAAAATAAAGGTATATGTCGGTTAACAATTTATATTTAACTACGTAAATTAGCCAAATAGTCCTAAAATTCCTCCATGATTAAATTGATGGATATTTAAATAAATTCCAAGTTCCAGAATGTACCTGCTGTAAAATTTAAAAATCTACTACTAATACAATTATTGGCAACATCGCAGGAGTTTAGAAGTATATGCAAAAGCGTAAATACGGATCCCACAAATGGTTTATCCTTTTGTGGAGTCCACTTAATCCTACGTGTTGGTCGGAGTCTACATAAAGCGCTACTCAGATAATAAAATACACGGTGTATATTCTACTGGAGTTAGTATAATACCGTTTTAGAACGGAGCTTACATTAACCGCTAGATGTATATATATATATATATTTATATATATATATATATATATATATATATATATATATATATATATATATATATATATATATCTACGGCATAAAGTGGACTCCACCCATGTTAAAATTCAGGTTCAAGTGAGCTCCGTGGTCAAGTGGCCACCGATATACGGAGCTCACTTGACCATTCCATAATATTGGCTCTGTCGATTCGTCAACATGTATAGTTTCACAATTTTTAAAAATTTTGTGGAGCCCCTAAGTACCCCTGTATCATGAATGTATATCGCTTAGTTCACGTGTATATATTATAGGGGTCGTTCAGATCTTGTTCCGTGTATATTGGAACCATACGTATATCGGTTTAAGTAAGCTCTGATAGTTTGGCAACTATGGGATTAAGCCGTTTATTTCCAGCGTATATTCTAAACGGTTCATATAGACTCCTTACTTTTGTTATCATTCATACGCATTACAGTATGTAACAGATATGTTTACTACCAAATACCTGTTTTTGGTAGGTACGTGCTTTTCTAAAAATAGATTTATAGATACAAAAGGATTTCATTACCAAGTTGGATGTGTTTTTTCATATGCGAAAATTTCCTAATGTATTTTGTTAACGTGAGTATGTCTTTATACGTTTTATTTAAGAATCCGGTTAATACGAACTTCTTTTATTTCATCCATTGTTTCATGATATATACAGCTTTTTTATTATTTTATTTCTTCTATTTTATTATTTTATTTTTTTCTGGATTCTATTTCTTATTATTCTATTTTTTAATTCTGGATAGAAGGTTATCTCAAAATAAATATTTAAGTGCTAAAATAGATATTTTTTTGTTAAAATGGGTAGTAGTGCACAAAAAAGGGAAGAATGATTAATTTTTCTAACATGAATTATACCACTTCACCAATATTACATATTTCTGAATGTTTTATCTCGTATTTAGGAGTAATATGTAATCAATATAAGTGGAGTTAGTGTCAAATTTGCAATAATCTTTATAAGTAATAGCTTACTAAAAGAGCGATTTGAACGGTAAAGTTAACTAAGAAAGTGTGATAAGTCTTGTACCACCCCACATGCACACAAGTTAACCGGTGTTTGCAGGCAAGAGTCCTCCTGGCAGATTTAAGGAAGATAACTACCATAAGGAAGTTCCGTTCGAGGGATCAGATGGAGAGGAGCAGCTTATTTTTGTTTGTATATCTTGCAGATGTGTTGATATAGCCAGTTTTTCCTTGATTCTAGTCATAAAATAGGCTGGTATTCGTGGAGTAGATGTCACGAATCTGGACTTTGTTTTTTTTGCTCTCTAGCTACTTATCTTCGGATATTAGGTGGATTGATAGCTACGATATTGTAGAGCTTATGTATGGATGTGAGTCTTAATATTCCCTGAATTTGGCTGACTAATTTATAACTAAATATTTTATAAGTTATTTAAATAACTATTTATAAGCGGCATTTAGATTAACAAATACCACTCCTCATACCTGATATTTTTCGTACTTCTCTTCGCTGTGTTGGGCAAGATTTAGTATTTGTGACATATATGATCTAACCTGTCATATATAGCCAGTTTTGTCTTTTAATTTGAGTTTTTCTTCTCTTATCGGTTTATATTAAGGACCATGTACAGAAGTATTCTGTATAGTTGACAAAATAAATAGATATATTGGCCGATAGCTTTTGTGGTCGTTGGAGTTTTTGCCAGGTTTAAGCAAGGCAACAACTTTGTCTTTGCTTTGCTTGTCTAAAGACTTTGGATATTAGCCATTGTTGTATTTTTAGTTCAAATTTTATAGTTTTGTGCTCAGATCCTCAGCCAGCAGCCGTAATATTGTTCATTATATACGTGGATAGCGGATCCAAGCTCAACATCGTTGAAAGGTTCTCTCAGCTGACTGGTTTTGTTTTCTCTCATTATAAGTTTTTATGTAAAGTGGAGTGTCTTTATCTCTAGATATACTCTTAATATTTATTCACATAATTAGAATAGTTGGTCCTAAAAAGGACCGATTTGACAAAAAACATATTGAACGGGTGATTTAAGAATTAACGATTACTTAATTATTCATTACCCAGGGTACGCCCGATTGCGGTGGTCTTATTAGTACTTCAATTTTCGTGAACGCTTCTACTTTAAACTTCATAAAAAATGACTAATCTTTCACTTTGCTGTTACTGTTATTTTAAGACGATATTTCGAATCAGATTTGTATAGTAATAACTCTAGTCAATATATAGTCTCTATAAGTAAATGAGTTTGTGGTATCGGTTACAACTCATATATATTGATAATGAGGAAATAAACAGGTTAAAATAGGTGTAGAAAATTTTACCTACATATATCGGCACCATTGTTCAGGAGATGGGTTTATCCCAGAGATCAAAGGTTACATGCTTTTACAGGCGTATTCTAGGTTCTATTTATATATTTTTATTACTAAAAAAGTGTATTTATAATAAAGGCCTTAAGCTATCTGTAGATTCCATGAATATTAGAATCTATGGAAATTAGCAAATTAAAAAATACAGACATAATTCTGAATGACCAACTTGAGATAAACAGTTATCCCCTCCTCAACTTATTCAGTTACAAAATATGACGTGTAAACGCATACCTGTTTAATTGTTAGATAAAATGAATTTCCATCAAGTAACGGTCGAATCTATCACTTACTAAAAGAGTACGAAAAGACCTGCTTATGCTTTAGAGTATGGGTACTTTAGTACAAAGTACCCTTTGCTTTTGCCAATTGCTTTGTCACTTTCTCAGCGATGGGTCTCCCTTTTGCTCATCAATAATGTTCCCGCTCTATATAGTTATTCTAAGATATTTAGATTTCACTATATGCTCTACATTTGGCTTTATCTCCTATTAATTTACAACTATGACGAAATCTTTATAATATATCTGATGCATTGATATTAAAGTGGAGTAGAATACTTGGTAGATAATATTTATTTGTTTTGAGTATACTTATTTTACGACCTAGTACATAAAAAAATAAATAATTGTGTGCTCAGTGCTTTCTAAGTCTGTAAAACATAAACATGCTTCCATATTAGATTATACATTTATTAAGAATGTCCACTCTCTGAATTGAAGTTTTTATCTTAAAATATGACTGTGTCCCACAATCATTCACAAAAGTTATTCTTTTCTGAATAAGGTTCAATAGGTTTTTATATTTTGTTTTACGTTTTAATCTTTAAATCGGAGTTCATTTTTTGAAAAACTATAAACATGTGACAACAAATTGCTATATGAACGGCGTTATGCATCACTAGACCCAGCCCCAATTTCTTAAATTGTGGATTATGGCGCTTTCTGGCTGAAAAGAGGAACAACAGGATAACATCAGATGTAGACCAAACAAAAGAAATTAGGACACGCATTGAAATAGCACGTGCATTATTTTTTAAACTTTAAAAGTTTCTTTGTTTTCGGGATATAAAGTTAGAGCCTAAGAATGCTTCGATATTACGTGTTCCCTACTTTTCTTTATGGCTTGGAAGCGTGAACACTAAAACAAGTCCATCTGAATAAGTTGGCCGCCTTTGAATTTTGGTGTTACAGAAGAATCCTACGAATATCATGGATTCAAAGAATGTCAAACGTGGAAGTAACTAGAATGATAGAAAATGGGGCGGAAATATTATTAACTATCAAAAGACGAAAACTTGAGTACTTAGGACATGTGATGAGAGGGCAAACATACGCATTATTACAACTTATTATGCAAGGCAAAATCCGAGGAAAGCGAAATCTGGGAAGACGAAGAATATTCTGGCTTAAAAACTTAAGGGATTGGTTTGAATGCAGTAGTGCAGAACTTTATAGAGCGGCAGTCAACAGAGTCCGTATAGCCATGATGATTTCCAACCTTCGATAGAAGGTGGAACTTAAAGAAGAAGATAGAAAAAGGTATAAACTATCTACGTAATAAATCCAATTAACCTGTTAGTAACGGATAACCAGATATATTTAAAAAGATTAAGTACCTTTCTTTTTATTTTGGATTTTGAATTTTGCATAACTAGAGCAAGCGACTAATTTTTGTGTATTAGTTTTGGACCAAGCGCCTCTTGCGAGCGTTTTAATGATTGTAAATCGAATATTTGGTATATGTACATAAACGTGGTTAACAATGGTGACGTTGGCAACTTGTTGAGGCGTTTAGGTTAAGAAGTAGTGGCAGTTATTGCTTAAATTTTTCTATAATAGTCACATTACAGAAGAGCTAACACAGAAAGAGAATACTTAACAAAAGACATAACAATAAGTAAAATGTATGAATTGTATATTGAAGAAGCAGACAATGACCTTGTTAAATTTTCGTTTTACAAAAAAATGTTTTTAACACGATTTAATCTTCAAAGAAAAAAGTTGAAAAAAGATACTTGTAGTAGATGTGATTGTTTTGAATTAGAAATTAAAAATTGCGCAGATCACGAACAATTAAGCGTTAAAAAAAGAAAAAATGTGCACTTAGAAGAAAGAAAGCTAGACATGAAGATAAGCAACGATCAACCAGAAGTGGAAACCTTTTGTTTTGATTTAAAGAAAAACTCTTCCCCTTTCGAGAATTCTAATAAATATTGTATATTATAAGCGTCAATTATGTATTTACAACCTTGGTATCCATAGCGCCAAGGATAAAAAAGGTCATTGTTATATTTGGATAGAAGGTGAAGCTGGTCGGGGAGCCCAGGACGTAGGCATTTGTCTTAAGAAACACATTGAAGAAAATGTTACTTCTGCAAAACATGTAATTTTGTGGTCAGACAGAATAGTTTTGATTCTGAAAATGATTTTGGAAACTCATCCTACCATTGAAAAAATTACATTACGCTATTTCTTTCCTAGTCATAGCTTTTACCCAATGGTAGTGATTTTGGAGATTTTGAAAATGCCCTAAAATTTCAACAACGTTTATATACCGTTGATGATTACCTAAACGTGATGAAAAAATTCCGTAAAAAGAACCCACTAGTAGTTCACAGAATGAAAAAGAAAGAATTCGTCAAGCTAAGAAGAAATACAAGCGAATCAACAGAAGAGACCAATTTAATAGATCTTGATAAAATATTAAAGTTAACAACTTCTTCTTCTTCAAGTGCCATCTTCGTTCCGAAGGTTGGCGATCATCAGGGCTATACGTATTTTCGAAACTGCTGACCGAAACAATTCGTTGCTGCTACAGCTATACCATTCCCGTAGATTCTTTAGCCAGGAGTTTCGTCTTCTTCCTATGGACCTTTTTCCTGCTATTTTCCCTTGCATAATTATTCGAAGCAGTTCATATCTTTCGCCTCTTGTAATGTGTCCCAAGTATTGCAGTTTTCGTTTTTTGATCGTAAATATGACTTCCTTTTCTTTATTCATTCTTCTCAAGACCTCGACATTTGTGACTCTCTAGGTCCATGATATTCTCAGGATTCTGCGATACATCCACAGTTCAAATGCCTCTAATTTTTTGGTATCAATCTTTTTCAACGTCCATGACTCCATTCCGTAGAACAGCACAGAAAGTACGTAACATCTCATCAGGCGAAGTTTCATTTCAAGGCTCAAATCTCTTCAGCAGAACACTCTCTTCATTTTAGTGAATATGGATCTGGCTTTTTCTATTCTTATTTTGATTTCTGCTGAGCTATCGTTGTCTTCATTTATAAAAGTGCCTAAATATTTGTATTTGCTAACTCGATCGATAATTTCATTGTGTAAATATAAATTTTGGACATTTTGTGTTGATTTCGATATTACCATAAATTTAGTTTTCCTTATGTTCAAAGATAGTCCATATTCTTCGCTGCAGTCTGCTATCTTATTCACCAATGTCTGTAGCTCTTCAAGTGTTTCTGCGATCAGAACGGTGTCGTCGGCAAATCTCAGATTGTTTAATCTAACACCATTTATTTTAATACCTACGGATTGCTCAGAGAGTGTTCTATTCATTACGTCTTCGGAATAGAGATTAAACAGGGTTGGTGACAGTATACACCCTTGTCTCACACCTCGCTTTATTTCGATTTCTTCAGTGGTATTATTCTCTACTCTCACTACTGCTTTCTGATTGTAGTACATATTTGCTATTAGTCGGATGTCTCGTTTATCTAAATTCTTTTCTGTCAGGAGTCTGATTAGGTGATCATGCCGCACTTTATCAAAGGCCTTGTTGTAATCTATGAAACACATGAATACATCTTGATTTATGTCAAGACATCTTTGAGACATAACGTTCAGTGCAAACAACGCCTCTCTTGTTCCAAGTCCATTTCGGAATCCAAACTGGGTATTATTGATGTCCATTTCCAGTTTTATGTGTACTCTAGAGTGTATAATTTTCAGAAATATTTTCAGTACATGGCTCATCAGACTGATTGTACGGTAATCACTGCATTGTTTGGCATTTATCTTTTTTGGTACAGTAACAAAGGTGGATAAAAGCCATTCTTGTGGTATTTTTCCTGATGTATAAATGCTATTGAAAAGTTAACAACTACAATTTCGTAAATATGGAACACTTTAAATATCTTAGATAAATAATCACGGTTAATAATAATGCCACTAAAGAAATACAGATCATAATTATACTTTTTACCTATTTTAATACATAGATGCTAATCATGGACAATGACTAAAACGGATAAGGAAGAACTACGAATATTTGAAAGGAAAATAATAGGAAAATTGTTTTAACCTCATTATCATATCGCTACAAATCCGTATAGAAGAAGAACACATACTTAATAAAGAAAGCTCTTATAACAATATTGTTTAGGCAAATGAATTGCTTAAGGTAGATCGTACACATGCATAGACGCCAAGATGTCAAACTTGTAAAACTGTTATGGAAGGAAGTTAGCACAGAAGAATACCACTTGGGCGTCTCAGTATGCAATGAAGAGAAAACATCCAATCATATCTCAAAAAATTAACATCGTGAAGGTTCTTCTCTAAACCCCATAACAAATGGCTAATCTTTTACTTTTCATTAAAAATTTAAATTTTAATAAGTCACGTAAATAACGTTTTAAAAGTGCCTTTCCTGAGATAACTTTTTTTAAGCCTGGTTTGTTTGATTACATGTAATTGATTTGATAGTCCCCAACAGATGAGTATTGACTATAGGTAGGATAGCAGGTAGTTGAACAGGCATGTGTTGATAAATATGATGGGTCGGTAGATAGTCTCATTATTCCTAAATCTGACCTCATGTTACCTTCCCCCTTCATTTGTGGAAGTCCTAAAGGCATTTTTTCTCTTGGGGCATCCTCCCAATTTAACTTGGCAATGTAGTTATTATAGAGCCTTTGGATATAGCTAGCGCAACTTTAGCATTGAGATTTAGCTTCTTACACGACGTTGTTGTCTTTATATATGTGTTTGGCCTTGGCATTAGTTCCGTTCGGTATTGGTTAGTACGCGGACCTTTGTAAGTCGGAAAATACTTCTGATGGCTTTTCTAGCAATCCTGATCTAATTAATACCTGAGTTTTACGTACATTGTTTTGTTAGCGTTCTGGCCACATATCCACACATTAGCACTGGTTTAATCACTGTTTTATATATCCTGATTTAAGAAAGTCGTATTAGACCTCTGAATTTAAAAGTGTTATAAGAGTTATATATACATCAGTTAGCTACCTGAATATTCCCTTTTATTTCTTATGTTACAACGTTATCTACGATATCTAAAATGTTGCAATCCTTTAAAATTATATGGGTCTATTGTTACGTTATGCCCTACTCTACGTCACCTCTTTTGTATGTTAAAGAACATTTATATGCTTTATTACTGACTATTAGACCGTTTTTTTTATGCTGATATCATTATTTTATAGTATTCTAATAATTTATGGATTAAATCCGCATAGCAAATTGATATTCTTTACTTCTCGGAAAAATAATATTCTAACACACAAAATCCTATTAAATTGCCAAAACCTTCCTTGCATATTCTATTCACTCATGAGGGGCAGCAGCAATATCAGTACCATAATAAGGCGTATAGTACTGGACTGGCTAATCGTTGGAAAATGGGAAGCATGAGTTTTAATGTTTTCGGGACTGCCATCTGTTAGCGGAGAGCAGAGATATTAGTACCAAGTTAATGCATATAGTAATTGTTGCTTGAACTTTATTATTATTAAACAACACTATATTTTCTAGTAAAATCATCACGACTTTACAGTAAGACAAATTTTCGAACGTTGGTTATGGAAACATCATGTACATACCACCAGGTTCCCTATGTCGATATCCAGCAAAATCGTTGTAATAAGGAGACGGCAAACAAAAATCCAGAGATAAAAATATGCACCAAGAAAGTCTGTTTTATTCAACAGTCGAATAAACTACAGATTCTTGATTCAAATAGTCAAAAAATCAAAAAACAGCTTAGTAAAATAGAAATAACGCATATTTAAGATTTAATCCATTAACGGGCCAAGGTACAAAGCACTCCTGGCATATGCTAATGATATGGATCTCATAAGAAACTCTCTCCGGTCCGCAAACATCTTTAACAAAGTGCACGAAAAATGTTTCACTTAAAATCAACGAAATGAAAACCGAATACAAGCGAATCAACAGAAGAGACCAATTTAATAAATTTAGAACAAACATTAAAGTCAACAACTACAATTTCGAAAGTATGGAACACTTTAAATTTGCTGTGGCAAAAATCATCATACTTGGGTTACATTGATATTTATGTGGCAATCAGCTGTAAAAGTCATTGCCTTTTTCGTGTCGTATCATATTTTAGCATATCATATTTTGAGTGAAATTGATCCTAAATGCGTCTAATAATATTAAGTTTGTAAAACAGCTGTCCGTTTATGCTCATTCGTTCACCTTTTGTAAAACAATCTGTGTAAATATAAGGGATTTATATAATCTTTTCATTTCGTAATCTTTTCGTTTTATAATTATAGTTCTCTTGCTTTTATTTTCTATGGTAATATATATACATACCCAATTCAAAAGGGAGAAAACCAGAGAGTTCTAAATTAAACATAAACATCATTCTCTCTTTCTCCTTATATGTTATATAAAGATCATCGTCATCGTATAGTCAGAACGGAACAAGATTCTATTGCCTTTTCTTCTTTTTGTCTTCCCTTTCCTATTGAAAATACAGCCAGGTAAATGACGTTTTTAAAATTTATGTCAATATTTCTGAAGTGCCTTTCCTTGGATAATTTTTTTTAAGCCCAGTTCGTTTGATTACATGTAATTGATTTGATATTCCACAACAGATAAGTATTGATTGTAGGTAGGATAGCAGGTGTTGATAAATATACTGGGTCGGTAGATAGTCTCATTATTCCTAAATCTGACCATATGTTACCTCCTCCTTCATTTGTGGGAGTCTTAAAGGCATTTTTTCTCTTGGGGCATCCTCCCAATTTAACTTGGCAATGCAGTTATTATAGAGTCTTTGGATAAAGCCAGCGCAACTTTAGCACTGAGATTTAGTTTCTTGTACGACGTTGCTATCTTTATATATGTGTTTGATCTTGGAATTAGCTCTGTTCGGTATTGGTTAGTACTCGGACCTCTGTAAGTCAGAAAATACCTCTGATGGCTTTTCTAGCAATCCTGGTCTAATAAGAAGGGTTATATATACATAAACATCAGTTAGCTACCTAAATATTCCCTTTTATTTTTTATGTAACAACATTACCTACGGCATCTAAGACGCTGCAATCTTTCAAAATTATATGGCTTTATTGTTCCGTTATGCCCTACTCTCGATCCTCTCTTTTGTATGTTAAAGAACATTTATTTGCTTTTCTCATTAGTGACTATTAGACCATCAGTCAGTCCCACGGATTCTGGGGGGGGGGGGGGGGGGGCAAAATTCTGACATATTTTAGAAAACCATCTAACAGATATATATCTCCAAAAATTGCAACTTTCAATGCAAGAACCCTGCTATCAGAAGAAAAATTCATAGAAATGGAATCTGAACTTGATAAAATCAATTGGGACATTGTTGGAGTCGCTGAGGTCAGAAGGAAAGAAGAAAGCCTAACCACTTTAAAATCCGGTCACATTTTCTATCATGTCGTAGAAAACTATGGGAATGGAGGCATTGGGCTCTTTATTAATAAAAAACTAACTGAGAATATCATATCAGTAAAAGCAGTTTCCACAAGAGTTATACTTGCAAAATTACAACTAAACACCCGTTACTCCATAAAGATCATTCAAGTCTATGCACCAACATCGAGTCACGCTGACGAAGAAATAGAACAGTTCTATGATGATTTGTACACAGCTGTTTCAGAAGACCAAGAACATTTTACGGTAATATGTGGCGACTTTAATGACAAAATAGGAATAAGCACTGACCCAGCTGAAAATGCCCTCGGAAATTTTGGCACACCAGGTAGAAACGAAAGGGGCGAAATACTCTTAAATTTTCTATAAGAAAACAATCTATATTTAATGAATAGCTTCTTCTATAAGAAGATCCATAGAAGATGGACTTGGAAGAGCTCCTATGGTAAGACAAAAAATGAGATCGACTTCATCATCACTGACAAAAAACATATAGTCAAAGATGTTACAGTCTTAAATCAATTTTCGGTTGCAAGCGATCATAGAATGGTCCGAGCAACTGTAGAAGTCAATATTAAGCAAGAAAGACTGAAGATGATAAAAAGTAAAAAATTCAAACCTTGGATGCGCCCAACGAATGAACTTGAGTTTGAAAAATATATCACCAGTAACTTACTCAGAAATACAACAAGAGAAGACATAAATAACCTAAACGAAGAAATAGTAGATACATTAACACAAGCTCAGGAAAAATTTGGCCCTAAACATGGAAAAGAACAAAAAAATAGTAATGAAACGAAACAAAAAATGGAAGATCGTAGAATACTGAGAAGTGAAGGAAATGTTGACTCACAAGATATAAACAACATAAATAAAGAAATCTCTAAAGCCATCAGACGGGATATTAGACAATACAACAACGAGAAAATTATAAAAACTATAGAAGACAACAAAAGCATGAAAGCATTGAGGAGAAAAATAGAAAATGACAAAAAAGAAATCTTCCAACTTAAAGACAAAAATGGAAATATTATCGCAGATAGACCAAGCATATTACATATAGTGGAAAGTTTCTATAAAACATTATATAAAAGTCAACTTATTCCAGAGCTCATCGAACAACCAATACAAAAGGAAAATAATGTAGGATCGGAGGATATACCAGATATATCACGAGAGGAAATTCAACATGCCCTCAAAAATATGAAAAATAATAGAGGTCCGGGGGAAGATGGTGTAGTCATTGAAACAATTAAACTAGGAGGTCCACTTTTGATGTCCCGAATCCAAACACTTTTTAATCTATGTCTGCATAGTGAAAACATTCCAAGTAAATGGAAAAATTCGGTTACAATCATCCTCCACAAAAAAGGGGATAAAGCAGATCTCGAAAACTATAGGCCAATTAGTTTGCTTAACTACCTATACAAGCTCTTTACTCGAATACTGACAAACAGATTAGAAGCAAAACTCGATTTCTATCAATCAGAAGAACAGGCAGGATTTCGAGCGGAACACGGAACAAACGACCATTTGCAATGCCTTAAAACTCTAGTTGAAAAGTCTATCGAATATAACAGACCCCTTGCTCTTATCTTTGTCGACTTCCACAAAGCATTTGACACAGTCGAAACAGTTGCTATCTTAAAAGCACTATCAGAATGCAGAATATATCAAAGGTATGCAAATACTATTCGAAATATATACGACATGCGACAAATGCGACAACAACCGTTAACCTCCATTGCACTGAGAAGATAAAAATTGGCAGAAGGTTGCTGCAGGGAGATACCTTGTCGCCAAAACTATTTATAACAGTTATGGAGTACGCATTTAAAAGGCTAGAGTGGGAATCAAAGGGTATTAGAATCGATGGAAAGATATTCAATCATCTCAGATATGGCGATGATATTGTTCTCATAACAGACAACTTAGGAGAAGCCAGAGTTATGCTACAACAACTACAGCAAGTAACCCAGAAAGTCGGTTTAAAAATAAACTATGGAAAAACAAAAATGATGACCAATATCGTCCCCAATGAGCTAATAGAAATCAAAAAGTCGCCCATAGAACTTGTAGAAAAATATGTGTATTTGGGTCACAAAATAAGGTTACCGCGAAATAACCAAACATGCGAGCTACTCAAAAGAATAAGTCTGGGTTGGGCTGCATTCGGAAAAATGAGAGACGTATTTAAAACAAATATACCGATCCATTTAAAAAGAAAAGCTTTTAACCAGTGCGTTCTACCAGTCCTCACATACGGAGCAGAAACCTTAACTCTCACAAAAACATCAGCCGAAAAATTGAGAAGGACACAACGAAAGATGGAGAGATAAATGCTTGGAATAAACTTAAGCAATAGAATAAGAAACGAGTAAGTTCGTAGAAGAACCGGAGTGGAAGACATTATCGAACATATTACAAAAAATAAAAAAGGAGATGGACAGGACATGTTGCAAGAATGAAAGACAACAGTTGGACAAAAAAATTGCTTGAGTGGAGACCACGGGCTGAAAAGCGAAGCCGAGGAAGACCCCCAAAGCGATGGACCAACGACCTCAAAAGAATCGTGACCAATTGGATACCAGAGGCGCAGAACAGAAGCAGATGGAAAAGTCTAGAGGAGGCCTATGTTCAACAATGCACAACTCAGGGCTGATTGATGATGATGACTATTAGACCGCTTTTTTTTGCTGCTACTAGCATTATTTTAGAGCATTCTATTATTTAATTTATGGATTAAATCCGGATAGCAAATAGATATTCTTCACTTTCTCGGAGAAATAATATTCTAACACACAAAATCCTATTAAATTGTCAAAACCTTCCTTGCATATTCTATGCACTTATGAGGAGCAGCAGCAATATCAGTACCATCATAAGGCGTATAGTTCTGGACTGGCTAATTGTTGGATAATGAGAAGCATGAGTGTAGCAGTTTTAATGTTTTCGGGACTGCTACCTGGTATCGGGGAGCAGAATTATCATTACCGAGTTAATGCATATAGGAATTGTTGCTTGAACTTTATTATTATTAAACAACACTATATTTCCTAGTAAAATAATCATAAATTTACAGTAAGAAAAATTTTTGAACGTTGGTTATGAAAACATCATATACATACCACCGGGTTCACCATGTCCATATCCAGCACAATCCTTGTAATAATGATACTGGAAACCAAAGATGAAAATATGCTCCAAGAAACTTTGTGTTATAAAACAGTCGAATAAAATACAGATTCTCGATTCCAATAATCAAAAAATTAATGAACAGCTTACTAAAATAGAAATAACGCCTATTTAAGATGTAATCCATTAACGGCCCAAGGGACAAAGCACTCCTAGCATATGCTAATGATATAGAACTCATAACTCTAATGAGAAACTCTTCCGTCCACAAACTTCAATAAAGTGAAGAGAGCACAAAAAATGTTTGACTTAAAATCAACGAAATGAAAACCAAATACAAGCGAATCAACAGAAAACCAATCAACCAATTCAATAAATTTAGAAAAAACATTAAAGTCAACAACTACAATTTCGAAAGTATGGAACACTTTAAATATCTTAGATCACTAATCACGGTTAGTAATAATGCCACTAAAGAAATACAGAGCATAATTCAAACTTCAGTCCTATTTTAATACATGGATGTGAGTCATGGAGAATGACTAAAACAAATAAGGAAGCACTCCGAATATTTGAAAGGAAAATAATCAGAAATTTTTATTTAACCCCATTATGATAACTTCTATTTAAATGGGAATAACCCACAATTAGAGGTTAAAGTTAGTTTATTGACGTTTCAATTTCCACTTCGGAAATCATTCTCACTAATGTTTGTATTTTGAGAACGATTTCCGAAGTGGAAATTGAAACGTCAATAAACTAACTTTAAGCTTTAATTGTGGCTTATTCCCATTTAAATAGTAATTACTTTAAAATGCCACGAGAAAATAGCTTCAGAACTCATTATCATATCGCTACAAATCCGTATAGAATAAGAAAACATACTGAATAAAGAAAGCTCGCATAACGATATTGTTCAGGAAAATAAATCCCTTAAGGTATATCGGACACGTGCATAGACGCCAAAATTTCAAACTTGTAGAACTGGTGTGGAAGGAAGTTAGCACAGAAGAATGCCACTTGGGCATGTCAGTATACAATGGAGAGAAAACACAATCATATCTCAAAAAATGAACATTTCATTTGATTGCAGATTCGTGGAAAATCGATCAACTTGGAGATAAGTTGTAGTCAGCGAAGACCTACCCAGTGTTGTAGCGCTACGTATTGATAATGATAAAGAGAAAGGAGAAACAGTGACAAAAAGCAACAAAAATGGACTATGGAGCAAAGCTGCTTCAAAATCTTTGATTGGAGAGGATTTAAATGAAAGTATAAGAAATACAATGGATGATTGATGGATTCGAGAAACTTGAGACTTGAGAAAGGCACTCTACGAAACAGCTGTAGCGATAAGATAGAAATAATTTTGTAGAAGTTTTGCTGTTTTATTGTTAAAAAAATGGAATTAATATACGACATTATATACGCTAAAATAACTAGACAACTTATATGATACGGACATATAAGGAGAAAGTTTAATGATACAATAATCTACCCAATATTTGTTATGAGTAAAAACGATATCAATAAACAAAATAAAGAAATCCATGGCAAAAGGCAAAAAGAGTAATGATTTAAAAATGAGAGAGGTATCCTGTGGATAACATGTGCTTAATTAGGAACGAATGGAGATGAAGATCAGAAGACGACAAAGAATGTTTTAAATTGATAAATGTATACAATTTTTAACAATGTATATTTATAGGTCATTATTAGGGCCAACGTGCTAATTTTATGTAAAATAACACTTCTCAAGTTGGATCGGTTACAGCACGGTGGAATCAAATACACCCAAAGTTAAAAACTATCGATGTTTATATGAAAGATGAAACCTTATGGCACATGACCGTGCAATCTTGACACCTACACATTATCACATAATTGTGAACGGTATATTGTACCTAATTACTAAGAAGTTTGTTATTTTATTCTAAGAATAAGTTTAATAATTTACGGGAGATTTAATGTATTTAAAATTTTACAGGATCCGGTATCGTAATAAGAAGTCAAATTTCACTACAACTCCATAAAAACGTGTTAAATTTTACTTTGGATATTCTTTTTGTGAATATAATAAGTAAAAATACAGTAAGTTTCATCTTCTTATTGTGCCGTATTCTAATTAAGGTTAGCGATTACTTCTTTAAACGCTTCCCATAAATTATTATAGTTTAAATTTAACTACTTTATGAAACAAATATTGCACGTCATAAATTGCAGGAATTGAAAAATTACAAAGATCTCCTGTTTACAAAGTTTCTTTTAATTTTATGTAGTTTATTATAATCCTACCGAAGGGCTTCTACTTTCTTAAACTGTTACACGACTACTCTACTCGATGTTAGTACATTTAGAGACTAAATGTTTAAGTGCATATTCATTTTAACAAAAAATAATAATAAATAAAACGAAAACTAGCCATTTCCAAGCTTATAATAAATACTTTTTTAAGTTTGAAAATAATTAAAGCAAGTAATATAAATAACCACCATAAAATATTTAACTACATTAACCGAGTACCTATTTGTGAAATTTCTCGATGACTAAATTGATTGATATTTAAATAAATTTGAAGTTCCAAAACGTACCTGCTGTAAAATTTAAAAATCTACGACTAATCAAATTATTGGCAACATCGGAGGAGTTTAGTTGTATACGCAAAGAAATGTATACGGATCCCAAAAGTGTTTTAACCTATTACGGAGTCCACTTAATCCGACGTGTTGGTCGGAGTCCACATAAAGCGCTACCCAGATAATAATATACACGATGTATATTCGCCTGGAGTTAGTATAATACCGTTTTAGTACGGAGCCCCCATTAACCGCTAGATCTATATATATATATATATATATATATATATATATATATATATATATATATATATATATTTATATATATATATATATATATATATATATATATATTATATATATATATATATATATATATATATATATATACATCTAGCGGTTAATGTAAGCTCCGTTCTAAAACGGTATTATACTAACTCCAGTAGAATATACACCGTGTATATTATTATCTGCGTAGCGCTTTATGTAGACTCCGAGCAACACGTAGGATCAAGTGAACTCTGTAATAGGTTAAAACACTTTTGGGATCCGTATGTATACCTTCGCGTACACAACTAAACTCTTGCGATGTTGCCAATAATTTGATTAGTCGTAGACTTTCAAATTTTACAGCAGGTACATTTTGGAACTTCAAATTTATTTAAATATCAATCAATTTAGTCATCGAGAAATTTCACAAATACTTGGTTAATGCAGTTAAATATTTTAGAGTGGTAATTTATATTACTTGCTTTAATTATTTTTAAACTTAAGTAGTGCCTATTATAAACTTGGAAAAGGCAAGAGTTCATTTTTATTTATTAGTTTTTTTTTAAAATGCGTTGGCACTGAAATATTTATTATATAAATGAACGTTCCGATGTTTCGATTGCTACAGTTTATGACGTATAAAATATTTGTTTCATGAAGTAGTAAAATTTAAATTATAACAATTTATAAATCATTCTTAAAATTCCAATTTTTTACCGTCTAATTTCAATATTTCGATTTTTAAATGTAGGGAATTCAATATCCTATATACTATATTTTAGATACACATAAACACATGGATACACTTATGGCAGATACTAAAAGAAGAAATATTTGGGTTTCTTAGGGTATCTTGATTCTCGGCAACATATCTATTACAATTACATATAATATGTTCGGTCTTATTGTTTTAAATGCTTTGTCGCTTGTACAAGCTATTATTATTTTCAACTTTATATAATTGTGTTTTTGTATCTTTCGTTGTCAGGCATATCAAAATTTAATTTTTAATTTAGATGTAAATGTAGATATAATATTCTTTTTTCTGTCACGTAGTTTAAATATAGATCACTTATATTCTTCTTGCTTATTTATTTTTATTCGTAATACTTATTAACGTACGTAATAACGTACCCGTTTTTGCAAAAAGCAACAACGAGTACGAAAGATATCGGGTATCAGGGGTGGTATTTGTCAATCTAAATGCCACTTACGACATATTAAATAAGAGAACATTTCTCCAAAGCTGCATGACATCGCCTTAGATAAAAACATTATTGTTTTATCCGCGTATATCTACAGATATACAGGCCTGCGTAGCGCAAGCGGTAGGATGCTAGCCTGGCAAGCTGGTGGTCCAGGAGTTCGAATCCCACCGCCGGCAAGAACATCTAGACATTTTAAAAATGTCTATAGGCCCCAGGTCGACTCAGCCTGAATAAAAATGAGTACCTTGGGTAAAACCAGGGGTAATAATAGACGGTTGAAGCGTAGCACTGGCCATGTTACCTTCCTTGTATACCGTAGGCCCTAGATATAGCAGACTACCCTGCTATACTCCCAAAGCCGCGACAGCGGTATAAAACGGGAGACTATTATTATCTACAGAATAGAAGATTTTTCGTATCATTCAATGGTAAGATGAAGAACGCAGATGAATGGTCTCGCTTGGGGTAGCGTAATGGCACCTACACTGTATTACAAACTAAACTATTAAGCCAAACCCCGAAAAATCTTAGGAGCGCTCCTTCAATTTGTCTAAGACAGGCGCTTTCACAAAACTGAATATCTAATCTAATATAATCTATAGTCTAATATAAATACCTTTTTTTTAAACGCATCTACCACGCAGAGGCATTAGCGTATTTAGATTAATGTTACAGTTGATACAAATAGTGTATATACATTAGTTCACAATTAATAATAATAATATGTATGTGTATTACAATGTATGTTTTAAATCTTATGAAGAAGTTGACAGTCTTTAAGATAAGAAATTATTCTTTTTGTATCTGTATTTTCTTCTAGGGCAGTTGGGTATGCTATATTTCGTTCACTGTTATATTTAGGACACTGTATTAAAAAATGTTTTAACGTTAGAACACGGTTGCACACTTCACAAACTGGTTTATTTTTGCGCTGTAGTAAATAGCCATGAGTAAGTCGTGTATGGCCGATACGGAGACGGGTAAATATCACATGCTCTCTTCTGTCTTTTATTTTTGGTTTCCAAAGATGTGGATGTTTGTTGACTTCATATAGCCTTGATGGAGTGTTGTTCCAAGTTTGTTGCCATTTTTGAATTATTTTTTGTAGTATAAGTTTATAGTTTAAATCGTTTTGTACCAATATGTTACTTTCTTCGGACATTAGGTTAGTTGGTGCGTTTTTAGCTAGTTTATCTACAACTTCGTTACCTTCAATTCTGACATGAGAAGGTACCCATAAAAAATGAACTTGGATTTTCTTATTTGAAATGTTTTTATGTTCTTTTTTACTAAGAAGTAGAAGGGGGTTGTCACAGTATAATTGAGTCAGTGAGGAAAATGAATTTAGAGAATCTGTGATTATTATACATATTTCTTGGTTTTTGTTTTGTATTAACGATAGTGCTTTTAGAATTGCAAATAATTCAGCCGAAAAGATGGTTGTAATTGACGACAATTGGAAACTAACTGAGATGTCTTCCGAATAAATTGCTGCTCCAACTCTGTCTTCATTTTTTGATGCATCAATGTATACGCTGTAGGTATTGCCATATCTGTTTAATAGTGTACGAAACTTTTGTTTAATGACGGTTGACGATATCTCTGATTTCTTAGGTTTGTTTGATGTCGATAGCCGGAACAGATATTGTCCATGGCGCAGGGTTGTGGATTGAGGAGGTATCATAAGTTTTTGAAAATTGAAAATTTAATTTGGATAAGTATGATCGTATACGAAAGTAAAAAGGATGATCAATTTGATGTGTTTGTTAAAATTTATTTGTAAATCGATCAGCAAAAACGTTATGCACAACTGGATTATTTCGGTTTGATGACACTGCTGCTGCTTATGTTAGGCTTAGTGGAAAATATGAATTTTACTATAACGAAATATAAACAAACCATGAAAATTTGATGATTTGAAGAAAGAAAATGTCAAATTAGGCTAGAGCAATAACTGAAACAAAAGAATCAATTGGGAATAATGTCAGTCATCATATATTTACTCTAAAAATAAATAACAAAAGATAGACATTAAATGAGAAGTAAAAATTAAAAGAATAATATGTCACTAAAAGACTTAATTTGTAACGATTATCAAAATTTAATAAAAGTCACAAATGTCATCCGATTAATAACAACATTAAATCGTCTGTCAATAAAAAATGTGAAGAACAATTGGACAACACATAGTTTGGATTTAGAAGTGGATTGGGAACAAAAGAGGAATTGTGCGCAATGGAGGTACTATTACAAAAATGCAGAGATTATAATGAAAACATATTCATATCTAATATAGATTTTCAAAAGTGACATAGTTCAACCTGGTAAGCCCATACATGCATTAAAATACATACACCTAGATACCAAGATATTAATTTACTAAAAAATCTACTAAACTCAAACAGCGGTCATGCGGGTGAAAGATAGAGAAACAAATCAAACAGAAATTCAAAAAGGAGTCAGCCAGAGATGTGTGTTGTCAACTAATAGGTATTTTAGGAGACACTATGGGAAAGAAGTAAGGAATGGAGTGAGCATCATTAATAACATAAAATTTGCAGACTAAACCCCAATTATGACAGAAAATATAGAGGATTTACAAATTCTTATAGAAATCATTAACAGATAAAGCAAAAAGATAGGACTAAACTAAACAGATAAAAGTCAATGTTTACAAATAAGAAATTGAGTGTGGTTATTAGATTGAGATCGTCGAATGTTATGTATGGTCGCAACTGCTATATGGGGTAGAAGCTTGGACCCTGACAGCCAAATCTGTAAAAAAATTAAAGGCATTCGAAATGTGGCTATATAGGCGTATTCTTAAAATTCCTTGGACTGTAAAAGTCTCAAACGAAGAAGCGTTAAGACGAATTGTCTATCTGGACATCGTATCTGGGCTACAGTTCGAAACGATAAATACTCTCTTCTACGCGTCATCATGCAAGGAAGAGTAGAGGGAAGAAAAGTCTTGGGAAGAAAGACAAAATCTGGCAGAGAACTATCAGAGATTGGACTAACTTCATTGTTGAAGAAATAATATATCTAAAAAATCTAAAAGAATATCTAATATATCTATACCGGATCCTGTAAAATTTTAAATACATTAAATTAAATCTCTCGTAAATTATAAAGCCTATTCTTAGATTAAAATAACAAATTTCTTAGTATTATGATATGTAGTATTGTGATAATGTGTAGGTGTCAGTATTCTTTTAAAAGAGATTTATAGGTTGGTATATAAATTTCACGGTTATGTGTCATACGGTTTCATCTTTCATACAAACATTAAAAACCTTAAAAAGTTTCATTTTACATACAATTAGCACGTTGGCTCTGGAAATGAGCTATAAATATGCATTGTTAAAAATGGTATACATTTATATAGATTATTATATATTATATAGATTTTCCTTTGTCGTCTTCTGATTATGTATCTCAATTCGTTCCTAATTAAGCAAATGTTGTCCACAAGGTACCTCTCTCATGTTTTAATCACTACTTTTTTTTACCTTTTGCCATAGTTTTCCTCATTTTCCTTATTCATATCGATTTCATTCATAACGAATATTGGGTAGTTTATTGTTTCATGAAACTTTCTCCTTATATGTCCGTATCATACAAGTTGTCTAGTTATTATAGCGTATATAATGTCGTATGTTAATTCCATTTTATTTAACAACAAAATACTAAAAACTTTGTTTTCAAAACTTACACCAAATTAATTGTATCTTATCACTACAGCTGTTTCGGCAGAGTGCCTTTCTCAAGTCTCAAGTTTCTCGAATCCGTCAATCATCTATTGTATTTCTTATCATGATTTTGAAGCAGCTGTGCTCCATTAGTCCATTCTTGTTGCTATTTGTCACTGTTTCCCTTTTTTCTTTATTGTCATTATTACGTAGCGCTACAACACTGGGTGAGTCTTCGCTAACTACAACTTTTTTCCAAGTTGATAGATTTTCCACGAATCTTCAATGAAATGTTAATTTTCTAAGATATGATTGGATGTTTTCTCTCTATTGTATACTGAGACACCCAAGTGGCATTCTTCTGTGCTAAGTTTCTTCCATACCAGTTTTACAAGTTTGACATCTTGGCGGCTATGCATGTGTCCGATCTACCTTAAGCGATTTATTTTCCTGAATAATATCGTTATAATAGCTTTCTTTATTCAGTATATGTTCTTATTCTATACGGATTTGTAGTGATATAATAATGAGGGTAAAAATTTTTAGAAGAATTATGCTCTGTATTTCTTTAGTGACATTATTATTAACCGTGATTATTGATCTAAGATATTTAAAGTATTCCATACTTTCAAAATTGTAGTTGTTGACTTTATTATTTTATCTAGATGTATTGAATTGCTCTCTTCTCTTGATTCGCTTGTATTTGGTTTTCATTTTGTTGATTTTAAGTGAAACAGTTTTGGTACTCTCCTCACTTTGTTAAAGATGTCGTTTGCGGATGGGAGAGAGTTTCTTATGAGATCAATGTCCTTAGAATATGCTAGGAGTGCTTTGTACCTTGGTCCATTAATGGATTGCATCTTAAATATGCGTTATTTCTATTTTAGTAAGCTGTTCATTAATTTTTTGAATATTTAAATCGAGAATCTGTATTTATTCGACTGTTTTATAATACAGTTTCTTGGCGCCTATTTTAATCTCTGTTTTTTTGACATAGGGAGTTCGGTGGTATGTCCTTAACGTTTTCATAACCAACGTTCGAAAATTTGTCTTACTGTAAAGTGATGACGATTTTACTAGAAAATATAGTGCTATTTAATAATAATAAAGTTCAAGCTACAATTCCTATATGCATTAACTTGGTACTGATATCTCTGCGTCCCGATCCCAGGTAGCAGTCAGGAAAACATTAAAACTGCTACACTCATGCTTCCTATTATCCAACGATTAGCCGGTCCAGGACTATACGCCTTATTATAGTACTGATATTGCTTCTGCCCCTCATGAGTGAATTTAATATTCAAGGAAGGTTTTGGAAATTTAATAGGATTTTGTATGTTAGAATATTATTTCTCTGAGAAAGTGAAGAATATCTATTTTCTACCCGGTTTAATCCATAAATTAAATATTAGAATGCTATAGAATAATGCTACAAGCAGCAAAAAAACGGTCTAATAGTCAGTAATCAGAAAACCAAATAAATGTTCTTTAACATACAAAAGAAAGGATGTAGAGTAGGGCATAACGTAACACTAAACCCATATAATTTTGAAAGATTGCAGCATTTTGGGTATCGTAGATAACGTTGTCACATAAGAAATAAAATGGAATATTCAGGTAACTAACTGATGTATATATAACCCTCATAACACTTTTAAATCCAGAAGTCTAATACGAATCCCTAAAATAAGGATATATAAAATAGTGATTAAACCAATGCTATTGACTGGATACATGACGAGAACGCTGACAAAACAATGTAAGTAAAACTCAGGTATTAATTAGATCAGTATTACCAGAAAACCCATTAGAAGTATTGCCAAGAAATGTAGAGCATATAGTGAAATCTAAATATCGTAGAATAAGATATTCAGACAGTATCGAGCGAAAACATTATTGATGAGGAAAGAGAGATCCATCGCTGAGAAAGTGAGAAACTAATTGCCAAAAGCAAAGGGTACTTTGTAATAAAGTACCCGTACTCTAAAGCATAAGCATGTCTTTTCCTACTCTTTAAGTAAGTGACTGACTCGACTGTCACTTGATGGAAATTTATTTTATCTGACAATAAAACAGGTATGCGTTTACATGTTATAGCCTGTAACTGAATAAGTTGAAGAGGGGACAACTGTTTGTCTCAAGTTGGTGATTTAGAATTATGGCTGTATTTTTTAATTTGCTGATTTCCCTAAATTCTAATTTCCATAGAATCTAAAAATACCTTAAGACTTTTATTTTAAATATACTTTTTTAGTAATGAAAATACGTAAACAGAACCTTTAATATACCTGTAACCTTTGATTTCTGGGATAAACCCATCTTATGAGCAATACCGTCGATATATTTATTTGAAATTTTGCACACTTATTTTACCCGTTTATGTCCTTATTATCCATATATGAGTTGTCACCGATATGATAAACTCACTTACTTTTCACAAAGAGACTCTATATTAAGTACGGTGATTACTATACATATCTGATTCGAAATATCGTCGAAAAGTAACAGTATGTAAAATTTAAATTTTTAATGAAAAGTTAAAGATTAGCCATTTATTATGGATTTCAAAAGAGAAGCCTTTACGAAAATTTAAGTACTAATAAGACCACCGCAATCTGACGTACCCTGGGTAATGAACAAAAAATTAATCGGCTAATCACCCGTTCAATATGATTTTTGTCAAATCGGCCCTTTTTAGGACCAACTATTCTAATTATGTCTATAAATATTAAGGGTGCTTAGCACAAATGTGACGTATTTCTAGTGCAGGAAACATATAGAGGGCCAAACCTAGGGTATTTGGTATTAATATGATTCCTGAAAAACACATAATAAATGTAAAAGTGCTATCTCTGCTGGCAAATAAGTAAAGAAAAACTTAAATGAGAGAGGACAAAACCAGTCAGCTGAGGGAACCTTTCAACTATGTTGAGCTTGGATCCACTATCTACCTATATAATGAACAATATTACGGTTACTGACTGAAGATCTGAGCACAAAGCTTATAAAATTTGTACCAAAAACACAAATTTGTAAGTTTTTTGTGATTAACGTTTTAGACTTACTTCGTCAATTTTGGGCTATCCAACAATAATTGCAGAATGTCAGAAGTGAAGAATATCAATTTGCTATCCGGATTTAATCCATAAATTAAATAATGGGATGCTATAAAATAATGATATTAGCGAAAAAAAAAAACGATCTAATAGTCAGTAATAAAGCATATAAATGTTCTTTAACATACAAAAGAGATGACGTAGAGAAGGGCATAATGTAACAATAAACCCATATAATTTTAAAGGATTGAAACGTTTTAGATATCGTAGATAACTTTGTAACATAAGAAATAAAAGGGAATATTCAGGTAGCTAACTGATGTATACATAACTCTTATAATACTTTTAAATTCAGAAGTCTAATACCACTCTCTTAAATCAGGATATATAAAACAGTGATTAAACCAGTGCTAATGTGTGGATATGTGACGAGAACGCTGACAAAACAATGTACGTGAAACTCAGGTATTAATTAGATCAGGATTGCTAGAAAAGCCATCAGAAGTATTTTCCGACTTACAAAGGTCCGCGTACTAACCATGAACGAACGGAAATAATGCCAAGGTCAAACACGTATATAAAGACAGCAACGTCGTACAAGAAGCTAAATCTCAATGCTAAAGTTGCGCTGGCTATATCCAAAGGCTTTATAATAACTGCATTGCCAAGTTAAATTGGGAGAATGCCCCAAGAGTAAAAATGTCATTAGGACTTCCACAAATGAAGGGGGAAGGTAACATGAGGTCAGATTTAGGAATCATGAGACTATCTACCGACCCATCATATTTATCAACACATGCCTGGTCAACTACCTGCTATCCTACCTATAGTCAATACTCATCTGTTGGGGACTATCAAATCAATTACATGTAATCAAACAAACCAGAATAAAAAAAGTTATCCCAGGAAAGGCACTTCAGAAATATTGACATAAATTTTTAAAACGTTATTTACGTGGCTTATTAATTAATTTTTAATGAAAAGTAAAAGATTAGCCATTTGTTATGGGGTTCAAAGAAGAACCTTCACGATGTTAATTTTTTGAGATATGATTGGATGTTTTCTCGTCATTGCATACTGAGACGCCCAAGTGGCATTCTTCTGTGCTAACTTCCTTCCATACCAGTTTTACAAGTTTGACATCTTGGCGTCTATGCATGTGTCCGATCTACCTTAAGCAATTTATTTTCCTAAACAATATCGTTATAAGAGCTTTCTTTATTCAGTATGTGTTCTTCTATACGGATTTGTAGCAATATGATAATGAGGTTAAAACAATTTTCCTATTATTTTCCTTTCAAATATTCGTAGTTCTTCTTTATCTGTTTTAGTCATTGTCCATGATTCGCATCTATGTATTAAAATAGGTAAAAAGTTTAAATTATGATCTGTATTTCTTTAGTGGCATTATTATTAACCGTGATTATTTATCTAAAATATTTAAAGTGTTCCATATTAATGAAATTGTTGTTGTTAACTTTAATATTTTATCAAGATTTATTAAATTGGTCTCTTCTGTTGATTCGCTTGTATTTGGTTTTCATTTCGTTGATTTTAAGTAAAACGTTTTTCGTGCTCTCTTCACTTTATTGAAGATTTTTGCGGACGGGAGAGTTTCTTATGAGATCTATATCATTAGCACATGCTAGGAGTGCTTTGTACGTTGGCCCGTTAATAGATTACATCTTAAATAGGCCTCATTTCTATTTTAGTAAGATGTTCATTAATTTTTTGACTATTTGAATCGAGAATTTATATTTTATTCGACTGTTTTATAACTCAGTGTTTCTTGGTGCATATTTTCATCTTTGGTTTTTTGTTTCCCGTATCATGAGTATAAGGATTTTGCTGGATATCCACATAGGGAACCCGGTGGTATGTACATGATATTTCCATAACCAACAATCGAAAATTTGTCTTATTGTAAAGTCATCATGATTTTACTAGGAAATATAGTGTTATTTAATAATGTGTTTAATTAAACACATATACCAAAACGCAATAGCCAGTGTTAGAGTGGGTGATCGTCAAACCCAGAAATTCCCGATACAACGTGGAGTACGCCAGAGGGACACCATATCACCGAAACTGTTCACTACGCTTTTGGAATATATATGTAAAAGGGCAAAACTGACCGACAAGGGCATAAATATAAACGGAGAAAAGCTTAGCCATCTAAGGTTTGCAGATGATATTGTACTAATAGCTGATAGGATAGATGAGGCCAAAGATCAGCTCTACCTTTCCTCGCTAGAAGGGGGATTGAAAATAAATATATCTAAAACCCAGATGATGACAAATCTTGTAGTCAGCGAAGATATATGCGTAGGAACAAGATCCATAGACCAGGTAATGGCCTATAAATACCTAGGTCATGAGATTCGCATAGGAAAAGATAACCAAACCGTTGAGCTTCTCCGTCATATAAGACTGACTTGGGCAGCCTTCGGCAAGCTGAACCATATTTTTAAATCGTCTGATATACCAATATGCCTTAAAAGAAAAACGTTTAATCAGTGTGTTTTGCCAGTGTTAACTTACGGTGCGGAAACGTTGACCATGACAAGGAGAACAGTTCAAAAGATCCGTGTGTGTCAAAGGGCGATGAAGCGTGCTATGTTGGGCATTTCACTACGAGACAAGATCCCAAATCGCCAGCTACGACAAAGAACCGGAGTGGCTGATGCAGTAGAGAGAGTAGCAACACTGAAATGGAACTGGGCAGGTCACGTGGCTCGAATGACAGATAATAGATGGACAAGCGGATACTGGAATGGAGACCAAGAGATGATGCCTACCGAAGCAGAGGTCGTCCACCAACACGTTGGACTGACGATCTAAAACGTTGTCATAGGAATTGGATGCAAGAGGCACAAGATCGAAATAGATGGAAAATTATGAGGGAGATCTATGTCCAGCAGTGGATAAGCGAAGATTGAATGATGATGATCACTTTTATTATAAAGAAGATTAAATGATGTTAATAATAATAAAGTTCAAGCAACAATTCCTATATGCATTAACTTGGTAATGATATTTCTGCTCCCCGATACCTGGTGCAGTCCCGAAAGCAATAAAATTGCTAGACTCATGCTTCCTATTATCCAACAACTAGCCAGTCCAGGACTATACGCCTTATTTTGGTACTGATATTGCTGCCCCTCATAAGTGAACAGAATATGCAAGGAAGGTTTTGACAATTTAATAGGATTTTGTATGTTAGAATATCTGAGAAAGTAAAGAATATCTATTTGCTATCCGGATTTAATCCATAAATTAAATAATAGAATGCTATAAAATAATCCTATTAGCAGCAAAAAAACGGTCTAATAGTCACTAATAAAAAAATCAAATAAATGTTCTTTAACATACAAAAGAAAGGATGTAGAGTGGGGCATAACGTAACTCCATACGATAAAGCCATATCATTTTGAAAGATTGCAGCGTTTTAGATATCGTAGATAACGTTGTCACATAAGAAATAAAAGGGAATATTCAGGTAGCTAATTGATGTATATATAACCCTTATAACACTTTTAAATCCAGAAGTCTAATACGAATCTCTAAAAGCAGGATATATAAAACAGTGATTAAACCAGTGCTAATGTGTGGATATGTGACAAGAACGTATTAATTAGATCAGGAATCAGGATTGCTAGAAAAGCCATCAGAGGTATTTTCCGACTTACAAAGGTCCGAGTACTAACCAATACGAACGGAACTAATGCCAATGTCAAACACATATATAAAGATAGCAATGTCGTACAAGAAACTCAATCTCAACTCGAACGTTCAGCTAGCTATATCCAAAGGCTCTCTCAATAACTGCATTACCAAGTTAAATTGGGAGAATGCCACGAGACGATGTCTACAAATGAAGGGTGGAGGTAACATATGATCAGATTTAGGAATAATGAGACTACCTACCGACCCATCATATTTATCAACACTTGCTATTCTACCTACAATCAATACTTCTCTGTTGGAAGCTATCAAATCAATTACTTGTAATCAAACGAACTAGGCTTAAAAAATTATCCCAGGAAAGGCACCTCAGAAATATTGACAAATTTTTAAAACGTCATTTACGTGGCTGAGTTTACAATAGAAATGAGGAGACAAAAAGAAGAAAAGGCAATAGAATCTTGCTGTGTTTTGACTATGCGATGACGATGATCTTTATATAACATAGAGGGAGATAGAGAGAAGAATGTCTATGTTTAATCTAGAAACCGCTGGTTTTCTCCCTTTCGAATTGGGTATGTATATGTATTACCATAGATAATAAAAGCAAGAGGACTATAATTATGAAACTTTATCTAAAAAGTAAAATCAATAAACAAATTATATATACAAAAGGATTATATAAGTAAATCCCTAATATTTACACAGACTGCTTTACAAAAAGTGAACGGATGAGCATAAAAACACAACTGTTTTAAAAACATAATATTATTAGACGAATTGTGGATTTATTTCACGCAAACTAAACCGGTTTAGTTAACATACTACAAAATAAATCAGAAGACTATGCTAAAATATGATACGGCAAAAAAAAGGCAATGACTTTTACAGCTGATTGTCGTATACATATCAATATAACGCAATTATGACGATTTGTCCACAGCATATGAATATTGTCTCGTAATTTTATATGGACGGCGTAATTCATCACTTGAACAAGTGCCAAAATATGATTTTGAGATATTTGACTTTAAAGTTTTCACTCTATTAAAATTCACTATATGTTACAATTGTCGTAATTTGTTGTTTTCGAATACAGTTTTTTATGTTTCTTATAAGTGCGAAATAGTAACTTTTCCAATATTAAAGAAAAACAAAAAAAAAGTCTTTTGGTCGACTTACGATTTTCGCCACATTGTGTAATTGTGTTATACATCAGTAGACCAAGCGATATGGAGGTCGTTTGGTCTAGTGATGAGTAACTAAAATATCACTTTTAGTGAATTATTGGTAGGCCACAAACTATTATTTCTTTTTGGGTATGACAAAAATAGTCGTTGTTTTTGAATATTTTATATTACTTAAGAAATTAATCAAAAATATAAAATCTTTTAATGTCGTCTTCTATTGTATTGTTTCTGAAAAGAGAGCAATACAAAGGTTTTGCATCATTTGGTATTAGGTGCGTTAAAGATTGTCGTTAAGCTTGGGCACAAAAAGTGGCTTGCCTGTGGGCCAAAGAGGAATCAAGTGATTACTTACGGATTGCATTGCAACAGGCCGTCCTTTTTAAAAATCCTTGTAAAGATTTACTTCAACTTCACTAGTGTTAAGTTTTCATAAAAATAATGAGTGGTATATCCTTTCTTATTTAAATTTCTCTTGTTTTAAACCAGCCTTACTGTTTTCTATGTCTGACTTACGGTTTGTAATCATAGTTTCTAACTTCTTTGTTCCAACGAATTCTTCTTTTTTCATTCTGTGAACTACTAGTGGTTTCTTTTTACGGGAATATTTCATCACGTTTATTTAATCATCAACGATATATAAACGTTGTTGAAATTTTAGGACATTTTCAAAATCTCCAAAATCACTACCATTGGGTAAAAGCTATGACTAGGAAGGAAATAGCGTAATGTAATTTTTTCAATGGTAGAATGAGTTTCCAAAGTCGTTTTCAGAATCAAAACTATTTTGATGTTGCAGTTTTGGCCGCCACAAGAGTCTGACCAAAAAATTACATGTCTCGCAGAAGTAACATTTTCTTCAATATGTTTCTTAAGACAAATGCCTACGTCCTGGGCTCCCCGACCAGCTTCACCTTCTATCCAAATATAACAATGACCTTTGTTATCCTTGGCGCTATGGATACCAAGATTGTAAATACATAATTGACGCTTATAATATACAATATTTATTAGAATTCTCGGAAGGGGAAGAGTTTTTCTTTAAATCAAAACAAAAGGTTTCCACTTCTGGTTAATAGTTGCTTATCTTCATGTCTAGCTTTCTTCTAGATTGTGCATTTTCAGCTTATTCTAAGTGCACATTTTTTCTTTTTTTAACTTGCTTAATTGTTCGTTATCTGCGCAACTTTTAATTTCTAATTCGAAACAATCACATCTACTACAAGTAACTTTTTTCAACTTTTTTCTTTGAAGATTAAATCGTGTTAAAAACATTTTTTTGTAAAACGAAAATTTAACAAGGTCATTGTCTGCTTCTTTAATATACAATTCATACATTTTACTTAGTGTTATGTCTTTTGTTAGGTATTCTCTTTCTGTGTTAGCTCTTCTGTAATGTGACTATTATAGAAAAATTTAAGCAATAACTGCCACTACTTCTTAATCTAAACGCCTCAACAAGTTTCCAACGTCACCATTGTTAACAACGTTTATGTACATATGTTGCCAAATATTCGATTTACAATCATTAAAACGCTCGCAAGAGGCGCTTGGTCTACTGATGCAAAACTAATACACAAAAATTAGTCGCTTGCTCTAGTTATGCAAAATCCAAAATAAAAAGAAAGGCACTTAATTAATCTTTTTAAATATATCTGGTTATCCATTACTAACAGGTTAATGGGATTTATTACGTAGATAGTTTATGCTTTTTTCCACCTTCTTCTTTAAGTTCCATCTTCTATCGAAGGTTGGAAATCACCATGGCTATACGGACTCTGTTGACTGCCGCTCTAAAAAGTTCTGCACTACTGCTTTCAAACCATTCCCTTAGGTTTTTAAGCCAGGATATTTTTCGTCTATAACTATTCTAATTATGTGTATAAATATTAAGAGTATATCTAGAGATAAAGACACTCCACTTTACATATGCGCTTAACAAAATGCAGGAAGCACATAGATGGCCAATCCTATGGTATTTGGTATTAAGCTGATCGCTGAAAATTACATATTAAATGCAGGCAAAGAAGCAAAGAAAAACTTATAATGAAAGAAAACAAAACCAGTCAGCTGAGAGAACCTTTCAACGATGTTGAGCTTGGATCCGCTATCCACGTATATAATGAACAATATTACGGCTCCTGGCTGAGGATCTGAGCACAAAACTAACTCTAAAATTTGAACCAAAAATACAACAATGGCTAATATCCAAAGTCTTTAGACAAGCAAAGCAAAGACAAAGTTGTTGCCTTGCTTAAACCTGGCAAACACTCCAACGACCACAAAAGCTATCGGCCAATATATCTATTTATTTTGTCAGCTATACAAAATACTTCTGCACATGATCCTTAATATAAATCGATAATAGAAGAAAAACTCAAATTAAAAAAAAGTGGCTATATATGACAGGTTAAATCATATACGTCACAAATACTAAATCTTGCCCAACACAGCAAAGAGAAGTACGAAAAATATCAGGTATGAGGAGTGGTATTTGTTAATCTTAATGCCACTTACGACACCTTAAATTATAGGGTATTTCTCCAAAATCTATGTAATATCCCCTGAGGTAATAAACTCACTTGTATTATCCGCGTATGCCTACACAACAGAAAATTTTTCGTATCACTCAATGGTAAGAATAGCAGATGGAGAACGTAGAATAACTGTCTCTTTGGGGTCCTGTAATGGCACCTACTCTGTATAACATTTACACAACTCATACCAATAAATACTAGGACTTTTATTATGTAGACGATACATTATCTATTGTTGCACAGCCAAAAACTTTTGTTGGTGAAGTGGAGAAAAATCTAAATCATACCTTAAATACAACAAAAATAGATTATAACTCAATTTTAAGCCAAACCCCGAAAAAAGTCAGGTGTGCTCCTTCAATGTCCCTAACAGAGACACTTTCACAAATCTAAATATATACCTGAACCAATAGTGTCATGAAATCCTTAAACTCTGGACTCGCTATAAATAGCTTGAAGATAGTTTCTATCACACTTTGTCATTCACAGTACTTTTTTTAAAATCAAATGCCAAACTAGAACCAGAAAATAATATTCTCTGCAAACTTGTCAGCTAAAAATGTGAAGCACGCTTGAACTCTATGCTTCTGCTGCCTAATATACCTTGATAGTATAAGTGACACCAACACATACTTAACACGTAGATTTAGTTATAAATTAGTCAGTCAAATTCAGCAAATATTAAGACTCACATCCATACATAAGCCCTACAATATCGTAGCTATCAATCCACCTAATATCCGAAGATAAGTAGCTAGAGAGCAAAAGAAACAAAGTCCAGATTCGTAACATCCACTCCACGAATATCAGCCCATTTTATAACTAAAATCAAGGAAAAAATGGCTATATCAACAAATCTGCAAGATATACAAACAAAAATAAGCTGCTCCTCGCCATCTGATCCCTCGAAAGGAACTTCCTTATGGTAGTTATCTTTCTTAAATCTGCCAGGAGGACTCTGGCCTGCAAACACCGGTTAACTTGTGTGCATGTGGGGTGGTACAAGACTTATTACACTTTCTTAGTAAACTTTACCATTCGAATCGCTCTTTTCTGAAGGGACAAGGTTTATTTATGTGAACTGAACATGTAAAGTACAGTCAGTAAGCTATTACTTATAAAGATCATTGCAAATTTGACACTAACTCCACTTATATTGATTACATATTACCCATAAATAGGAGATAAAACATTCAGAAATATGTAATATTGGTGAAGTTGTATAATTCGTGTTAGATAAATTAATCAGTCTTCCCTTTTTTGTGCACTACTACCCATTTTAACAAAAAATATCTATTTTAGCACATAAATATTTATTTTGAGATAACCTTCTATCCAGAATTATATGTAGTACACAGATAAAAAAATAAAATAATAAAATAGAAGAAATAAAATAATAAAAAGCTGTATATAAGATATCATGAAACAATGGATGAAATAAAAGAAGTTCTTATTAACCGGATTCTTAAATAAAACGTATAAAGACATACTCACGTTAACAAAATATATTAGATAATTTTCGCATATGAAAAAACACATCCAACTTGGTAATGAAATCCTTTTGTATCTATAAATCTATTTTTAGAAAAGCACGTACCTACCAAAAACAGGTATTTGGTAGTACACATATCTGTTACATACTGTAATGCGTATGAATGATAACAAAAGTAAGGAGTCCATATGAACCGTTTAGAATATCCGCTGGAAATAAACAGCTTAATCCCATAGTTGCCAAACTATCAGAGCTTACTTAAACCTATATACTTATGGTTCCAATATACACGGAAAAAGATCTGAACGACCCCTATAATATATACACGTGAACTAAGCGATATACATTCATGATACAGGGGTACTTAGGGGCTCCACAAAATTTTTAAAAATTATGAAACTATACATGTTGACGAATCGACAGAGCCAATATTATGGAATGGTCAAGTGAGCTCCGTATATCGGTGGCCACTTGACCATGGAGCTCACTTGAACCTGAATTTTAACATGGGCGGAGTCCACTTTATGCCGTAGATATATATATATATATATATATATATATATATATATATATATATATATATATATATATATATATATATATATATATATATATATATATATATATATATATATATATATATATATATATATATATATATATATATATATATATATATATATATATATATATATATATATATATATATATATAGATCTAGCGGTTAATGAGGGCTCCGTACTAAAACGGTATTATACTAACTCCAGGCGAATATACACCGTGTATATTATTATCTGGGTAGCGCTTTATGTGGACTCCGACCAACACGTCGGATTAAGTGGATTCCGTAATAGGTTAAAACACTTTTGGGATCCGTATATATTTCTTCTCGTACACAACTAAACTCCTCCGATGTTGCCAATAATTTGACTAGTCGTAGATTTTTAAATTTTACAGCAGGTACGTTTTGGAACTTCAAATTTATTTAAATATCAATCAATTTAGTCATCGAGAAATTTCACAAATAGGTACTTGGTTAATGTAGTTAAATATTTTATGGTGGTAATTTATGTTACTTCGACTGTTTTATAACACAGAGTTTCTCTGTGTACCCCATTGGTATGTACATGTTTGCATAACCAACGTTCAAAAATTTTTTTTACTGTAAATTCATGATTATTTTACTAGGAAATATAGTGTTGTTTAATAATAATAAAGTTCAAGCAACAATTCCTATATGCATTAACTCGGTGATGATAATTCTGCTCCCCGATACCAGGTAGCAGCCCCGAAACATTACCAGTTTAGAACTATACGCCTTATTATGGTACTGATATTGCTGCTGCACCTCATAATTGAATAGAATATGCAAGGAAGGTTTTGACAATTTAATAGGATTTCGTGTGTTAGAATATTATTTCTCCAAGAAAGTGAAGAATATTTATTTGCTATCCGGATTTAATCCATAAATTAAATAATAGAATGCTATAAAATAATGCTAGTAGCAGCAAAAAAAGCGGTCTAATAGTCACTAATGAAAAAATCAAATAAATGTTCTTTAACATATAAAAGAGAGGATCTAGAGTAGGGCATAACGGAACAATAAAGCCATATAATTTTGAAAGATTGCAGCGTCTTAGATATCGTAGGTAATGTTGTTACATAAAAAATAAAAGGGAATATTCAGGTAGCTAACTGATGTATATCTATATATAACCCTCTTTTAAATCCAGAAGTCTAATTCGAATCTCTAAAATCAGGATATATAAAATTGTGATCAAACCAGTGCTAATGCTAGACCAGGATTGCTAGAAAAGCCATCAGAGGTATTTTCCAACTTTTTTCAGAGGTATTTTCCGAACTAATTCCAAGGTCAAACACATATATAAAGATAGCAACGCCGTACAAGAAACTAAATCTCAGTGCTAAAGTTGCGCTGGCTTTATCCAAAGACTCTATAAAAACTGCATTGCCAAGTTAAATTGGGAGGATGCCTCAAGAGAAAAAAGTCCCTTAGGACTTCCACAAATGAAGAGAGAGCTAACATATGGTCAGATTTAGGAATAATGAGACTGTCTACCGACCCATCATATTTATCAACACCTGCTATCCTACCTACAATCAATACTTATCTGTTGTGAACTATCAAATAAATTACATGTAATCAAACGAACTAGGCTTAAAAACAAAATTATCCTAGGAAAGGCACTTCAGAAATATTGACATAAATCTTAAAATCTTTCGAATTGGGTATGTATATGTATTACCATAGAAAATGAAAGCAAGAGAACTATAATTATGAAACGAAAAGATTACGAAATGAAAAGATTATATAAATCCCTTATATTTACACAGACTGTTTTACAAAAGGTGAACGAATGAGCATAAAAACACAGCTGTTTTAAAAACTTAATATTATTAGACGAATTTAGGATCAATTTCACTCAAAATATGATATGCTAAAATATGATACGACATTAAAAAAGGCAATGACTTTTACAGCTGATTGCCACATAAATATCAATGTTACCCAAATATGATGATTTTGTCACAGCATATGAATATTGTCTCATACTGTTATATAGCAATTTGTTGTCACATTTTAACCTGTTTATTTCCTTATTATCCATATATGAGTTGTAAACCGATATTACAAGCTCATTTACTTTTCACAAAGAGACTATATATTAAGTACAGTTATTATTAAACAAATCTGACTCGAAATATCGTCTAAAAGTAACAGTATGTAAAATTTAAATTTTTATTGAAAGTAAAAGATTATTCATTTTATGGAGTTCAAAGTAGAAGACTTCACGAAATTTGTAGTAACAATAAGACCACCCCAATCGAGCGTACTCTCGGTAGTGAATAATTACTTAATCGGTTAATTCTTCAATCACCCGTTCAATATGATTTTTGTCAAATCGGTCCTTTTTAGGACCAACTATTCTAATTATGTCTATAAATATTAAGGACATATCTACAGATAAAGACACTCTACTTAAGCTTATCAGACATGCGCTTAACACAAATGTGACGTATTTCTACTGCAGGAAGCAAATAGGGGGCCAAACCCACGGTATTTGGTATTAAGCTGATCGCTGAAAATAACGAAATAAACATAATAAATGCCGGCAAAGAAGCAAAGAAAAACTTAAAATGAGAGAGGACAAAACCAGTCAGCTGAGGAAACCTTTCAACGATGTTGAGTTTGGATCATGAGGAGTGGTATTTGTCAATCTAAATTCTGCTTACGACACCTTAAATTAAAGAACATTTCTCCAAAATCTATGTGATATCCCCTTAGGTAATAAACTCACTTGTATTATTCACGTATGCCTACATAATAGAAGATTTTCCGTATCATTCAATGGTAAGAATAGAAGATGAAGATGGAGAACGTAGAAGAACGGTCTCCTTTGGGGTACCGTAATGGCCCCTACACTGTATAACATTTACACAACCCATACCAGTAAAGACTAGGACTTTTATTATGTAGACGATACATCTATTGTTGCACAAACAAAAACTTTTTTTTCTGAAGTGGAGAAAAATCTAATTCATATCTTAAACACAACAAAAATAGATTATATATCAATTTTAAGCCAAACCCTGGAAAAAGTCAGGTGTGCTCCTTCAATGTCCCTAACAGAGACGCTTTCACAAATTTGAACATATACCTGAACCAATAGTGTTATGAAATCCTTAAACACACTTTGTAATTCACAGAACTTTAAAAGTGAAACTGGAACAAAACCATGAAGTGGAGAGTTGCCCTAGACTCCAGCACAGATCAGAGGTAATGTAAGTCGATAAAACCTCACCAGCTCCAGTGGGTCATGTAAGATGCCCCCATTTTCAATTTTTAGTTTTTATTAATCAACAAAGTTAACAGTCTATTGCATTTCCATCCGAAGGTGGAGACATCCTCGTAAAATTAAAAGGGAAGGGAGCCGCGGAAAAATTGAAAAAAGAAATGGATACGAGGATGTCTGGTATGAACATGGCCATACGTAAAAAGGAAATCCATTTTACAATAACGGGGTTGGACCCTGGTGTAACAGAGGAGAGGCTACATAGCGCCTTAAAGGCATACACAGGTATCCCCAAAGACGAAGTGGACATAAAAACGCTAAGGACCAGTAGGTACGGGGAACAGGTGGCTACTATAGCCGTACGCCCAACAAAAGCCGCAGAATTAAGGAAATATAGCTCAATCATTATAGGCTGGGTGTCATGCCCGATCATGGAAAAATACACGCCCGTAAGATGTTACAAATGCCTCTTATACGGGCACAGTACTTATGAGTGCAAGGGTGAAAGCAGGGTAGCATCCTGTACAACTGCTTTAACAGCGGTCACACGGCGGTGCAGTGTAGCGGCACTGCTTACTGCCTTACATGTAAAGAGGAAGGGCATCGCATGGATCGCATGGCATGTCCAGCCTATAGGGCGTGGGTATACGGCAGGGGAGGGGAAAGAAAGCCCCGCTAAACATTCGTAAAAAAAAGAAAAAAGAAAACAAAGAGGCGAGAGGTGGTCTCCTGGAGAACGAGGGTGGGCCCATATACAGTCCACCAGTGAAACAGGAGACCATCTCTGACAGAATTTCGTTTAAAACAGCTAAGAGCAAGAATAGATTTTATCCATTTTTTGTTTATTTGTATTTATAATAATCTATTTTTACCCATTTATTTTTATTTAACGAAATATTTTATTTATACAAACGCTATTTATTTGATTTATTTTATTTACATTTTTTATTTAATGAACTATTTTATTTATACTTATATAAATTGTATTTATTTATTTTATTTATCTATTTTATCTATATTTATTTATTTTAGTTCGTAGGTATTTTAATTTATTGACGAGACGTGAATCCGACGCAGTAACGATCTCAGGGAACTGAACCAAAACGGACCTCAAGGATCAACCTGGTATACGGATATTGCAGGTGAACGTGGGCAGAGCGCGCCGCGCGCACGACCTTGTGCACGCAAAAGCCTGCAAGCTAGAAACAGACCTGCTCATCGTCCCAGAACCAAACAAGAAGATTACTTCAGGCGGTGGTTGGGTCCAGGATGACGGAAAAAACGTGGCGGTGCTCATTAGAAACAGGGATGTGGGAGTGCGGAGCATCGTCAGGGGGGGGGAACTATATCCTCATTAGGTTGAGGGATTTCTGCCTCCCGGCATGTTACATATCCCCCAACATCCCTATGTTGAGGTACAAAGCCATCGTAGACGAAATAATGAGCGCCGCCACAAATGAAAATGAAATTTTGATCGCCGGGGACATAAACGCGAAATCCATGTTATGGGGTTCCCCCATAAACGACAAAAAGGGGGAACTCTGGAACGAATGGATAGCCCAGGCTGGCCTCCAAGTATTAAACAACGATAAACCAACCTTCGTGAGAGGGGCCAGCCAAACACACATTGATGTCACGATCGCGAGTGAAAGGCTATCCAGAAGAGTGCACGGGTGGGATGTCCTCGACGATCAATTATTCACCTACCACCGTTATATAAAATACAACATAAAGGTAAAAGGGGGAGTAAGGCGGCCGATAGGTCACACGGAAATCTATTTTAATAAAACCACGTACCTATCGGAGGTCAGAAATATCAATGAGGACGAGATTTCTGACCTTGGTCAACTGAGAAGAGCACTAGAAAATGCTGCAAAGTTAGCCATCGTGAAGAGAAAGGAAAATAAAAAATCCCCCTACTGGTGGACGGATGAGATAGAAGGTCTACGGGAGAGATGCCTCAGAGCTCGAAGAAATTACACGAGAAGCCAGGGCAACCTCGAGCTTAAAGAAATATACAAAGATCTAAAGAGAACCCTAAATAAAAAAATAAGAGAGGAAAAAAAAGAAAAGTGGCAGACCCTGATAAAAGCATTGGAAGAGGATATATGGGGCGACGTATATAAAATTACCATGAAGACGTTGAAGGTCATGGCCCCATATAAACTCGACGAGGACCAGCGGATGGAATCAGCTGAACTCCTCTTCCCCACCAAAGAAATCCAAAATTTTATAAAAATCTTTCCAACAATGGTAGAGGAGTTCACAGAAGAGGAAATACGAACCGCTGGCCAGGAAATGAAGACAGGGAAAGCTCCCGGCCCCGACGGGCTGCCACCAGAGGAAATTAAAATTGTAGCAACTGAGAAACCAGGTTTTTATCAGAAGAATATGTAACGACCTACTGCAGAAACAAGAGTTTCCCAGGGACTTAAAGGAAGCGAACCTAGTTCTACTCCTAAAGCCTGGGAAACCCCCCGATTCAGCATCCTCTTATCGGCCAATATGCCTCCTGGACTGCCTTGGTAAGTTCTATGAAAGACTTATCAAGAAGAGGCTGGAAGGCGTGTTGGAAGATATGAGAGTGTTATCAAATCAACAGTATGGGTTTCGTAAAGGTAGATCGACAATCGATGCCGCTACCTGGATAAGGGACGCGGCAAAAACAAGCAAGAAAAGATGGGTGGTTCTTGTTTTGTTGGACATAAAAAATGCATTTAATTCAGCAAATTGGGGCCTTATAGTAGACAAAATCGTCGAATGGGCCCCAGAATATATGTCCAATATAATAAAGGACTACCTATCTGACAGAACCGTATGCATATCGAAAAAAAAGAAGAAAGAGATGACCGCGGGAGTACCCCAGGGGTCAGTCCTGGGACCTTTACTATGGAATATATTATATAACGGGGTACTAGAAGTAAACAAGGAGAGTGGAGTGAGAGCGATTGCATACGCGGACGATCTAGCTTTACTAGTCGAAGACGATACGAATTGGGGAATAATAGGAAAAGTAAATAGAGCAATACGAAAGACCGCGGCCTGGATAGAAAGAAATGACCTAAAACTAGCAGTAGAGAAGACGGAAGCCATAATCTTGAGGGGACCGAGAAAAAGAAATGATATTTTATTTGAATACAAAGGCTCCGCAATAAGACCCCAGAAGACAGTGAAATACTTAGGTATAATATTTGACGACAGGATTACATTCGGACAACACGTACAAGAAGCATGTCGGAAGGCAGAAAAAAGGACCTCCACGCTAAATAAACTGATGCCAAATATAGGGGGTCCGGGATCTCAGAAAAGGACAGTGATGCTGCAATCAATCCTGTCCATAGTGTTGTACGGGGCCCCAGTGTGGCACGAGGTCCTTCGAATGACAAAGTACAAAGACATGCTTCTTAGGGCTCAGAGAAAACCTCTGATCAGGGTGTGCAGCGCGTACAGAACCGTATCAACCATAGCCTTACAGGTGGTGGCTGGTTCTGTACCGGTGCATATTCTGGCCGGAGAAAGAGTCCGAATGTACCGAAGGGGCAATGGGGCAATAGGTTCAGGACCACAGGAAAGGACGAGAAGTCTACAGACGTGGCAGAGGGAATGGACAACCGAAGTCGGAAAGGCGGCGTGGACGAGATCCCTGATTCCGGATGTGGTGAGGTGGTACGAATGCCGGCATCGGCGCGTTAACTACTACTTCACACAGTTCTTGACGGTACATGGATCGTTTAGGAAATTTACCCACCGTATAGGGAAGACCGCGGACGATCTATGTCCCGAGTGTGGAGTGGTGGATGACGCGCAGCATGTTGTGTTCGAGTGCCCTGAATATCATGCAGGGCGTACCGAGCTACAGCTGGGTCTTGGATCCCCTCTAGGCGAGCCTCACGAGTTAATCGATAAAGCTGTCGATAGCAAGAGAGACTTCGACCTGGTCATTGCTTTTGTTACCAAGACAATCAAACACAAAGAGGAAAAAGAAAGGCATCTGCAAGCGGGATGACCGATCGTCACTATTTATTTTTTAACGTGTTTGTGTCATGTACGTCAAGGCAGTCAGCGGGGGAGGACCCTTTACATCCAAACTATGTTGACTGCCCTTATTTTATTTTATATATTTTGTTTTATCTATTTATTTATTTATTTACCAGTTTTATTTATACAACATTTTACCGTTTTTACTCTAATTTTATTTAACTGTGGTGTATGTCTTAAGAGACATTCAGTAAGGGAAGGACTTTTACATCCGACTCAGACTGAGTGCCTCTTGTGTTTCTTGTTTTGTTTCTGTTTTGATTTATGTTTTCCTTGTTCTACCCGTGTACATCCTGGGGCAGTTAGCAGGGGAGGACCTTTTACATACAACCTATGCCGACTGCCTCCGTGTTTTAAATCTTGAGTTTTGAATGAATGTGTGTATTGAATGAATGAATTGATGAAAATAAGAATGTTTGGCGTTACTCGTAATTACCAACTGGTTCTGTCTCGCTAGTTCCATCATGGAGGGACGGCAGCTCGGTCGCCCGACCCGCAAATGAGTTGCGCCGGACGGTCACTTCACCGACCAGTCTGCCGCGAGGCTTTTGCGGAGGGGGGAGGATAGGAGGCCGCCAAACCAATGGAATGCACGCAGAAAGTGCCAGAGGGAATTAGGAGTAAGGTCGGCAGGTCAGACATGCACGCGAAGTGCGGTTCCAGACCCGTCGGCTGGAGGAAGAGGGGGTGAGTTTAGTCGGTAGGCGGCCTCGCCACGCGGTGAAGCGTGCCGGGCTGAATCCGACACACCTGGGACACCTTCCCAGACGGTCTTTTTGAAGATTCTCACCTCCCAAAAAAAAGTCTATTGCATTTACCTTTATAAATACCATGAGGATTGTTTTTAATACTGATGTCGTTCCAATGTTTTTATGTGGTCATACAATGTTTTTTAACAACTTTTTATTAAACTGATGATGGAATGATTCAATTCCAAAAAGATCTTCTTTAAAATAAAAATTTTAAGCTTTTAATAAGCATTTTTTATACCTTAATACACACGAACACCACGTGCTTTGTATTCAACAGGTATACTAGCCACTCCTGGATATCTCCACTTCACGGTTTTGTTCCAGTTTCACTTTTTTTTATACCTTAATACACACGAACACCACGTGCTTTGTCACAGAACTTTATTTAAAACTAAATAACAAACTAGAACCAGAAAAATAATATTCTATGCGAACTTGTCAGCTAAAAATGGGAAGCACATCCTTCCACTCTTAAAACGTAGACGGTTGAACTCTATGCTTCTGCTGCCGAATATTCCTTGCTTGTATGAGTGATATCGATACGTACTTAACACGTAGATTTAGCTATAAATTAGTCAGCCAAATTCAGCGGATATTAAGACTCACATCCATGCATAAGCTCTACAATATCGTAGTTATCAATCCACCTAATATCCGAATATAAGTGGCTAGAGAACAAAAGAAACAAAGTCTAGATTCGTAACATCCACTCCACGAATAACAACCCATTTTATGACTAGAATCGAGGAAAAACTGGCTAGATCAACACATCTGCAAGATATACAAAAAAAATAAGCTGCTTCCTGCCATCTGAACCCTCGAACGGCAGTTCCTTATGGTAGTTATCTTCTTTAAATCTGCCAGGAGGACTCTTGCCTGCAAACACCGTTTAACCTGTGTAAATCTGGGGTAATACAAGATTCATTACACTTTCTTAGTTGACTTTGCCATTCAATCGCTTTTTTCTGAAGGTTTATTTATTTGAACTGAACATGTAAATTACAGTCAGCAAGCTATTACTTATAAAGATCATTGACACTAACTACACTTATATTGACTACATATTACCCCTTAATAGGAGATAAAACATTCAGAAGTATGTAATATGGGTGAAGTGGTATAATTCTTGTTAGATAAATTAAGCATTCTTCCCTTTTTTGTGCACTACTATCCATTTTTACACAAAAATATCTATTTTAGCACTTAAATATTTATTTTGAGATAACCTTCTGTCCAGAATTATATGTAGTACACAGATAAAACCAGAAATAAAATAATAAAAAATCTGTATACAAGATATCATAAAACAATGGATGAAATAAAAGTTCTTATTTATCGAATTCTTAAATAAAACGTATGAAGGCATACTCACGTTAACAAAATACATTAGGAAATTTCCGCATATGAAAAAAATCCAATTTGGTAACGAAATCCTTTTGTATCTATAAAGCTATTTTTAGAAAAGCACGTACCTACCAAAAACAGGTAGTTAATAGTATACATATCTGTTACACACTGTAATGCGTATGAATGATAACAAAAATAAGGAGTCCATATAAACCGTTCAGACTATACGCGAGAAGTATACAGCTTAATGGCAGAGTTGCCAAACTATCAGAGCTTACTTAAACCGACATACTTATAGTTCCAATCTACAGTGAAAAAGATCTGAACGACCCCTATAAGATATACACGTGAACTAAGCAATATACATTCATGATACAGGGGTACTTAAGGGCTCCACAAAATTTTTAAAAATTATGAAACTATACATGTTGACGAATCGACAGAGCCAATATTATGGAATGGTTAAGTGAGCTCCGTATATCGGTGTCCACTTGACTACGGAGCTTACTTGAACCTGAATTTTAACATGGGCGGAGTCTACTTTATGCCGTAGATATATATATATTGTGACGATTGGGGTTTATAGAAAATAATTTATAAGTTATATACTACATAATATTAGATATTAAAAAGTATTTGATTATTTTAAATAAGTTATATACTAGAGAATTTTATAAAAATATATTTATGTGAGGGCATTTTAAGAAATTAGCATATAATAATTGTAAAAATATAATAGAAAAATATAATAAATTGTAAAATAATAGATTTAAGTGAGCCATGTGCCTAGGCAACCAACTATACATACTCCAAGTGTCAAATTAAGAATCATAATACGAATATAAGTGGGGTTATTATAATAATATATTGTTTGAAATGTGTATTTTATTAAATTAGAGTGTTAGTTACTAATTTAATTATATATTCTGATCTGAAAAGCCTAAATGTAAACAAAATTATTAATAGAAAAGAATGGAATTCTCTGGATCTCCGGAGATGGCCATGTTTGCGAAATGGTTTGTTCTAGAAAATTCAGACAAGTATTTGATAGAACAAATTGGAACATGATCTATTACCAGATGGTTCTAGAAATCCAAAACATATAAATACCCGTGATTTGGATTCAAGAGGGCAGTTTTTAAGTTTTTTAGTCAGAAGTCAAGCAGTTTATTATGAAAGTTAGTTAGAGTCAGTGAATCAAGTACAAATAGTCCAATAGTTTAATATAGTGAGTTAAATGAAGATTAAAAATTATGCATATAATTTAATGCACATTTATAATTATACACAAATAATTATTGAAGATAAAAAAAGGTATATTGGAAGAAATTAAATTATATTATGGTTGGAGATTAGTATAAATCAACTTATAATAATTGGATATTGGTATATTGAAAAGAAGAATAAATATAAATGCTGTTTGCTGGTTTGGTTGGTGGTGTATAGATGCTGGTGAAGAAAAATATATCTTAAATTGGTAGAAGCTGATAATTGAAAAAAGTAATTTCACAAAAAAACAAGGATAACTGAAGTACGAAGACATTCAGTGGTGATTAGAATCTATATACTTAGTGGAAAATAGTTCATTTAGGCATTCAGTGAAAGAAAGGTACAAAATTTTGTTAATATAATTTAGTTAGTGTCATAACAATTTCAATTTTGAAGATAGTTTTGTTTAAATTGTAGATTGTCTATAGAATTTAATTAGTTTTATTAGAATATCAATTTAAAGATAGTTTATTTTAAATTTACATTGGCTAAGTTAGATATATATGTGTGTTTCATAATAGTTATAATAAAGATAATTTAAAAAAGTACTTACAAGCTAATTCTTTGAGAACCGCGATAAAAACCCTATATTATTAAAAATACTCATTGCTCATCATTCAAACAAAAAACACATCATAACAATTTGGCACCCAACGCGGTGGCTCTCTATTTAAAAGAATTAGTTTGGGAAGATAAGTGCTCTCATATAATTAAATTAATTATCAGTAGAAAGGAAAAATAATAGATTTTATTATTAATTATATTTGAACAAGTAAAGTCTCAAAATGTCTCAAGGAAAGAAAGGTACAAGAAGCAAAAAGAATGAAGAAGATGTGGAAGTAGAAACACAACCTATACAAGAGGAGAGTTTAGTTCAAGTTCCACAAGATACTGCAGAAATGAATCCAGAAAGAGAGGAAAATGTCAATATGGCAGCTTTGATGTCATTAATGATGCAGATGAACAAGACAATAGAAGAGAATTCAAAAGAAATCAAAGAAGACATAAAAAAATTGGAAGAGAATTCAAAAGAAGTCAAAGAAGACATGAAAAAAATAGAACAAAAAATGGAACAGAATTCACAAGAAGTCAAAGAAGACATAAAAAAAATGGAACAGAAATTGGAAGAGAATTATAGAAAATTAGAAAAGAAAATAGAAGATAATAATAATAAAATTGTAAAACAAATGGAAAAACAAATGGATAAAAAACTTGAAGCTGCAGAGAAAAAAGTAGCAAATGAAATAAAAAGTATACGGAATGACTACAAGAAAAGGATAGACAATGAGAGGACAGAAGTAAAGAGGATTATTCAAGATAATAAAATAGATATAGAACAGAAAATAGAGTTACAGAAATGTAACTTAGAAGTAAAAATTAACGAAGACAGGAGAAACACAGAAGAAAGATTAGACGATATACAACAAAATATCCAAATAAATAGTAATCAAATAAGAAATGTGGAACAGAGAATAGATGATATTTCACAAATGAGAGACATAGGGAGACCTTACTTAAATTTAACAAATGAGACTGGGATTAAATTCTCTGGTAATATAAAAAATTTGCATCCTAGAGTATACATAAATAGTTTAAAACATAAATTAAGATTGGTGAATAATATTAATGATATTAAAGATTATATTAGAATGACATTAAATGACAATGCAGCAACTTGGTTTGCTAGTATTGAGAATGATTTAGATAATTTTCAAACATTTGAAAATAAATTTTTAAATTATTATTGGGGTGAATTAGAGCAAGCCAAGTTTAGAGAAATTCTATATTTTGGAAAGTATAATCAAAATTTAAAATCAAATATGGTAGATTATGCATTGAAATTGATAACAGTTGCAAAATATTTAGAACCACCACTTAGAGAGGATGAAACAGTCTTAAATGTATCTAGACATTTTGATGCTGATGTTGTGCAAACCGTAACTGTACAAAATATTCAAACAATAGATAGTTTTATTAATTTTATTCAAAGAATACAAAGAGGCAATATGACAAGTAATAATAATAACAGAAAAAACAATAGTAACTTTCAATATAATAGAAATGATAATCAACAATATAGACAATCATATAATAATTATAGATATGTTGATAGTTTACAAAAATTTAATAATAATAATAGTAATCAAAATAGACAGAATTTTAATAACAATACTAGTTATAATAGACAACATTTTAATAACAGTACTAATAATAATAAACAAGATTTTAACAATAGAAGAAATACAGAGCGACCTAACTATAACAGACAGGTAAATTGTGTTCGAAGGAATAGAAGCTGCGAAGACAGGGAACGAAATAGTACAAGGCAAGAAAATGTGAGTAGAAGTCATAGTAGGGAAGGACATAGGACATCAGATCCAAGTGGTCAGATACAATCTGACAATTCTAATAATCAAAATTTTGTGCAGTAAACTTTCTGAATTACAAGTTAGGCCATTGCTATTATGAAAAACCTTCTGAATTTATTTCTTTAGATGAAGATAAAATTATTGAATCTATTAATTTAATTTATATAAATGCTTTGGCCAAAAATAAAATGATTAAGATTATGATAGATACTGGTTCAGAAAGTACTTTAGTCTCGGAGAATTTTATTTTTAATACATTAAAACTATCAGATATAATAAAGATTCCAAAAATTAAAATTATTGGTGCAAATAATAAGAAGTTGGGTGAAATTGATAAACTAGCCAATTTTAAAATTAATATTCTTAATAAAGAAATTAATATGCAAGGATTTATTGTCAAGGATTTATGTGTTGATATATTAATGGGAAATGATGAATTGGAAAAGAAGAAAGTAAAGATAGATTTTGAAGAAAAAATGGTAACTTTGGAAGGGCAAATAATTAAATTTATGCAGAAAGATGAGGTAGAAGAAGGAATAAGAGTTGATAGGATATTATTAAAAGAAAATAATGATGTTTATGAAGAAGAAATGTATTTTGATGATAGGGAAATGTCCCAAAAGAATGTAAAGAATAATGGTAGTGAATATTTAAGGAATGGAAATTTTAAGCAGATGGATGCCTACGAGGCGGAGTGCGTAAAATTGGAAGCAAGGAATAATGAGTACATATTGAAGAATAATGTTATTTGTAAAGAAGAAGATATGATGAAAGTTTTAAATTGCCCTGAAGAATATAAATCAATAGTCATTTCCATATTGCAGCAACACAAGGGACTTGTCAATAAAGAAAATAGAATTGCCCAAAATTATATCCATAGTATAAAAGTTAAAGAAGAAAAAGATTTTAAAACAAAATCATACCCAATACCATATAAATACAGAGAAGAAGTAAACAAAACAATTAATAATATGTTAGAAGATGGGATCATTGAGAAGGCAGACACACGTTTTATTAACCCCATAGTAGTAGTACGAAAAAGATCAGGTGAAATCAGGTTATGTTTGGATGCAAGGAATATTAACAAGATTACTGAAAAGCAATTTGAAGCACCAATGAGTATAGATGGAATATTAGGAAGAATTACAGGAATGTCATTTTTCACTAAAATCGATTTACAGCATAGTTTTTGGTTAATACCTCTAGAAAGAAAAAGTAGACAGTATACAGGATTTCAGATAGATGGAGTAGTATATCAATTCAAAGTAGTACCATTTGGACTTCAATCATCTTGCAGTGCTCTATGTAGATGTCTTCATGATATTTTGGATCAATATGAACATTTTGTAATTCACTACATTGATGATATATTAATTTTTTCTAAAACGGCTGAAGATCATGAGAAACACCTAAAAATTATAATAAATAGATTAGACAAAGTTGGACTAAAAATAAATCAAGAAAAATGTACATTTTTTCAAAAAGAAGTCATATATCTAGGTTATAAACTTAACACTAAGGGAATCGAAATGGATCCAGAACGGACACAAGTCATTCAGGAATATAAAACACCACACAATTTAAGAACTTTAAGAGGATTTATTGGAATAATTAATTATTATAAAAGGATGATACCAGATCTAAGTATAAAAGAAATTCCATTACTTGAACTACTGAGAAAAGGTGTAAAATGGAGATGGGATCAGAGAAGAGAACTAGCATTCCAAGAAATTAAAAACATTTTTCTGTCAAATTTGAAAATATACTATCCTGACTATACACAGCCATTCATATTAAGAACAGATGCATCAATAGAGAGATTATCAGGGGTATTATTACAAATACATGATGGGGTCGAATACCCAATACAATTCATTTCAAGAATCACAAAGCCACATGAAAAGGGCTACTCAGTTTCAGAATTAGAACTAGCAAGTATAATACACTGTGTCACAAAATTAAGATTTTATTTGTTGGGTAATGAATTTACAATAGAAACAGATCACCAAGCTTTAACGTCTATATTAAATAACAAATATGGAAACAGTAGAATACATCGGTGGAGTCTAATACTTAGTGAATACTGCTTTGAAATCAAATACATTTCTGGAAAATCCAATATAGTGGCAGATGCTTTATCAAGGTTAGAAAATACATCACAAAAAGGGCAGCGAACAATAAAAATTGGATTAAATCAATTAGTAGAAAGTACTGGATTATATTCTAAAGAAGAAATTATAAGAGATCAGATCAATTTGAGTGAAAAACAAAAAGTCCTTAGGAAAGATGGAGTATATTATAAAATAATAAATGGCATAGAAGTATATGTAATAACTAGAACTTTAGCAAAGAAAATATTGAAAAATTTACATAACGATTATATGCATATTGGTTCAAGAAAGCTATGGATGCTATTTAGGGACAATTATTTTGCAAAGAATGACATAAGTATAGCAAAAGAAATTACTACCCAATGCCCAATATGTCAACTAAACAAAGAAAAGAATTTCAAAAACCAGAACACATATAAATCTAATGTTATATATGAAAAACTAAATACAGTTTCCATGGATTTTATTTCAAATTTAGTTCTCAGTCCAACAGGAAAAAAGCATATACTAGTGATAGTTGATTTATATACAAAATTTATTAAACTATATCCCTGCTCCAGAACAAATGTTAAAACATTAAAATTATATATTAATCAATTTTTCGAAGAAATAGGACCATTTAGAAATTGCATAATAGATAATGCTACATATTTTAACAACCAAAAATTTCGGACATTTTGTGAGAAAAAGGGAATCAACATTCATTTTACAAGTATCAGACATCCTCAGGCAAATCCTGCAGAAAGATATATTAAAGAAGTTATAAAATATTTAAGGATACTGTGCCAAAACCAACATGAAACTTGGCAGCAACATATACCACAAGTAGAATATTTTTTAAATAATACACATAATTTGAATACAGAGGAAGTACCAGAATATTTAATGTTTGGCCATATAGGAAACAGAAAGTGGATTAGTGAATATAATCAGGATATGTTAGAACAAGTAATGCAGAAAGTGAATAACCGAATTAGGAGGAAAGCTGAAAAATATATCAGAAGACAAAATCGAAATATAAAAAAACCAATCACATTTCAAAAAGGAGACCTAGTGTTAATTCGTTCACTTAGAAAAAGTAATGTTAAAGAAAACCGTTGTAAGAAATTACAACCAATGTTTGAAGGTCCATATACAATTGAAAATCAGAATGGACTAAATAGTTATGTGTTAATAGATGCAGAGAACAGACTAAGAGGCATATTTCATATCAACGACATTTTTCAATATCATGAAGAGATTGAATAATGATTTCTATACCTTTAACACAAATATAATAACACTAATAACTTACTGATAGATCCATTTCATAGATAGATGGTAGATTTCTTTGTTGTGAATAAATGTGACATCATACTTGTTGAATTTTGTATATATGGAAATTAATTTGTACCCTAAAAATCATAATTTGGGGTTAGATACTATAATTGCTATAAAAATGTCTTTCTAATATAATAAAGTGGAAAAACTTACCAATTTATATTGATGAAGTTATTTTGAATGGAAATAATTCCTAGATTTTGTCTATAAATAAACAGAACACCATATCTATTATATTTTTAATTAAGGTTATATTTTATTCTCTGATATCGCATCCATTGCTCCATTTGACATGACAGTTTGACCATAGAATAGCCGAACTGTGCTCCGTTGTTCTCTGTTTTGACATAGACAGCGAACAGGGATGTATTTAACACATTTTAAATAAAATAAAAAAAAAAAAATTTTGATTTATTAAATTTAATAAGGTATGAGAAAATTAATATTTAAAAAAATAATAAGTAAATTATTTATTTTAAATATTATTTTTGGGGTATTGTGACGATTGGGGTTTATAGAAAATAATTTATAAGTTATATACTACATAATATTAGATATTAAAAAGTATTTGATTATTTTAAATAAGTTATATACTAGAGAATTTTATAAAAATATATTTATGTGAGGGCATTTTAAGAAATTAGCATATAATAATTGTAAAAATATAATAGAAAAATATAATAAATTGTAAAATAATAGATTTAAGTGAGCCATGTGCCTAGGCAACCAACTATACATACTCCAAGTGTCAAATTAAGAATCATAATACGAATATAAGTGGGGTTATTATAATAATATATTGTTTGAAATGTGTATTTTATTAAATTAGAGTGTTAGTTACTAATTTAATTATATATTCTGATCTGAAAAGCCTAAATGTAAACAAAATTATTAATAGAAAAGAATGGAATTCTCTGGATCTCCGGAGATGGCCATGTTTGCGAAATGGTTTGTTCTAGAAAATTCAGACAAGTATTTGATAGAACAAATTGGAACATGATCTATTACCAGATGGTTCTAGAAATCCAAAACATATAAATACCCGTGATTTGGATTCAAGAGGGCAGTTTTTAAGTTTTTTAGTCAGAAGTCAAGCAGTTTATTATGAAAGTTAGTTAGAGTCAGTGAATCAAGTACAAATAGTCCAATAGTTTAATATAGTGAGTTAAATGAAGATTAAAAATTATGCATATAATTTAATGCACATTTATAATTATACACAAATAATTATTGAAGATAAAAAAAGGTATATTGGAAGAAATTAAATTATATTATGGTTGGAGATTAGTATAAATCAACTTATAATAATTGGATATTGGTATATTGAAAAGAAGAATAAATATAAATGCTGTTTGCTGGTTTGGTTGGTGGTGTATAGATGCTGGTGAAGAAAAATATATCTTAAATTGGTAGAAGCTGATAATTGAAAAAAGTAATTTCACAAAAAAACAAGGATAACTGAAGTACGAAGACATTCAGTGGTGATTAGAATCTATATACTTAGTGGAAAATAGTTCATTTAGGCATTCAGTGAAAGAAAGGTACAAAATTTTGTTAATATAATTTAGTTAGTGTCATAACAATTTCAATTTTGAAGATAGTTTTGTTTAAATTGTAGATTGTCTATAGAATTTAATTAGTTTTATTAGAATATCAATTTAAAGATAGTTTATTTTAAATTTACATTGGCTAAGTTAGATATATATGTGTGTTTCATAATAGTTATAATAAAGATAATTTAAAAAAGTACTTACAAGCTAATTCTTTGAGAACCGCGATAAAAACCCTATATTATTAAAAATACTCATTGCTCATCATTCAAACAAAAAACACATCATAACAATATATATATATATATATATATATATATATATATATATATATATATATATATATATCTACGGCATAAAGTAAACTCAGCCCATCTTAAAATTAAGGTTCAAGTGAGCTCCGTGGTGAAGTGGACACCGATAAACGGAGCTCACTTGACCATTCCATAATATTGGCTGTGTCGATTCGTTAACATGTATAGTTTCATAATTTTTAAAAATTTTGTAGAGTCCATAAGTACCCCTGTATCATAAATGTATATCGCTTAGTTCACGTGTATATATTATAGGGGTCGTTCAGGTCTTTTTCACTGTATATTGGAACCATAAGTATATCGTTTTAAGTAAGCTCTGATAGTTTGGCAACTATGCGATTAAGCCGTATATTTTCAGCGTATATTCTAAACGGTTCATACGGACTCCTTAGTCCTTATTTTTGTTATCATTCATACGCATTACAGTATGTAATAGATATGTCTACTACCAAATACCTGTTTTCGGTAGGTACGTGCTTTTCTAAAAATAGCTTTATAGATACAAAAGGATTTCGTTACCAAGTTGGATGTTTTTTTCATATGCGGAAATTTCCTAATGCATTTTGTTAACGTCAGTATGTCTTTATACGTTTTATTTAAGAATCCGATTAATATGAACTTGATTTATTTCATCCATCTATTGTTTTACGATATCTTGTAGCTTCTTTATTATTTTATTTCTGGTTTTGTTTGTGTACTACATATAATTCTGGATAGGTTATCTTAAAATAAATATTTACGTGCTAAAATAGATATTTTTGTGTAAAAATGGATAGTAGTCCGCAAAAAATGAAAGAATGCTTAATTTATCTAGCCAGAATATATTACTTTACCAATATTACATACTTCTGAATGGTAAGGTAATTTAGGGGTAATATGTAATCAATATAAGTGGAGTTAGTGTCCAATTTGCAATGATTTTTATAAGCAATAGCTTACTGACTGTACTCTACATGTTCAGTTTAAATAATTAAACCTTGTCCCTTCAGAAAAGAGCAATTTAAATGGCAAAGTCAACTAAGAAGGTGTGAAGAATCTTTTACCACCCCACATTCACACAAGTTAACCGGTGTTTGCAGGTAAGAGTCCTCCCGAGGGTTCAGATGGCGAGGATTAGCTTATTTTTTTTTGTATATCTTACACACGTGTTGATCTGGCCAGTTTTTTCTCGATTTTAGTCATAAAATGGGCTTGTATTCGTGGAGTACATGTTGCGAATCTAGATTTTGTTTTTTTCGTTCCTTAGCTACTTATCTTCGAATATTAGGTGTCTTGGTAGCTACGATATTGTAGAGCTTATGTATGGATGTGAATCTTAATATCCGCTGAATTTGAATGAATAATTTATAGCTAAATCTACGTGTTAAGTATGTGTTAATGTCATTCATACTGGCAAGGTATATTCGGCAGCAGAAGCATAGAATGCAAGCGTTTACGTTTTAAGGGTGGAAGGATGTGCTTCTCATTTTCAGCTGACAAGTTTGCGGAGAATAATACTTCTGGTCCTCAGTGTGCCTTTTAGTTTTAAAGAAAGTTCTGTGAATGACTAAGTGTAATACAAACTATCTTCAAGATATTTATAGCAAGTCCAGAGTATAAGGATTTCATGACACTATTGGATGTTCAGATTTGTGAAAACGTCTGTGTTGGGGACATTAAAGTAGCACACCTGAGTTTTTCCGGGGTTTGCCTTAAAAATGATTTATAGTCTATTTTTATTGTGTTTAAAGCATGATTTAGATTTTTCTCCACTTCAGCAACAAAAGTTTTTGGTTGTGCAATAATAGATGTGTCGTATACATAATAAAAGTCCTAGTATTTTCTGGTATGGGTTGATGGTTTGTGTACATGTTATACAGTGTAAGTGCCATTACGCTACTCCAAAGGAGACCGTTCTTCTGCGTTCTCCATCTGCTATTCTTACCATTGAGAAATACCAAAAATCTTCTGTTGTGTAGGCATACGCTAGTAAAACAAGTAAGTTTATTACCTAAGGAGATATCATATAGATTTTGAAAAAATGCCCTCTTATTTAAGGTGTCGTAAGCTGCAAATTGCTGCTTAGATTGACAAATACCACTCCTCATAACTCATATCTTTCGTACCCATCTTTGCTGTGTTGGGCAAGATTTAGTATTTGTGACGTACATGATCTTCCTTGTCTGTAGCAACTTTTGTCTTTTAATTTGAGTTTTTCTTCTGTTTTACCTCTTGAGGAGTATTTTGTAAAGCAAAATAAATATATTGGCCAATAGCTTTTGTGGTCGTTGGAGTTTTTGCCAGGTTTAAGCAAGGCAACAACTTTGTCTGCTTTGTTTGTCTGCAGACTTTGGATATCAGTAACTGTTGTATTTTTGGTTCAAATTTTATAAGCTTTGTGCTCAGATCTTCAGTCAGTGCCGTACTATTCTTTATTATATACGTAGATAGTGGATCCAAGCTCAACATCGTGAAAAGGTTCCTTCAGCTGACTGGTTTTGTCCCCTCTCATTTTAAGTTTTTCTTTGCTTCTTTGCCGGCAGAGATAGCACTTTCACATTTATTATGTGATTTTCAGCGATCAGCTTAATACCAAATACACTATTTTTTGCCCTCTATGTATTTTCTGCACTAGAAATACGTCACATTTGTGCTAAGCGCATATGTCTGATAAGGTTAAGTAAAGTAAAGTGTCTTTATCTCTAGATATGCCCTTAATATTTATAGACATGATTAGAATAATTGATCCTAAAAAGGACCGATTTGACAAAAATCGTATTGAACGGGTGATTCTGATTAGCCGATTAATTAATTATTTATTACCCAGGGTACAACTGATTACGGTGGTCTTATTTGTACTCAAATTTTCGTAAAGGCTTCTCTTTTGAACCCCATAAGAAATGGCTAATTAACTTTTCATTAAAACTAATTTTACATACTCGACGATATTTCGAATCAGATTTGTATAGTAATAACTATAGTTAATATGGAGTCTCTTTGTGAAAAGTAAACGAGTTTGTAATATCGGTCACAACTCATATATGAATGATAAGGACATAAAGCGGATAAAACGTATTTGCATTACTAAAAAAGTATATTTAAAATAAAGATATCTTTAGAAATTAGCAAATTAAAAAATACAGACATAATTCTGAATGACCAAATTGAGACAAACAGTTGTCTCAAGTATTGTTTATATTGTAAAGGTCATCGTCATAGTATAGTCAGAACGCAACAAGGTTCTATTGGCTTTTCTGCTTTTTGTCTTCTCATTCCTATTGAAAACTTAGCCACGTAAATAACGTTTTAAAAATATATGTCAATATTTCTGAAGTGCCTTTCCTAAGATAACTTTTATTAAGCCTAGTTCGTTTGACTACATGTAATGGATTTGATTGTTCCCAACAGATAAGTATTGATTGATTGATTGTAGGTTGGATAGCAGTTGGTTGTACAGGCATGTGTTGATAAATATGATGGGTCGGTAGGTAGTCCCATTATTCCTAAATCTGACCATATGTTACCTCCCCTGTTGATTCGTGGACGTCCTAAGGGCATTTTTTCTCTCGGGGAATTCCCTCAGTTTAACTTGGCAATGCAGTTATTAGAAAGCCTTTGGATATAGCCAGCGTAACTTTGGCGTTGAGATTTAGTCTCTTGTATGACGTTGCTGTTAGACCTTGGCATTAGTTCCGGTTCGGTATTGGTTAGTATTCGGACCTTTGTAAGTTGGAAAATAATTCTGATAACTTTTCTAGTAATCCTGATCTAATTAATAACTAAGTTTTACTTACATTGTTTTGTCAGCGTTCTCGTCACATTTTCAGTCAATAGCACTGGTTTAATCACTGTTTTATATATCCTGATTTTAGGGATTTGTATTAGACTTCTGGATTTAAAAGTATTATGTGGGTTATATTTACATCAGTTAGCTACCTGAATATTCCATTTTATTTCTTATGTGACAGCTTTATCTACGATACGTAAAACGCTGCAATCTTTCAAAATTATATGGGTTTATTGTTACGTTATGCCCTACTCTACGTCCTCTCTCTTGTATGTTAAAGAAAATTTATTTAGTTTTCTCATTACTTACTATCAGACAGTTTTTTACTGCTAATAGCATTATTTTATAGCATTCTAATATTTAATCTATGGATTAAATCCGGATAGTAAATAGATATTTTTGACTTTCTCGGAGAAATAATATTCTAACATACAAAATCCTATTAAATTGCCAAAACCTTTCTTGCATATTATATTTACTTATGAGGGACAGCAGCAATATCAGTACCATAATAAGGCGTATAGTCCTGGACTGGCTAATCGTTGGATAATTGGATGCATGAGTGTAGCAGTTTTAATGTTTTCGGGACTGCTACCTGGTATCGGGGAGCAGAGATATCAGTACCAAGTTAGTGCATATAGGAATTGTTAATTGAACTTTATTATCATTAAACAGCACTATATTTCATAGTAAAATCGTCATGACTTTACAGTTAGACAAATTTTCGAACGTTGGTTATGGAAACATCATGTACATACCACCGGATTTCCTAGATCGACATTCAGCAAAATCCTTTTAATAATGATACGGGAGTAAAAATATAAATATTTGGGAGCTTACATCAACAAAGGATTAGATTCAGACTAAGAAATCAGGTTACGAATAGAAATGACAAGGGCAGCGTTCTTAAAATTCAAGCAATTGTTCTGTGACAAAAATCTGAATACTGCGCTGAGACTGAGGTTTGTTGAATGTTACGTCTGGTCTCAACTATTGTACAGAGTAGAAATATGGACGGTAAAAGTTAGGCGCAAATAGTTAGGAAGCTTCAAGCCTTTGAATTTTGGATATACCGGAGAATGTTGAGAATTACATGGACTGCCAGGGTCACCAATGAGGAAGTGCTGAGAAGGATGGGTCGAGACAAATAATTGTTGAGAACAATAATAATACTAAGGAATATAAAGTCTTCTGCAGGCCATCATGCAGGGTAGAGTCGATGGCAAAAAGGGAATAGGTAGAAAGAGGAAGTCAAGGCGGTGAAATATTCGTGACTGGACAAACATGACTGTAGACGAATTATTTCACGTTGCAAAAGACAGAAATACTTTTAGAAATGTGGTCCTCCGTTAATGGGGACGGCATAGGAAGAAGAAGAATGATACGCTAAACAAAACAAAAAGAGATGAAGATAGGCGCCAAGAAACTCTGTGTTATAAAACAGTTGAATAAAATACAGATTCTCGATTCAAATATTCAAAAATTTAATGAACAGCATACTAAAATAGAAATAACGTCTATTTAAAATGCAATCCATTAATGGCTCAAGGTACAAAGCAGTCCTAGCATTTGCTAATGATATTGATCTTATAAGAAACTCTCTCCCGTCCGCAAACGACATCTTCAACAAAGTGAAGAGAGCACGAAAAATGTTTCACTTAAAATCAACAAAATAAAAACCAAATACAAGCGAATCAACAGAAGAAAGCAATTCAATACATCTAGATAAAATATTAAAGTCAACAACTATAATTTCGAAAGTATGGAACACTTTAAATATCTTAGATTAATAATCACGGTTAATAATAATGTCACTAAAGAAATACAAAGCATAATTCACTTCAGACCTATTTTAATACATGAATGTTTTTTAAAACAATAAGACCGAACATATTATATTATGTAATAATTGTAATAGATATGTTGGCTAGAATCAAATTACCATAAAGTCACCGAAATATTTTATCTGAGTAATGACTCACTACTGATTGCTACGTTACGTTATACGATACATTTATAGTTAAAAGCGAAATTATTAGGTGTTATGCCTCCTTATTATTTTAGTATCTGTTACAAGTGTATTCATGTATAATATATGTGTATCTAAAGTATTATAGTAAGATATTGAATTTCCTACATTTAAAAATCGAAATATTGAAATTAGACAGTAAAAAATTATAATTTTAAGATTGATTTATAAATGATTATAATTTAAATTTTACTACTTTATGAAACAAATATTGGACATCAAAAAACGAAGCAATCGAAACATCGGAACGTACATTTATATATTAAATTTTTCAGTGTCAATGCATTAAAAAAATACTAATAAATAAAAATGGACACTTGCATTTTCCAAGCTTATAACAGACACTAACTTAAGTTTAAAAATAATTAAAGCAAGTAATATAAATTACCAACATAAAATATTTAACTACATTAACCAAGTATTTGTGAAATTTCGGGATGACTAAATTGGTTGATATTTAAATCAATTTCAAGTTCCAAAACGTACCTGCTGTAAAATTTAAAAATCTACGACTAATCAAATTATTGGCAACATCGAAGGAGTTTAGTTGTGTACGCAAAGAAATGTATACGGATCCCAAAAGTGTTTCAACCTATTACGGAGTCCACTTAATCCGACGTGTTGGTCGGAGTCCACATAAAGCGCTACCCAGATAATAATATACACGGTGTATATTCGCCTGGAGTTTTGAGCCTGAAGTATAATACCGTTTTAGTACGGGGCCCGCAATAACCGCTAGATCTATATATATATATATATATATATATATATATATATATATATATATATATATATATATATATATATATATATATATATATATATATATATATTGTTATGTTTCTTCTTTCCCAACCAAAGAAAAATAAATAAAAAAATCCATCGAAATAAAATTTCAAGATATCAATATAAACAAATTGTATATACCTAGTAATTTAAGATAAGATTTAGTGTAGATAAGAATAGAAATTTGTTTGGCAAACGACCTTTTTCCGTTTTAAACAAAATTATCAAAAAAACCTTTTGTTTAGAATTAGAAGACATTTTACCTGTAAGTTAATCTTTTCATTGTTTGTATCATCGAGTATTAAATGACCATATTCTAATCTTTTGAAATATGTATAAATTATTGTGTATTGACAAAACCAATTTTAAAGTAAGCTATTTAGTTTTTCTCTGAAACCGAAATTAGGCTTTTCCAAAATCATGGTAAACACAATTTGAGCTTTTGATTGGACGGTCGTTTTTAAATGGGAATTTGTGAGCCGATCATGAGACGGGAGAAGTTAGTCATATTTTGGTCATCGAAAGGAAACAGTCGTTTGTCTCAAGATAGGGTGTGGTTCGTGAGTTTGGATACCGGCGTAACGAAAAGAAGTGAATAATTTGCAGAAGGAGATAACAAGTAGATTAAAAGAGGTCCTTGTATCTACCGTGGGCATTTTATAAAGTATATGTGAAAGTATTCTCACGGCATCAATTTGACAAAAGGAGGTCCTGGTGTCATAAATAAGTAGCTGAGTTTGGAGAAGTGAATCAGGTGTTTTTTGTGTAGTCTGCAGGAGGTTTGCAGAGACGTTAAGAAAGAGCCGAGGTGCCAAAGAGGAGAGATCACATCGTTGAGGAGACTGGACTCTGGGTATATTCCAACATACAACTCAAGAAGAAAATAAGCTGTAAGTGTTTGTACAATTGAATTTTATATCTGTGAAGGATCGGTTTGACATCATGGTCATTAGCATTCAAATTTAAGAACTGAGGTTTTGTTAGGCTAATAAAAAGTTTAAAGTTTTGTTGTTTCTTGTTTCAAGTAAAGAAAATTTTAAGTAAAATTGGTTTTCACGTAATATAAATGTATGTAGCTTTATAATCTTATTATTATAAAAATTTGATTTATTTTCTTGTATGCTGATTGATAAGATAACGACAGAATTTAATAATTGTTTTATTCATTCATATAAAATAAAGAAACGTAAATCTTTGTAATATAATATATTTGTATTCTTATCCTTTCTTCTCTCCCGATAAAAGCCAACGAGAAAATCTTTTGAATCCATCGAACACAGGTAATATAAGGATTATTTTACTTTTGATAACAAATAAGTTATAATTCTTTTTTATTGGCTCAATAAACTAAGATTAAAGTCAAAATAAACAATCATAACAAATGGCCCCCAACGTGTAAGGCGTAGAAAGTATTTCTAGTTAAAATTTAAACGGATAGAGAAAGAAAGCAGATTGATTGAAAATTTATTTGCCGATGGTTAAAGTTTATAATATTTCCTTTTAGTATATTACATTTCAAATTTCTCTAGGTACAAATTTTTACATGATATAATTTATGATATTTAATTGATTTTTACAACTGACAAAAGTTTTAAAATTTTATTGCATTTATTTGAATTTATTGCATTTGGGATAAGAGGAAAAGTTTTCGTCTTTGCAACATTACTCGAATTTCATATTTGGCGGGGATATTATTGCACAAATTTCAAAGCTTCATATTTGTCGGGGATAAATAATCTAACGAACATGTCGACCACAAGGAGTCAAAGCAAAACGCAAGAAAGGAAAGAGGATAAGGTAGAAGAGGAAACAATTATAGATGAAGGATCGGATAATGAAGGAAATGCTACAATAATGGAGGAAAGAAAAGAAACAGGGATGTTAGAAAAATTATTAGCTATGTTGCAAATACAGACACAACAAATACAAGAAACATCAAAGAAAATTGATAGAAATCAACTGGAAACAAAACACATAATGGACGAAAATAACCGCAGACTGGAAGAAAACCAGAAGGAAACTAAACAGGCAATAGAAGAAAACAACAAAAAGATAGAAAGTATCAAGGAAGATATGCTACAGAAAATAGAAGTAATTATTGTACAGGAAAATGCGAAACTGAAGACAGAAATTAAAGAAATGAAACTTCAAATGAAAGATATTAAGACTGTCCAGAAAAAGGAATTAGAAAAATTAGAAACAAAATTTGAAAACGTTTTACAAGAAGACATGCGAGAAATAGAAAGAAAAATGGAGGAAATCAAAAAGGAACAAAATTCCGGGGAGAGAAGGGAAATGTTTATCCAGGGAACAAGCGAGGTAAAATTACAGTTACATAGTAGTAGTTACATAGTACATACAATACATGGGAAACTTTGAGACAGCTAAGGAAATGATCAGAAATCATCTCAAAGATGAGGCGTGTCTATGGTTCGACAGCAAAGTGGAGGAATTTGAAAATTGGCAAGAATTTGAAAATAAATTTCTGAGTTTTTTCTGGGGAAAGACAGAGCAATTACAGATAAACAAGGAATTGCAAAATGGGAAATACCATGAGAGGATGGGTATATCAGAAAAAACATACGCATTGCAAATGTACAATAACGCAAAACATCTGCAATACAATTATTCATCCGAGCAATTAGTAGAGTTGATTGCAAGACACTTTGATGACACAATTGAAGATCAAATCAATCTACAAAACTACAAAGACATCGATAGTTTATGCCAATTCCTACAAATACGGGCATCACGGATACAGGAAAAAAGAGCAAGAAGGTCACAAGAAAATTACAGACACCGAGAAACTCAGGAATACAGAGAGAGAGGACAAAATTTTAGGAGGGATTACACTAGACGAGAATTTATTCCCAGGAGGGAAAGCGAAAATAGGGAAAACAGAAGAGGAAATGATGATTTCAGAAATCGGCTATGGAATGAGGACAGATATCGAGAAAATCACAACAGAAATAACACGCGCGCATATCCCGAAAACAGAAATTACAATAGACGAAATGAACAGGAATATCGTGGAAACCGGAACGGATATGACAGACCAAAAGAAAACAGAAGAGAGGTAAATCATACACAAATAGAGGAAAATGAGAATGAAAGACACAGCGATGAAAGAAGAAATACGGAAGAACAACAGACGGTTTTTCACGAAAGCACCCACTAAAACCAAAAAACCAGGCAGGAATTTTTTGTCACCCGAAGGAATTCATTAAATTAGCAGGAAAAAATGAGGAAAGAGGAGGAGTTAATTTAAAATTTGTAGATGGTTTCATAAAAAATAGACCAATCAAAATTTTGATAGACACCGGTTCAGAAATAACATTGGTGAACAGAAAATTAATAGAAGAAGTGAGTTTGACAAATTTAATTTACAAAATACCAAGGGTAAATTTGGTGGGTGCAAATAAACGGACATTGGCAACGATAAATGAAGGAATACGAGTGAGGGTACGATTGGATGAGAAAATGTATGCACTACAATGTGTAATAATGCCAAACATGTCGCATGACATGATTGTAGGAGTGGACGAACTGGCAGAAAAACATGTAGTCATAGATTTCAAAAATAATACGATGAAACTAACAGAAGAAAAAGAAGGAGAACAGGAAAATGAACATGGGAAAAAGAAAATTGATAAGTCGGAAAAAGAACAAACAATGGAAATGAATTTGGCAACGAAGCAAGGACAAAGAAGAAAAGGAAGAAAACTTAAGAAAAGGAGAAAGGAAGTCAATACCGGAGATTTCTCAAAAGAAGGGATGAGCCCCGAAGAAGAAGAAGAAATAGTGTAAACAAAGGAAAATGAAAAGGATATGATTGAAACAGTGGTATTTAAGGAAGAGATTGATGAAAAAGAGGAGGAAAAATGTGCGATAAATATGTGTCAAGAATCTGAGGAAAAAGAAAGAAAATTGATATGTGGAGAAGAAAAAGAAAATGAGGTGCGTCTGATGTTAAAAGAACACGAAACTTTAATAAATGAGGAAAACAGAGTGGCAAAAAAGTACGAACATTCTTTTGAGGTAAAAAACTTGGGAAACTTTCAATCGAAGACGTACCCGATCCCATATAAATATCGACAACAGGTGAAAGAAGAAATTAATAAAATGTTGAAAGACTATTCTTTATTGTTTTTGCATAGAGAAAAATCCCAAAAAAATTCAGTAATTTTTATCATATGCAAAGGCGGGGATTTGTTATGTTTCTTCTTTCCCAACCAAAGAAAAATAATTAAAAAAATCCATCGAAATAAAATTTCAAGATATCAATATAAACAAATTGTATATACCTAGTAATTTAAGATAAGATTTAGTGTAGATAAGAATAGAAAGGCTATAGCGGGATAAGATGGTCAAAATTGCACCATGCTCGATTCAGTTTTGGGTCTGGCTATTCGAAAGGACATAATAAAAAACTCACTCAGTTAAATTTTCAAGTCCCTAGGTGTCTCTGGGGGTTCGCTATGGGCAAAAACGTATTTAAACAAAAAAATTTTTTTTAGACGCTGTATTGCTGCAAAAATCTGAAAAAATTCATGAAAGCGTATTTTATTAATACAAAACTGCTTGATTTTTTTCAGATTTTTAGCTTGAAAATTGAGCCCAGGAAAAATATTTGAAATTTTCAGTGATATTTTAGGTTATGTCGAATATTTTTGGCCAACTCTAAAATAATGTTTTTTATGGGTTTTTTCCCGTTCTTTCGAATGGCATAGGTACTATACCCGGGCCGCTGAAAACATGGAATCCAAGGTCGCATGATCACTCAATGCAAGCATCGACAGGCGCTCGAAACTAGACCTTATGGGAAACTGTTTACACCGTCATTATTTGTGTTATGATACTATAACTTAAATGTTTTATGTATCATGATTTGTGTTTCACTTTCGCCGGCTGGTGAATTTTGTGAAAATGTTTAAAATTAATGTAAATCAATAACCTCTAAAAAACGGTATAAATATATTATAGCAACATTGTTAGTTCGTTTTTGTTGAGCGGTGTAAACGTAGGAAAAGTGATAACATAGGAAGAGGAATATTTAAGAGTGCGTGCCATTCACATGATCATTCCATCTTTTCAGCGGCTCAACTATATTAACATTTTCAACGTGGAAAATGCCTAAAAATCGAAAAAACTGCTTTTTTTGGCATTTTTCTGAAGTTTTTGACTCATAACCTCAACAACATACACATAAATTAATGATAATTCATATTTTTATATGTATTATTATGTTTGCAATCAAAATAAGCTATTAAAACTATTATTTTTTTTCCTACAGCATACTCCAAAAACCGAAAAACCCCGTATTTTCGGCGTTGTTTTTAAGCTTTCGCTATATAACCTCTAAATTCAGTGTCTAAATGAATGATAATTTACATTTTGACATGTGTCTTTCCCTCTACAATCAAAATCAGCTATTCAAAGCATTAGTTTTATCTCACAACATTCTCAAAAACCGAAAAACCACGTTTTCTCCATGTTTTTACTACATAACCTCAAAAGACTCTGAAAAATGGACCATATTTTCGATATCTATTAATTAATTTTTACAGCTGATCGTACGCAGGAAAACAAAATATTTTTTTTAGAGGGAAAGAAAATTCATATTTATATTTACTAATTAACAATCTATATTTACAATATTCTATTTAATCTAGATACATTGAATGACAGAATAATTACATTTTATTAATCTTTAACATTTATAAATTTTTTTTGATGTCTGGATTGTATCAAAACCTTGATAATATTCGGTTTCATTCGGATGTATTCTAAATTAATTTCGTTTCTATCGTTCAATAACTCAACAATAACAATAACGTAGCTAGGTAACATACAGCTTGAGCTAACTGGTACGTACCCGAAAAAATATTTTGGCAGAGAGGTCTCTCTCTGCCATCTCTGGAAAATCGAGAATTTCTCGCGATGTTATCTTAGTTGTCATCGTACTTCGTCTAGACCGCCTTTCTGTTTCAGCCTCTTTAGCCAATTTGTTATCCACTTTACTGGAATTCAACATTCTCTGTATTATTAATTTTTTTTAATCTTCATATCCTTCTTCATCGCTCTTCTTCTTCTTCTTCTTCTTAGCCTTCTGTCGTCCATGTTTGGACATAGGCCTCTCCCAACTCCTTTTATCGGTCTCTATCCTGAGCAACATATTTCCAATTTGTTCCGGCTATTCTTTTAGTGTCATCAACCCATTTCATCTGTGGTCTTCCTCTTCGTCGTTTACTTTTGTAAGGTCTTCTTCTTCATCGCTATACAATCTTTTTCCATAACGGTTATTAAGGAAACATGCAATTCTGCAATATGCTCCAGCTTTTGGTAATAATTTATTTTCCAATTGTTGATGGAGGAGCTTATATTTTTTTCCAAGAATGCCTTGGACAGCTTCTACTACTCATCTTAGTTTCGTAACGTAACGAGATTCATTAGCTTCAGCTATGGATAAACTTGGTCTTTTTCCTTTTAATGCAGGCATCAGAACCTTGAAGCCAAGATCTTCTAAATAGAATACGACGTCTCTAAAGCCCCTATCTACAATACAAACATCACCTTTTTTCATAAGTGACCTTATTCCATTTGGATCTTCCATAACCTTCTTCATGATGCTTGCATTATTTTCTGTAGCTAAGAATGGACCGGGTAGATCTACAACAAACCCGTCTGTTGTGTAGATGGTAAACGGCTTGCACAACGAGAAAACGGGGTTTTTCGGTTTTTGAGAATGTTGTGAAATAAAACTAATGATTTGAATAGCTGATTTTGATTGTAGAGGGAAAGATACATGTGAAAATGTAAATTACCATTCATTTAGACACTGAATTTAGAGGTTATATAGCGAAAGCTTAAAAACAACGCCGAAAAAATGGGTTTTTCGGTTTTTGGAGCATGCTGTAGGAAAAAAATAATAGTTTTAATAGCTTATTTCGATTGTAAATGTAAGAATACATCTAAAAATATGAATTACCATTAATTTATGTGTATGTTGCCAAGGTTATGAGTCAAATACTTCAGAAAATTGCCAAAAAAAGCAGTTTTTTCGATTTTTAGGCATTTTCCATGTTGAAAATGATAATAATACCTATGCCATTCGAAAGAACGGAAAAAAAACACATAAAGAAACATTGTTTTAAAGTTGGCCAAAAATTTCCAACATAACCTAAAATATCACTGAAAATTTCAAAAATTTTTCCTGGACTCAATTTTTAAGCTAAAAATTTGAAAAAAATCAGACAGTTTTGTATTATTACAATACGCTTTCATGAATTTTTTCAGATTTTTGCAGCAATACAGCGTCTAAAAAATTTTTTTTTGTTTAAATACGTTTTTGCCCATAGCGAACCCCCAGAGGCACGTAGGGACTTGAAAATTTAACTGAGTGAGTTTTTAATTATGTCCTTTCGAATAGCCAGACCCAAAACTGAATCGAGCATGGTGCAATTTTGACCATCTTATCCCGCTATAGCCTTTGTTTGGCAAACGACCTTTTTCCGTTTCAAACAAAATTATCAAAAAAACCTTTTGTTTAGAATTAGAAGACATTTTACCTGTAAGTTAATCTTTTCATTGTTTGTATCATCGAGTATTAAATGACCATATTCTAATCTTTTGAAATATGTATAAATTATTGTGTATTGACAAAATCAATTTTAAAGTAAGCTATTTAGTTTTTCTCTGAAACCGAAATTAGGCTTTTCCAAAATCATGGTAAACACAATTTGAGCTTTTGATTGGACGGTCGTTTTTAAATGGGAATTTGTGAGTCGATCATGAGAGAGGAGAATTTAGTTATATTTTGGTCATCGAAAGGAAACAGTCGTTTGTCTCAAGATAGGGTGTGGTTCGTGAGTTTGGATACCGACGTAACGAAAAGAAGTGAATAGTTTGCAGAAGGAGATAACAAGTAGATTAAAAGAGGTCCTTGTATCTACCGTGGGCATTTTATAAAGTATATGTGAAAGTATTCTTACGGCATCAATTTGACAAGAGGAGGTCCTGGTGTCATAAATAAGTAGCTGAGTTTGGAGAAGTGAATCAGGTGTTTTTTGTGTAGTCTGCAGGAGGTTTGCAGAGACGTTAAGAAAGAGCCGAGGTGCCAAAGAGGAGAGATCACATCGTTGAGGAGACTGGACTCTGGATATTTTCCAACATACAACTCAAGAAGAAAATAAGCTGTAAGTGTTTGTACAATTGAATTTTATATCTGTGAAGGATCGGTTTGACATCATGGTCATTAGCATTCAAATTTAAGAACTGAGGTTTTGTTAGGCTAATCAAAAGTTTAAAGTTTTGTTGTTTCTTGTTTCAAGTAAAGAAAATTTTAAGTAAAATTGGTTTTCACGTAATATAAATGTATGTAGCTTTATAATCTTATTATTATAAAAATTTGATTTATTTTCTTGTATGCTGATTGATAAGATAACGACAGAATTTAATAATTGTTTTATTCGTTCATATAAAATAAAGAAACGTAAATCTTTGTAATATAATATATTTGTATTCTCATCCTTTCTTCTCTCCCGATAAAAGACAACTAGAAAATCTTTTGAATCCATCGAACACAGGTAATATAAGGATTATTTTACTTTTGATAACAAATAAGTTATAATTCTTGTTTATTGGCTCAATAAACTAAGATTAAAGTCAAAATAAACAATCATAACAATATATATATATATATATATATATATATATATATATATATATATATATATATATATATATATATATATATATATATATATAGATAGGAAGACGATCAGTAGGAAGACCACGCAAACGATGGAATGACAACTTACTGGAGGCACATTGAAAAACAGACAGAGTCATGTCTATATAAAAAGAAGAAGGAAGAAGATATATATATATATATATATATATATATATATATATTTATTACTATTACCTAATTTTCACTTTTGCTTTTGCCGGACTATTATTTACAGACTTTTTGGATTTGGCACTTTGTGTCCGCCGATTTGCACACTATCACATAATTTACTCACTGCATATTAACATCATCCTCATCTTCTCTATCATCGCTATCACTTTCATTACTGTCAGTGTTATCCGTCACATTTTTTACCACAGGATCAATATCGTCCATCAACCCGTCAATAACCCAAAATTTTTGCTCTTCCTTAATAGAAAGTTTACAATAATTTTTCCAGTTTTCCATTGTTACTATACCAAATGCATTTCTTATTAATTGTTTCATAGCTGCGGTCTTAAACTCTGTGTTATGTGAGGCAATATGTTTTTTTATGTATTTTTCTTTGTATGTGTTTACAACTTCAATGAGCTCTGATTTTAAATAATCTTCTTCAAAAAACACATCCTTCTCTAGAAACCATATCTTAATTTGATCTTTATTGAAGGCTTGTGTCGGCATCAATTCTTCTCTCCTCGAATGGTACGAAGCGTCGTCCATCACCACAACAGTTTTCTCTGGAAGATTAGGAAGCAGCTTTTCCTTAAACCATTGTTCAAATATAGGTTCAAATATAGGAAAAAGCAGCACCTGCTACAAAGCCCAATTCGCTACCCGCATGCACTATAACAAATCGGGGGCCTGGTTGTGTCGGCTGTTTTAGGCTTGTTGACAACCCCTTAACAAACGCATCCCTGGTTGAAGTCACTGAGAGGTCCTTCGATTCTTTAGAAACACTCTGTCCAACATTCACTTAAGTTTCGTCCAAATAAACGACGGTGTATCCTTGAGAACAAAATTTTTTTATCTCACGCAAATACTGATGCCTATATTTTAGAATATCGGGTCAATCATGCTTGACTTTACTCCTCGTTTGAAAAAACAAAGTTTATTTCATGGAGTATTCTCCACATTGTTGTGCGTGACATGTTTGCTAAATCTTTTTTAAACAGTGCAAAAACTTTGTTGAATCTCGGCGGTAAATTTTTAAAGAAAAAACTATGCGCGATGGCACGTAGCTGCGTACGAACTACTGCATCATAAGTGAATTTTCTGCTGTTCACTCACTTTTGGTACATTTTCTATGGGCCTTAGTCCTCCTTCCGCAGCTTCTTTGCGTATTTTAGAAATAGTACTAAAACTTACCCCCGTCATAGCACTTACTTTATCGGTTAAACTTCTAACACTTTCACCACTTCTTAAATTTAGATAATAATTAAATACATTTAAAACAATTTGTTTTGCACGGATGTCTAAGATATTCCCTTGGCTTAATTTTTGAATTTCCATTTTCAATTAACATTTAACTGTTAAGTCAGAATTACTACTAAAGAACCTCAAAGCCTTATTATCATTATGCAGTCAGAGAACGACATAAAATCGCTGACATACGCACACCGTATTATTTTAAGTTGCAATTAGTAATTAGATATATGCAAAGTAGTCCGTTTAATTGCTTATCTTTAACAGCCGGCAAAATGCATGATTTAGGTAAGAAATATTTTCTACTGATTTTCATGATTCAGCATATGACATTCTCACTGAAAAATAGATAAACTGTCGTTACTATAATTAAAATAAAATAAAATTATCTTTTGTAAATACTATTTATTTAATCAAAATCATTTTCACTACTTTTCATCTCTTGTTTCGAATGGGCATTTTTGGTCAATTACGTTAAAAAACATTAATTTTAATTCATATCTGTGGAAGCGAAAATACAAATAAGACAACCCTGAATCGTGCTTGTGTTCATCGTGGCATCGTTGCGCTTCTATCGTCCATAGGAAGTACATGGCCCTATCTCCGCAATGTTATTTTCTTAACGTGGAACGCTCTATAGCTCTTATAACATCTAGACAACGTTATGGCATACTTCCAATTAATCTTCTTTTATAATCTTGATCGATATTATCCCATTCTACGGTTAACAACCGTTGCAGGTCCTGAAGATTAGCTTTCGTCACATTACCAGATCTCACCTTTCTGTAAAGATGGTCCCAAACATGTTCTATTGGATTTAAGTCCGGGCTGTGAGCTGGCCAATTCAAAACTTGTAAATCTACCTCTTGAAGGGACTCGGTAACGATTCTTGCGACGTGTGGGTGTGCATTGTCATGCATTAAAACAAAGTCATTACCAATAAATGGGGCGTAAGGAACAATGTGCACCTCCAAAAATTCTCTAATATACCTATCAGCAGTTAAGGATCCTCCGTCTAGCTGTACCAATTCGGTTTGACCCCTAAGAAATATTCCGCCCCAGAGCATAATAGATCCTTCTTCAAAGTTTGTCGCCGGTCTTAGGTTGCATTGAAAATAACGCTCGCCATCTCGTCTATAAACTGGTATTCTTCGATCACAAGTGTATAAACAAAATCTTGACTCATCCTTAAAGAGTATGTTACCCCAGTCGTCGATATTCCAGTTTACGTGCTCTCTTGCAAATGTTAGACGTGCTATACGGTGTTCCCTTGTAAGTCTCGGGGCAGTGGCAGCTACTCTGGCCCTAATTCCAGACTGTCTTAAGATGTGCCTAACAGTTTCTGAAGACACACGTACATTTCGAGTCTCGGCTAAGTCTTGTTGAAGTTGACTTGTAGTCACATGTCTTCGACGCAAAGCCTGAAGGACTAAACATCTATTGTCCACATGCGTAGTTACTCTTCGCCGACCTGTTACAGCTCGTCTTTCATAAAGACCAGTCTCTCGGTACCTTACTACCACTCGTGATACTGTCGACTGATTTACACCCACTAAATTTGCCACATATATCTGACTCCTACCGTCTTCAATGAGGGAAATTATTCTAACCACTTGATCTCTCGTTAAATTTAAATTTATATTGTCACGACCTTCCGTACTCAATATTTAATACGAAATTTTAAAGTAAACGCAAACTGTATACTTTTTACAAAAGTAAAATAAAGACTGATAATTATAAAAACCAGACAAAATAGCAATTAACATTTTTTTCTTAAACAGTAAGCTGTATTTACAAATTTCTTTTTAATATTTATTCTAGCCTTAATATTCTTAACGGACAGAAAGAAATAATTTAAATTAACCAAATGCTGTCAGAAATATTTGTAATTTTATAAGTGATGCGATACTTTTTTGGCGGAGTATATTTACAACTGGTACAAGGAATTGAAAATAATAATATAGGACGCTAAATTGGTAGACACATCAACTGAATGGACCAATGTATATATATATATATATATATATATATATATATATATATATTATATGTAATGTATGTATACATATATATACAGGGTGGTCCTTAAGTAATTGTACAAAAAGGAACAGTGGATTCTACACTTTAAAATATTACGATTTAAGCCAAATTGCTTTAATAAAATGTTGATATTAAGAAAGATACAGGGTGTTAAAGTGCAAATTTAAAATTTTATTTTTCGCTATAACTTTCATGTTTGTAGACATTTATGCATAAATATTTACAACTGGGTACTTTTAAATATGAGAAATTATAATTTGATGCACACTTTGATGTAGCTGTTAGAGGGCGCCACATATGTGGCATAAATTTGCGCTTAATTTTTTTGCTCTTTGATTTACCTATATTTGTGACAAAAAATATTAAAGCTTCATTATTTTAACAAAAAAAGGTATAACTGTTAATAACTTCAAAACTCAACGGTTTTCGAGATAATCGCATTTTACAAATCAGCTGCATAGTTCTGATATACGGCAATTACTCCAGGCAATGAAGGAAAAGTAGACAAAAACATTAATAAATCTAAATGTTGGTATTAAATACCTTTAACTAAAGTTAATTGTTAACGACATATTAAATAAAATAAATATATCAACAGGATAATTAATAATAGGATTTGACAAAAAACAGAATAATAGGATTTTACATTAATATCAAACATTTTGCATTTTATGTTAAATTAAAGTCATAATCAAAACATTTTGTTTACAAACCAAATTAAGAAATAGTTAAACTAAATAACATAACTTTTTGTCAAAGTAAGTGTTCGATATATCCACCATTTGCTTTAATTCATTTGTCAATATATTCCATAAAAGATTATCCCATATTAAATAGCATGATTGATTCTAAAGAAACTGCTGCAGTATTTATTTCTTCCCGTAGTTGGTTGCGAAGGCTTATGGGATTCTTATAATCACGTTGTTTTAATACGCCCCGTACACCAAAATCAAGCGGATTAAATTCTGGGCTACGTGGTGGCTATAATGTATAATGGATGAATATATTCTTTAGGATACTTAACAAATCTTATGGTATATTATGGAACTATATCTTATTTGTCGCAGAGGATGTATTAAACTATAATGTATCTCATTCTTTGGTTACTTATATACACACGGAATAATCTATCGATGACATTACTTATTTATATGATTACGTTACAGCTTACGAGTAACTATAATTACATCTTGAACAAATGTACTATTATGAATAACTAACGAACTAATAATATGCTGAACTAAATTGCCTGTGTGTTTACTATATTTATAACAATATCGGTTATTAGGCCAACGATGATGTTTTTGTAAAAATTCTGAGTCTTTAAGGTTAGATTTGTAGCAAAAGTATGAAACAAGACACATATGTGTTATGCAATGCCTGTGCTTTAGTTTCTAATTGTCCTAATAAAAATGGGTAAACAATTTACGTAATGAATAATAAGTATTCTTTTGGTTTTTTTTTATAAATTAAATAATTATATCAATATCTCACCACATTGCCAAGGAATATGACTGGCACGACCAATCCAACGTTCAGAAAAGTTATATTTAAGTATATTCTCATCTAGAATGTGGTGGTGTACTATCTTACATAAACCACATATTTTGGGTTTTCAGCATTTTACAATAGGGAAAAAGTAATACAACGCCAGTAGGTATAGAAACTTAAGAAGCGATAGAAAAGGGAAATTGTAAACATGATGACGGCCAACGTCTGAATACGGACACGGCACCTAAAGAAGAAGATGAAGAATATTTTCTCCAATAAGACATTTAGCAGCCATAACAAAAATTTTGTAATGTTACATTATTATCTTTGAGTTGTTTTAATAAGAATAAACTATGAATTATGCTTATCTACAGGTATTCAGTGCTTTACCGCACAAATATCACAACTAAGAATTAATATTATGCAGCTGACATATAAAATGCGATTATCTCGAAAACGGTTAAATTTTGAGGTTACTAATAAGTATACCTTTTCTTTGTAAAAATAATGTATCTTTAATATTTTTTAACACAAATAGAGCTAACTTAAAGAGCAAAAAAGTTAACCGCAAATCTATGCCACACATGTGGCATATGTGGCGCCCTCTAGTAGTTACATTAAAGTATGTATAAAATTATAATTTATCCTACTTAAAAGTATCTAATTCCACTTTAACACCCTCTATCTTTCTTAATATCAATATTTTATTAAAGCAAGTTGGCTTAAATCGTAATATTTTAAAGTACTGATTTTTAAGGCCTGATCTTGTAAAAAATGCTTTTCATGTTCATGAGTCTTTTCCTAGCTTGTTCGATTCCTGATAGGATTCCTTTTTTTGGGTTACTACACCATTTATTATATTATACAATTCGTGTGCATTGCTTGCTATTAAGACGGTATCATTAGCGTACCTGATGTTATCTATACTGGTTCCGTTAATCTTGATTGCACCTTGAACCTCGCCTAATGCTTTTGCGAATATAGATTCCATATACATATTAAATAATAGCGGTGATAAGACGCAGCCCTGTCGCACTTCTCGTCGGATTCGTATATCTTTGGATGTTGTGTGCTCTATTTCAATTGCTGCTGTTTGGTGCCAATATAGTTCTGAGATAATTCGCAAGTATTTTTCGTCAATTCTACTTGTTCTCAGAATTTCAATCATCGTTTGAAGGGTAAGGCAGTAAATGCTTTTCGATAATCAATAAAATATGCATAATATCTACATTCATCGTTGTGTTTTTCATTTCGAAATCTGAATTGAGTGTCACTCATCCAAAACTCCAAAAAAATGTAATGTTACAAATGTTGATTTTAGCCAGTGTAATAATGGAGCCTTTCTAACAACTGAGCACAAGAGGGTAGGTAAATAGTGGTCACCGCTGTCGCCACTGTAATAAAGGAGCCTTTCCAAAAGAGCTGTCACCACTGTAACAATGGAGGGTTGAGGCTAAGGAAGACTTAGCACTGTCACCACTGAAATATCCCCGGTGTTTAAAGGAGATTTAGCTGTCCGAGCGAATTTGAGGCATACTGGTCCACTAGTTCGAATAGGTCGTGATTTCGCCCTCGCGGATTTACAAGAGGGTGAGGGTAGGAAAAAACAACAGGATAGGGGCTGAAGGGTACTCCGATGTAGGCCCTGTAAAGAGTCAGAGGTTATTGGCTTGCGTTAGAAGCCGGGAAGATGTACAAAGCAAAAATGTGTTCTCTTCTTGTCTCTATCTAACGGTAAAAAAAAACAAGCCACTTCCAACTTCTATGTATTTAACAAAACGTAAATTTACAACTACTACACAAGATGTACAAGAAAGCTAGTATTGGATATCAAATTTTGCGAAGGGAGACGATAAGAGATTTTACTAAGATAGTTAAAAGGCGGACAACCTACTATTAATTGTTCCCCAAATGGTTAGTATATATTGTTCGTTACCTTAGCGTACTTAGCTCCTAGCTAAGAATACGCCTTGTAGTCCAAACTGGAACTCAGGAACAGTCTGGATGAACGCTGGAATTCACTGTACGTTATGGCGGTACTGAGCGAGACGAAAAATTCGTATTTTCGATTCTCTACCTTCCGTCGGACACGATATCACGATAATTGGGCTGAACGCTTGCCGAGACACTCTGCCCCGCGCTGACTGCCGACTCCGACTGCCTGTCTGGCCCGGTTACCAGAACGCTACCGCCTGGCTCGGTCGCCAGAGCCTTACTGCCCCCTTGACCAACTTCCTTTTGTTTTTATGTCCTGCCAACTCGTACCCTAGATTCTTTCGTCAAAGTCCGAAGTGGATCTTTGTTTCTACGTTTTCGCTGATTATGCCATCTACGCCATGTGTTAAAGTCGATCACGCCATCAAAACTCTTACTCAGCTCAATTCTTATCACTGTTTAACAATTCGGACCTTGCATTATTTTCCAACAAGGTCTAAAGTGTCGTAACTTTTTAAACATTCAGGCTTGTGTCAAACTAGGTCAAATTGTTATTCTTTGTTTTTAATTTGAAATGTATACGTTAAACTGTGTCGAATTTATTCTTATTAATTTGGATATTTGAATATTATTTAATTAATTTTAATTATTCTTTTCTAGTCTAACTACCCTTTATTTTGTTTCTTTTATTTACTTGCTATGTTGACTTGTACATACCGGCTAACTGATTAACCTTGGGTATGTGGTTGATACCTTACACCAGTCTGATGGTATTTTACCTGTGTCATATATCATATTGAATAGTGCTGTTATCAAATCGAGGCTTTTACTTTTGTTGTCTGCACTTAATTTAAGTATTTCGACATTGATAACGTCTGGACCGGTGGTTTTTCCGTTCTTCTAAGCTTTTACTGCATAAATAACTTCTTCTTTTGTAATTTTTGGACCTTTTTCATTTATTAAATCATCCGTGGATGGTGGAGAACAAGGTCTATCATCGTCAAAAAGTGTCCGAATGTATTCTTTTTATCTGCAGTTTGTCTTCTGTACCTATAATTATCTCGTTATTATTTCTTAATATTGTTTTTTGTCGTTTTCTGCGTCTACCTGTCATTTATTTAACTTTTTTATGGACATTAAAGATGTTGTATCTTTCCTGAAGTTGTTCAAAATCTAGGCATTTGATTGACATCCAGTTTTATTTAGCTTCTCTGCACTTTTTTCTAACGATTTTATTGACTCGTTTGTATTCTATTCGAGTTGTTTTATATTTTCGTCTTACGTCCATGAAGTCCATGATCTCTTGCGTTACCCATTCTTGTTTTCTGTTGTTTTTCGTGAACCCGATGTCGTCTTCTTGTTAACTGGTTGAACCTATATCTTTGTTATTTTCGTTTTCAGAGCAGTACATGTTACTTCAACGTCTGTCTGTACGAAGTTATCTAGCGTTTGTATTTCTTTTTCAACCTTGATACTTTTTTTATTTTTCTTTTCAGGGTTTTTCAGTTGTGAGATGTCTATTTTTCTTTACACTTTTTCCCTTTTAACTTTAAAAAACCTTTTTAGTCTAAAATCCATATTAACTAGATTGTGATCGCTATGAATGTCGGGATATATTTTAGTAGATTTTATGTACTTCTTGAGGTTGTTATCGAGCAAAATGAAGTCAATTTGATTTCTAACAATTTTATCTTTTCTGTCTGCAGGTGATTTCCAAGTGTATAGCCTTCTAAGGTGTTGTTTGAACAAGATGTTGGCTACTAACAGGTTGTTCTCTATGCAGAATTGTTCCAGTCTACCTGCCCTATTGTTTCTGGTACCGAAACCGTATGCTTCTATGGTGTCTCCTTCGGTACCACGACCAATTATGGCGCTAAAGTTATAAAACTTTTCAATTTCTTCCTCTGATTTGTCACTTGTTGGAGCATAGACCTGAATAACATTTAGGTTTTTAAGAGTTGTTCTTAATTTCAACATTGCTCCTCTATCATTTAGAGGGATGAAGTCTATGACCGACTGCGCAATTTTGTGCAATACTAATACAGCCGTTCCATATTGATATTCTGGGTCGGTTCCTCCTTAACAATAGATGCATTCATCCTTTGTTTTTTGTTTTCTTGAACCAGTCCATCTTACTTCACTCATCCCCAAGATGTCTATTTTCATTCTTTTTATCTCAGCTTCAGTGTTTGCAAGTTTCCCGGACATGAATAAGCTGCGTACGTTCCAGGTGGCAATGCGTACTATCCTGTCATATATTTGTCATATATCTCTTCCCATTTAAGGGGTGCCCCGGACTGAGGGCCATTTTCTTGTTTCCGTCTATCATTTAGATTTGTGGGAACTATAATAATAATAATAATAATAATAATGACGTTCAGAACTTCTGGCTTAAAAAGTTCTGGAGTATTCATGAGTGCCTATCAGCAGTAATTAATAACACTATTTCTAATCCGCAGGAAATACCATCTTTCCTAACCCAGGGAACAACTTATTTAATTCCCAAAGATCAAGATAACACCCAAGATCCAACCAAGTACCGCCCAATTACTTCTCTTCCAACTCTGTATAAATTGGTAACATCCTGTGTAGCCCGGCGTATCAACCAACACTGTGCTCTAAACAATATCATAGAGCCACAACAGAAAGGATGCGCTAAGGGTTCCATGGGCTGCAAAGAACAACTTATCATCGACTCTGTCATTTCTAACCAAGCATATAGCAAAAAACGGAATCTCTTTACTGCTTTCATCGACTACAAGAAAGCGTTTGATTCAGTGCCACATGAATGGCTTATAGATATATTAAAAATATATAAAGTCGATGATAACATAGTGGCCTTTTTAAAACATATAATGTCAGATTGGAAGACAAAAATTCACCTCAAAATACCTGGTGAAAACAATATCGAAACTGAAAATATTGCAATCAACCGGGGCCTATTTCAAGGAGATTCGTTGAGCCCACTGTGGTTTTGTCTAGCGATGAACCCCCTATCCCAGATACTGAACTCAACTGACACAGGTTTTAGCATCAAAAATAACACCACTGTTGTTGCAAAGCTTAATCATCTATTGTATATGGATGATTTAAAACTATTAGCTTCCACTCGAAGCCACCTGGATCAGATGCTAAAAACAGTAGAAAATTTCTCTAATGATATTAGTATGCACTTCGGTCTTGACAAGTGCCGTGTCTTAATTATAATCAAAGGAAAGGTTCAGCCCGGCGGATTCGATATGCAAAACGGCCAGAACATCGAGGCCATGGGTGAAAATGATATGTATAAATACCTCGGAATAAAGCAAGCGCGGAAGATTGACCATAAGCAAATGAAAACTGAGATAACTACTGAGTTTATACGAAGGGTAAAACAGCTGCTTCGTTCACACCTGAACAGTAAAAATTTGTTTAAGGCACTAAACACCTACGCATGTTCCGCGCTTAGCTACTCATTTGGTATTGTTAAGTGGACAAAACCCGATATAGAAAATCTTCAGCGAAAAGTACGAACACACCTCACAAAGGCACAAAAACACCATCCTCGAAGTGCAGTAGAAAGAAAGACATTACCGCGGTATTTAGGAGGACGAGGACTTATGGATATAAGTGAGCAACTAGAAAATCAAATTACTAATTTAAGAACTTATTTTCAGATGCAAGCTGAGACATCTACTCTACATCGCGCGATTTGTGCAGTAGATGATACAACACCGATCAAACTGAGGGAACCAGAAATGCGCATAAACCATCTTACTAAGGACGAAAAGATGCGCACCTGGATGGGCAAACCTCTGCACGGGCGACATCCCGATGAGGTCAGTCAAGACCATGTCGACAATATAGCGTCGAACTATTGGCTGACATCAGGAAAGATGTTCCCTGAAACAGAAGGTTCACTACTGGCCATTCAGGATCAGGTTATACCAACCAAAAATTACCTGAAATATATCGTCAAAAACCCTCAGGTCCAAAATGACAAATGCCGATATGGGTGTCAAGCTCAGGAAACCATCCAACATCTTACCAGGGGCTGTCAGGCATTTGCTACAACTGAATATAAGGAACGGCACGACTCAGTAGGAAAGATTATTCATCGAGAGATAGCTATCAAACTGGGACTTCTTCAAACAAACCATCTTCCATATTATCAATACACTCCTGGGAGTATACTTGAGAATGACAACTACAAGCTATACTGGCACCGCACTGTGCTCACAGACCAAACAGTGACACATAATAGACCAGATCTCATACTAGTTAATAAACTAAAAAGACAAACAACATTAATTGATGTGGAGATACCCAACAACAATAATCTTCGTGTTAAACAGAACGAAAAAATTGCCAAGTACAGGGATCTGGAAATTCAAATACGAAGACAGTGGAGAATGGAAAGTACCCAGACAGTACCCATTATTCTATCTACTACTGGTGTTATTCCCAAAAACATAAAACAGCTGGGTCTAAATGAACATATCTATAAGGCCATACAGAAAGCTGTACTCCTCGCGACCTCCAGATGTGTACGAAAATTTTTGGGAGATACTCCAGTAAACCAAGTCACCTAGGGCTCGATAACACGGTAAGAGTCCCACCAGAGCTCAATCCTTTTGATACCGTAGGTATCTGGGATGAGTGAATTTTCCCCTTAGAGGGAGTGTGAGCCGTATGGCTAAATCTGGATAATAATAATAATAACCTGTGGGAGTTTTTTGTCAGTTCTTCTATCAAGCGCGGCCCCCTGCGAATGGGGGATGCTCTCTGGGTATTCTTAGAACCGATACCCAGAGGTTAGCAGGGATACCTGCCGTGGAACGAAAACTGACACCTGGCAGTAGGTATAAAATTCACACCCATGAAAATGGAGTTAAATAGTTTGTGTTTAAGGTCGCTGCCTGGGGATCGCCAGGGCACGTCTGGAGCCGGCGCTGAACGTGACAGCATGCGGGACGTCGGTGGCAGGGTGCTGAGGAGGCGGGCCCCTGTCATACAATCAGCTACAGCCCAACAACAACAAGAACAACCACAAGTGAGCCAAACAATACCAAGAGCTCGACTCGCTGAAGGTGCTGCGCTGGAACATCAGCCGGCGCTCACCCAAGCGGGACGACCGAGGCAGCGCATGAAATGGACTGCGTCCATAAATGAAAATATTTTGCTCTTCTATTACCAGGTGACAAACCTCGGTCAAGAAACGATCGGGTATCGACAAAATCTTTATGCCGAATTTTGCAGGGAGTACCCAGAAATTCAAGTAACTGAACAACGAGTTGCTGATCAATACCGTGTAATTATAAGAAACAATCTTATCCCAGAGACTAGACGCAATACCATTACAAGCGAAGTCGAAGGGGAGATTAATCATCAAGAGGTCAATGTGAATCAAGTCCCTAATGAAATACATGAGCCGATTCCTGAGTTTGCCATACAAGAAACTCAACCTGATAATACCCTACAGGACAACAACGAGTTACGCGATACTCTGATAAGCGAAATGGCACGTGTTATACAAGAGTTTAATGGAACAAATCCACTTAACCTTTTGACTGCCGGCAACGCGTCTCCCGCGTTGGAACAAAGTTTGGCCCTGTGCCGTGCACGCGCCTACCGCGTGTTATACCTGCTTCATTTCAAAAGTCTAATTTTCGGATGGCACATAGGGCATAACCACATACTGGGACTGGCAGTCAAACTCTTCTGAAAAACTAGGTGCTCTGTTACAAATTATGAATACCGAAGTCCTACCCAATTACGTCGTAGAAGCCCATACGCTGGAATATTTGCACATGCTTATTTACTGTGCAGCGACACCAACAGCTAGTGCAATGGGAATTAAGATCAGAACACGACGGGGCACCAATGCCGGAAGGACCGATAACAGAGTTGCACCCTGGGAGAAACGGCTTCTAAACCAGATTGAATTATTGCATAGGGACATTGGTCAAATGACAGAATATATAAGAGGAACAAGTAAAAAAGTGATTAAAAAAGCTGATCAAATAATGCTAAGCACTGCAAGACACTCGTAATATGATCCAGAAAACAACACTGACCAACAGTGCCTGGATACATTAAAACAAAAACTCTCCGTTTATTCAGGACGACTAAGGAGGTACAAAGTTAGTAACAGCCGGAAATGTGACAATGCGCTTTTTGAGCATGCCGAGAAGGCGTTCTATCGGAAACTCAATTACACTGCCGAAAGTGCCAATAAATCATACCCAAGCCAAGAAGAAATTCAGGAGTTTTGGGGAAATCAACTTTCCACACCAGCTGCTCTTAACACCAATGCTCGATAGATAGAAGATACGACGCACAGCTGTCAGCACTGCCGTATAACTATAACTTATTTTCAGATGCAGGCGGAGACATCTACTCTTCATCGCGCGATTTGTGCAGTAGATGACACAACACCGATCAAACTGAGAGAACAAGAAATGCGCATAAACCATCTTACTAAGAACGAAAAAATGCGCATCTGGATGGGTAAACCTCTGCACGGGCGACATCCGAATGAAGTCAGTCAAGACTATGTCGACAATATAGCGTCGAACTATTGGCTGACATCAGGAAAGATGTTCCCTGAAACAGAAGGTTCATTACTAGCGATTCAGGATCAGGTTATACCCACCAAAAATTACCTGAAATATATCGTCAAAGACCCTCAGGTCGAAAACGACAAATGCCGATATGGATGTCAAGCCCAAGAAACTATCCAACATCTTACCGGGGGCTGCCAGGAATTTGCTGCACGGCAGCACGTTGAATGAACGGCATGATTCAGTAGGGAAGATCCTCCATCAAGCGATAGCTTTTAAACTGGGACTTCTACAAACAAACCATCTGCCATATTATCAATACCTTCCTGAGAGTATGCTTGAGAATGACAACTACAATCTATACTGGGATCGCACTGTGCTCACAGACCAAACTGTAGCACATAATAGACCAGATCTCGTGCTAGTTAATAAACTAACAAGACAAACAACACTAATGGATGTGGCGATACCTTACAACAATAATCTACGTGTTAAGTACAACGAAAAGATCGCCAAGTACAGATATCTGGAAATACAGATAAGGAGACAATGGAGAATGGAAAGTACCCAGACAGTACCTATTATTCTATCTACTAAAATACTGGTATTATTCCCAAAAACTTCCTAGCGAACATAAAACAGCTGGGTCTAAATGAACATATTTATAAGGCCATGCAGAAAGCTGTACTCCTCGCGTCGTCCTCCAGATGTGTACGAAAATTTTTGGGAGATACTCCAGCAAAACAAGTCACCTAGGGCTCGATAACACGGAAAGAGTCCCACCAGAGCTTAATCCTTTTGATACCGTAGGTATCAGGGATGAGTGAATTTTCCCCTTAGAGGGAGTGTGAGCCGTATGGCTAAATCTGGGAATAATATATATATATATATATATATATATATATATATATATATATATATATATATATATATATATATATATATATATATATATATATATATATATATATATATATATATATATATATATATATACAGGGATGAGTGCCTTAAGAACCAGCAAAATAACGCAAAAGATAGAAAACATAATACGTTGTGAAATAAAAAGAGATGCAAGTAGTAGAGGTGAGAAATTATCGATATAAACATATAATTTACTTTACATTACATGAGATCTATCGAAAGTTTCCCACCTTTAGACGTTAGCTTATGAGCTGGTTGACTTCAGTCATAGTAATACGTATCACGTAATGTGAGTAAAAACAGTTTAAGTATGAGTATGTTTTTGTCCAAAATTAAAGTATTGATCAATAATAAACTTTGATTTGAGACGTCGCATACACTCTTCTCAATACTGAATTATCATAGCTTGTTATTCTGTATTCGTCAACACAGAATTAATTATCAAATTACTACTAATTAAACTGTTTACTTAAGCTTTGCTTTATTGCCTTCAATCAGTTTTTACTTTATGCGAAATTTAAAAAATGTCAATGTTTGACGTCATAGTTGTAATATTATGACTGAAGTCAACTAGCCCATAAGCTAACGTCTAAAGGTGGGAAACTATCGATAGTCCTAATGTATGTAATGTAAATTAGAGGTTTCTATTGATAATTTCCCACCTCTACTACTTTCATCTCTTTTTATTTCACAACGTATTATGTTTTCTATCTTTTGCGTTATTTTGCCGGTTCTTAATGCACTCATCACTATATATATATATATATATATATATATATATATATATATATATATATATATATATATATATATATATATATATATAGTACGAACCGTTGGCCAATATTCATAGGAACAGCGATTCAGCACTTCATACCAAACCTATAAATTACCATTTTCAGATGCCAGAACCACTCTTAGCTGTAACTTCGACCAGTCCAGTTATTGTAGTCATTTTAAATTAATTTAATTTTGTATTAACATTTAATATTAATTTTGTAACAAATTAAGTTCATTTTTAAAAAGTCAAATACGTGATCAGTGATCTAACGATGGGCGCAGTCAGTAGGAACCGGGTAACGTTGGTAGAACACGTGTATACTCACTGGCAGCGGCGGATTCTCATCCCTTAACGGAATAAAGAATCTACGGAAGTCCTCACTCCTGTGATCTACGGAAGGAACACCTAAGCCCCTGGTAGCCGAGCAGAGAGAACAAGATGACCCTTAAAGAACAAAGCATCTCCGAACTACCTCACTCCTGTAATCTACGGAAGGAACACCTAGTGAAGCCCCTGCTAGCCGAGCAGAGAGAAAAGGCGTGCCGATGTTCTTCTTTATGTAAGTGGATTTTGAATCATCTCGTTAATAATTTTGTTATAATAATTTACGAAATTGACTATACTGCAAGTCAATTAATCAATATACTTAAAAAAAATACAAGTTGATTATCTAATATTTGAAATTATTGATATTAACATATTTCTTTCATATTATTTTACACTGAAATTGTATTGACATATTTTTTTTACTTGCTATATTTTTGGTATATTTTCTCTTGATATATTTTTATTTGATATATTTGATACATTTTTATTGATATATTATTTGATATTTTTATATTGATACATTTTTGCCCTTTATTTCACGTAAAAAATAAACTCAAAGGTAATGCTGCACAGCTTAATAATTCAAGAAAACCACTTTCTTATACAGAAATAAAACAATTACTAAATCTACATTTCGACAGTAGAGACCTGACCTTCTTAATACAAGACTTACAAAGACTAAGACAACTATCTAACGAATCTCCTCTAACTTTCTTTAACCGCTTACAAGTTCTGAATGCAAAATGCACGCCTCGATCCAAATAGCAAATTTATCCCCAGATCAAAAAACCGCCCAATGTGACTTAATCGATACCATGGCCCTAAACACACTTTTAACCGGTTTAGAACCCCGTCTAGGACAAATTATTAGGGCTAGTAATCCAAAAGATCTCATTGAAGCAAGCAATGGCATTCGACGCGAACTTCAATTGTCATATTTTGAAGAACAAAAATCTAATTCTAGATCAACTATTCCTAAACCCTCAATGAGAAGACTCTCATCTCAGTTTACAAACTGTACAAATTGTGGCCGCATTGGTCACCTAAATACTGAATGCCGCTCTTCACGTTTCGTACAGCCAAACCAAACTTTTTCTAGGCCACACGGTTACCAAAACCTATATAATAATGGACCTAACAACTATCAAAACAATCAGAACCCTAATAGGAATCAATATTCCTCGAACAATCCAAATTTCAACCAACAGAGACCTTCCTTTTCATCTCAAAATCAAAATCATCCATCTATTATTCAAAGAAACCCAAACTTCCAACGGGCACATGTTTTAAACGAATAACCTGATGAAATGACGACTAACTATTATACAGACGATTACTATACAGATAATTATTATAATACCGATAACTATGAAAACTATGAAACAGATTATTATACAGAAAATAATCCATAAACTGATAACTTTTACGAAACCAATAACACACAAAATTCATCCTCCCAATCATACGAACCCCTTAACGGATATTACGAATATCCAAGAACAAATCCAAGCACTCAACTTGGACAACTTTCATCCGGATCTCAATTTTCCCGAACAGACATTCATGTAACCCCATTTCATACAATGAGTTCCAAAAATTTATATTACATTAACGATGCTACCAACACTTTTAAACTTTTAATCGACACATGTGCTGGAATCACTGTTTTCAAAGAAAACACAGCACGCAATTATCATAATAGATTTTCTGAAAACGTTACTATTCAAGGTATAACCGATCAAAAATTGTTAATAACAGAATCTGTCCTGATTCCCTTCACTAACGATAATCCTCACAAAGTCTTTATTTTCAATTTAGACATCGATTTCGATGGCATAATAGGCCTAGACTTTCTAGATCATTATGAATGCGTAATAGATCTCAAATCCCGACAGTTGCATACAAATTTTAAAACTCTCACCCTTCACAATGTAGGACACGAGACAAAAACACCTCCTAAAGACAAATCACCGACACACCCTACAGAAACAAGACAAAACGAACCTAAAATAAAAATTAAGTCAGATTCTAAACAGGAATCAAATTTAAAATACCAAAACCCTATGAATGAAAAATACACTATCGTAAAAAACCGAGATCAAGACAAAAATCTTGAAAGACCGGAGAGAAAACGAATAAAAGGAAAAAAAAACAGAATTACCATTGACTGCCGGACCGAACAAATATGCAGACTAAAATGCAACTTATCAAATACAGATGCCATATTATCAGCTCAAGAAATAGAAAAAGTTAGATTACCTCATGCATTACATGTAGACGAAAATGGAGAATTCTTAAGTTCCGTCCTAAATGCTAATGCTATGCCCAAGACAATCGAATTTTAAGACATTTCAATCGCACCTTTTAAAAATTCGGAGACAATCCTATCCTAACGGAAATGATTTTGAAGAACCCGTAGTAGATAGAACACGAATAATTAAAGAACAACTAAGAATTGATCATCTAAATTGCGAAGAAAAAAAACTAATTCTAGATATATGTACTGAAAATGCAGATATATTTTATGTCGAAGGTGACAAACTGACCTTCACAAACGAAATCAAGCACAAATACGAAACAAACAACGGTAAACCTATCTTCACTAAATCCTATAGATATCCTCAAATACATAAGGAAGAGGTAAAGACGAAAATTAATAAAATGTTAGAAGAAGGAATAATCCAGAAAAGCGTCTCGCCCTGGTCGAGTCCAGTCTGGGTCGTACCGAAGAAATTAGATGCGTCAGGAAAACAAAAATGGCGAGTTGTTATTGATTATCGAAAGCTTAACGAACTCACAGTACAAGACCGTTATCCTCTAACACAAATATCAGAACCATTGGACCACCTAGGAAGATGTCAATACTTCACAACACTATATTTAGCTTCTGGATTTCACCAGAATGAAATTGAGCCACAAGACATCCAGAAAACGGCCTTTTCCGTCGAAAATGGACATTACGAATTTGTCCGCATGCCATTCTGACTAATGAATGCTTCATCTACTTTCCAAAGAGTAATGGACAACATCCTCTTAGGAATACAAAACGAAAGATGCTTAGTGTATATGGATGACATAATTATCTACTCACCCACTATTCATGATCACATGTCACGACTAACAGAAGTTTTTAAAAGGTTACGAAAAGCAAATTTAAAAATATGTACAACCAGACAAGTGCGAATTTTTAAGAAAAGAAGTGGCATATTTGGACCACCTTGTAACAGAAAATGGTGTAAAAACAAATCCACCTAAAATATCTTGCATCAAAAACTTCCCGGAACCAAAGAACACCAAAGAAATAAAATCATTCTTAGGCTTAGCCGGTTACTACAGAAGATTTATTCCAAATTTTGCCAACATTTCTAAACCACTTACGAAACTACTTCAGAAAGACGTACCTTTTATTTTTAATTCTGAATGCAAAGAATCCTTTAATGAACTCAAAAATATTTTAACATCAGATACAATACTTATATATCCGAATTTTGAGGAACCATTTTTACTAACAACTGACACTAGTGCATTCGCGATTGGAGCCGTTCTATCGCAAGGCCCTATTGAAAAAGATTTACCCATAGCTTATGCCTCCAGAACATTATGCGGTGCTGAAACAAAATATTCGACTATAGAGAGAGAACTATTAGTTATCGTATGGACAGTCAAACATTTTAGACCATATCTTTTTGGCCGAAAATTCACCTTTATTTACCGACCATCGACCCCTTACATGGCTTTTCTCGATAAAACATCCGCGTTGGCGCCTAAAACTCGAAGAATACAATTATAAAATAGAACATCGTACAGGAAAAATAAACAGAAATGCAGATGCCTTCTCAAGAATTAAGATTAACCATTTCAAATATTGTGCAAACTTTCAATCAAAAATCTCATTACATGCATCGAATGAAGATGACACGGAAACTCAAGAAAACGAAGACGACGATGAAGAAAATATAGCAAAAATGTCCGAAGAACTTGACAAGTTTATCGAACTGTATAGAACTAAGTCAATAATCGATTATTCTAAAATTGAAACATCGAATACGGACTTAGTAGACAAATCCAACAAAAACATTGTTACATTTTTTTGGCAAAATAAACTTGAAGAACTCTTTGAGAAAATAATGAATGACATATTCGAAGAAAACATGGAATATAGTAACCGAAGAATTAATATTGTACACAGCAAAACTGTAAAAGATCGAAAATATTTTATTATACCATTACTGTTTGATCCCGAACAAGTCATATCACATTTGTTTCTTGTACTTTTTGCAAATAAAGATCAACTCGATGAATCAAAAATATATTGTGTCGAAAATAATCTCGAACTATCCTAGAGAAATTTTCTTATATTTTTGCTGACAAATAATTAAAATTAAGAATCTGTCAAAATATAATTAAAACAGCCAGCGAAGACGAAATTCCTCAAATTTTAGATCATTGCCATTGTGGTAAAAACAATTTACATCGAGGAATAAACGAAACTGTCAGAAGAATAAAGCAGAAATACAATTGGAACAATTTAACAAAAGATGTAGAGAAATTTGTAAAACCATGTGAAATTTGCCAAAAAGTTAAGATTTGCAGAAAAAACTTAAGTAGACCACTAGTCATAACAGAAACTCCAAAAACACCATTGGAAAGAATAAATATGGATATATTCGAATACCCTACTAAGAACTATGCTTTAACTATTCGTGACGAATTGACAAAATTCACGCAAGCCTATCTTTTGGAAGACAAAAAGGCAGTAACAGTAGCCAAGACACTCCTACTCTTCTTTCAACACTATGGAACACCGCTAAGAATTCATTGTGACTGCTGTCGAGAATTCGAAAATGCTATAATCAAAGATCTATGCGAATTATATATCAAACTAACATTTCCTAGTGTTAACCATCCACAATCTAATGGATCTGTAGAAAGATTTCATGCCACACTCTCAGAAATGATTAGAGCAAATCAAGCCGAGAACCCAAACGATCATCCCTTCACTATACTTCCTTATACAATAATATGCTATAACAACGCAAAAAATAAGACCCACGGTTTTACACCATATGAACTTATATTTGGGCACACTGTAGGCCGACCACCGGAAACTCTATACAATCAAAAAACACTAATGAGTAAATATATTCGAGACCTGAATAATCGCATGGAATATTCTTACAAAGTAGCCAGAGCAAAAACAGAAAGACAGAAAGAAAAAGCGAAAGTAAGATTTGACGAGAATATTTCAGAACGAAGGCCTGATTTTAAAATTGGTGACAAAATTTACGTAAAAGAATCCCATATTAAATCAAAATCCGATAATCTTTTTAATGGACCTTTCGAAATTCAAGATGTTTTTCCGCGCAATTATCCTTAACCCCAAAACTGACCAAACCTTTAAAGTAAATTTTGACAGACTAAAACCTTATTTTGAATAATTTTCCTTTACAGATTCTATGGACTTCTTTCTATCGTAAAATCCCAAATTCTCCTCACTCCCATTAATAACACAATTGGAATATTTTTTCATGAAAAAGGAACTATACGAATATCTAACGACAAATGGACTTTACTTGTTTACAAAGAATTATTCCCTATCAAAACTACAATTTTGGAATTTTTTAAAACCTGTTGGAAAAATTTATTAACGTGGATACACCGAGAAAACTTGCCTTTCGAGCCGAAGTAAAGACACATGTTAGTCTACTAAAACAAATCTCAAACTCCGTTAACTTAAAATATAAAGAAATAACCTCTGACACAGTACCTTATAATAAACGCCTAAAACGCGGTTTAGTAAATGGTATTGGAACAATCTGAAAATCTATTACTGGAAATTTAGACGCCTCTGACGGCGAATACTTTAATAAATGTATAAATAAGATAAATTCCGATGAAACTCAAATTGAAAATCTCTTAAAAAATCAAATATCTGTTACCACTTCAGTTATAAGAACTTTCAACACTACAATTCAAAAATTGCAAATAGATGAAGAAACTTTTAACAAAGACTTAAAAACTATTGAGACTACACTTCTGGTCATTAATAATGACATCTCCTTTTACCAAGCACAATTACAAATACTAGATTTATGTGAGTCTTTAATGGAAAGCTACGTATTTTTAGAAAATTATTTAAATTATATACTAAATTCTATCACATTCTCTCGCCTGCAAATTCCACATAGTTCTATTATTTCGCCCATAGACTTAATGGACGCATTAAAAGAAATCTCACAGTCATTACAAAATAACGCATTGCCTCTACCCACTTATATGTTAAGTATAGCTCAGTATATTGACGTAATAAAACTACAAGCTTATCAGCTTGATTCAAAAATTGTTTTCGTTATCGAAATTCCGTTAGTTGATCCCGAAATATTCACCTTGTATCAATTATATTCAATACCAATATTAGATAATCAAACTGGTTTTCATCATATACTTTCAACTGTTCATAAATACATAGCGCGAGATGATGATTCAATTTCATATGTCTTACCCATGGCAGTCAAACTGCCAAGGTAAGAGTTGACAACCAGTACACCCAAAATATCAAAATACAGAGAGAAGTCCGCCAGGGTTGCGTGCTGTCCCCACTACTTTTCAATGTCTACAGTGAAGTAAGTAAAAAGCGCTCTCAGACTCAATAGAAGGTATATCTATCAATGGAGAAGTTTTGAATAACTTACGTTTTGCAGACGATACAGTAATAATGACGGATAACAACAATGATTTACAGATCGTAATGCAACGTGTTCAATCACAAATTAACCCCTTAATTTGTAATCTCACATTATTCTTAACTTCTTAATCTATTATAGTTATATGAGAAAATATTAACCTTGAACTAGCTTAAGTTCGCCGACTTCAGATTTCATCATCCCATTACCATAGAAACTGTTGAGCACGCAGTAGAACTTTGTACGATCCGTTGGCCAATATTCATGGGAACAGCGATTCAGCACTTCATACCAAACCTATAAATTACCATTTTCAGATGCCGGAACCACTCTTAGCTGCAACTTCGACCAGTCCAGTAAATAAATTATTTATTATCAATTGCAAAAAAGTAGCCTACTTCTAGTTTTTGGTAAACTGTAATTATTTTTAGTAACGTTCAATAACAATTAAGTAGTACAATAATTGTATTAATCCGCGAATGTTCTGTATTATTGTTTAGAATTAATTTTTAGTAGAAATGAATTTGAGTGTAAACCAAGAATTGAAATACTCATGATGATTGGGTATGGAGGCAAATCGCGAACTCAAATAAATATCCAGAAATACCCATCACGCAGTCAACAGTAAGTAAGATTGAAAAGAAATTTCGAGAAACTGGTACGGTTGAAAATACACGCAAATCAGGTCGTCCCTCTGTAAATTATGTTACAACATTAGATGTTCTACTTGCTTTTGAAGAAGATGCTCACACTTCTGTTCGTAAGGTTAGTAGTGATCTCGATGTTTGCAAAACAACGGTACACAAAGTACGTAAAAGTAAGTAAAGTAAGTAAAATGCACAGTTGTACAGGAATTAAACGAGGATGATCCAGATAAAAGAATACAATTTTGCGAAATAATGATGGATAACAGCCACCGAAAACCTCTTTTGGTTCAAAATATTTGCTCTGATGAGGCTAAATTCAAATTAAATGGCGAGGTCAACTGTCAGAATTGTAGATACTGGGCAAAAGAAAACTCCAACTGGATGCGGGATCATCATACACAATACCCGCAAAAGGTAAACGTATGGGCTGGCATTGTAAGAAATAAAATCATTGGACCTTACTATTTCGAAGGTAATTTAAACGGGCCAGCATACCTTCAGTTTTTAAGTGGGTATCTCGTACCTACTTTAGTTAATTTATTCCCCAGTACAATTAATCTTGGAGGTTTTAATAAAAGTTTATGGTTTCAACAGGATGGTGCGCCTCCGCATTATGCTTTAGATGTTCGCAGGTACCTAAACGAAATTTTTCCGAACAGGTGGATTGGAAGACGTTCACATATTGAATGGCCAGCGAGGTCGCCAGACCTCAATCCTTTGGATTATTTTATGTGGGGTCATTTAAAGAATGTTGTTTATAAAACGAAAACTGCAAATATTGGAGACTTAAAAGCAAGAATTCGTAAAGAAATAAACAATATTTCTCAAGAAAGCATAACCAAGGTTCTACAAGAATTTGTACAACGTTTGGGTTACTGTCAAATACAACAAGGGCTACAATTCGAACATTTAAAATTAAGTCATGTATTAATTATGGATTACTTTCAAGTTATTTATTATAATTTATTAATATTATAAATCAATAAAAATTAATTTTCTAAGCGCATCTTTCAACTTATATCCGTTAGACCCCCAGTATTATACTTTTTTGGAATCGGCTCATTTTTATCGATCTAAAAATGTCCTAAAATACAGGGTGTTACATTTAAAAAAACAGCCGATGACGTCATGTGTATCACCTTGTATAATGAAATTTTATTGTAAAATGTAGAACATTAAATTTAAAAATCGACGTGTTTTAGATTTTTTTAAAAAGGCTTTTCATTTAGGAAATATCGAATTTATTCCATACTTTACGGACACACTGTATATTACATATATGTAACTAAACTTGGAACACTCGGTATATCGATTTTTAAAAAGATTTATTTAAAACAATTTTTACAAAGACAACTTTCATTGAAGAGAACACATTCTAAAACTAAATTATAAAATTAATATTTACATGCATAACAACACAAAATGATAAAAATGTAATTCTAGCTAACCGGAGATATGCTGAAACAGTAGACGCGCCTTGGGCAATGTCCTACAACTATTTGCATACACTGCTGGTTATTCACTATAACTCTTTTTCCCCTTAAAATGAAGCTCCTTCAGAAAGTTGAATTTTGTTTTCTTTTTGTTTTGATGTTCTTGCTGCTTTCCTCTGTTGTTTTCTTTTGTAAATAAAATATAATAAAGATAGGATAATACCAATATACAGTAGAATAGTCCATACGCTTGGAATGTGGAATTTTGTATACAGTGTAGGTAAAAGTTTATGGTCGGTACGGTAAAATTTAACAGGATATCTAACACAGATATAAAATCATATTTTCAGCGAATACGACAAAGATAACAATCATATTTCCCCTTGGTCTGCCCTCCATATTTGACGCCCATTGCCCATTGGTGAGACGATTAGTTCCTATCAGAGATATTTTACATATCTCTGGTTCCGATCCTAATATAAGAAACTAGAGGTGGGTCGTTGACATTTTAAATATACAAATAGTACTTACATTTACATTACACATTATTAAATCGCGAATCGTCTAAATTGACATTTAAAAACTTTAAATGTCATTTAAAAAGTTTTTCCACTTTTCTTGTTAGCCGTGTTCTTCTTTTATTTAAAACTAAACCAGATTTTGAACATGTGTTCACAAGGTAACAGATTTTGTTACAATACTACAATATTTTATGAATATAGTGGTTAAGTTAGGATACACATAGCGATGGTTTTTCCACCACTGTAATGGACAGTTCCAATCTCCGTTCGATTTTTTTTTGTGGGTATATATCATCAAACAAATACATGTCGACTTCTTTTATATCTCTCGATACAGGTGTATGTTTAGATGAGTCACGTCCAATTCATCAAAAATACACCATAGACTTCATAAAGTCATCTTTATCAGTTTCTTTTTCTTGTACTGGTTGATTTTCAATAGTACAATCTTCTTTTTCTTTTTTTATAGAAGTAACCAGCTTCTTAACTCTTTCTTTTTTTTACCTTCTTTTTTATCAGAAAATCCTTGCATTTTAAATCATTATTTGTCATTTTTGAATCTACGGTTTCTCACTGGTAAGCCAACTAGTTGATGGTTGATTAAAAAAAACTACGTTTTGAGTAGACGTAAAGAGAGGAGCAACGAACACTTTACGTCGACGAGGACGATTAGTTGATCTGAGAGACTACTACAAAACTAAAAATAACTCTTTCGGGACAGTGGACAGTCGGGCTATCGGTTAACGTTGAAAATAAAATAACTAGGTATTCGGATTAATGAATGAGTTTCGATTTACGATTGATCTGCATTTTCGAAGGTGATGGATACTTCCATTAATAAAAATATTAGTTTAGAGTAAAAGAAACAAATAGATATGGATTTACTAAATCTATGCAAAGACTCGTTTCATCCGTTTTCCATAGTTGAAGAACGAGCTTTTAATAAAAGGATATAAACCACCAACAAGAAAAACTTTGTCAGGTTCATTACTTTAGGAATGTTATATGAAAACAGCAAATTATTAGATCACAAGTTGTTAAAGAAGTAGAAAATATCTGTATTACTACTGACATCTGGACATCTGGAGTAACTGAGAGTTACATCTCATTAACAGGACAATATTTAACCGAAACTTTAGAATTTAAAACGGTTTTATTAGGCTGCTGCCATTATTCAGAATTCAGAAAACATCGCATTTGAAATTAGTGAAATTATTAATCAGTGGGGTCTAAAACCAAAAGTACATTTTGCAGTCACTGATAATGCCTCAAATATGGTCAAAGCTATTAGATATGTTTTGGAATGAAAACATTTAAATTGTTTTGCTCATACGTTAAATTTATTGGTGGAGGACGCACTTAAATGCTGTCGTGTACAAATAGATAAAATAAAAAGTCTTTTTTCGACAATTCGGCAAAAAACATTTCAAAAAAGTACCTTATCTTCAGAAATGCTTTTAAATATCAATTACAACATAACAAAGTTCCCAAACGGCCAATCCAAGACGTGGAAACTAGGTAGAACTTCACCTATTACATCTTAAAAAGAATGACCGAGTTAGAAGAGGCAATCCGTTCCACATTGGTATTAGTTAAAACAGACTTAGACTTACACCAAATTTAAATAATGAAGACTGGATTATTTGTTCTCAACTTTCCCAAATTTTACGGCCTTTTAAAAAAATAACAAGTACAATGAGTGGCCAAAAATACTTGAAGAGTAGTTCAGTGATTGATATGGTACGCTGCCTGCAAGAGTCTTGCAATAAAATTTTAGCAAACGATAACCTTACATGCATAGTATCCGACGTAGTACAATTACTAATATCGGGTTTAGCAAAAAGATTTAGAGGGATAGAACATAGTGGCACATTGTCATTATATACATTTATGGATTCACGATTTAAAGTGCAGGTATTTTCTGATAAAAATAAAGCTAAAAAACAAAAGAAAGAGTTAAGAAGCTGGTTACTTCTATAATTAAAGAACAAGAAGATTGTACTAATGAAAATCAACCAGTACAAGAAAAAGAAACCGATAAAGATGACGTACGTATTTTTGATCAATTAATTGTACATGACTCATCTAAACGTATACCTGTATCGAGAAATGGTGGAAAAACCATCGCCATGTATATCCTAACTTAACCACTATATTCATAAAATATTGTAAAAAATGTTCAAAATTTGATTTAATTTTAAATAAAAGAAGAACACGGTTAACAAGAATAAAACTTATGTTTTTAAATGTCAATTTAGACTATTCGCGATTTAATAATAACGTGTAATGTAAATGTACGATTTACTATTTGTATTGTTTAGTTTATTTTTCAAGTTATAATAAATATATCCTTCATTAGTTTCTTTCACTGCAATAAATATACACATAAACGATAATATCCATTATGTTTGTTTATTTGAAACCACTGGTAACAATCAACTAGTTACTTGTTTACGAAAAACGATTCAGTTTCGTTAACGATAAAAATGTCAACGTCCCACCTCTAGTTATCTATCTATACTATAAATTCAATAGGATTGTCAGGGCAGACATTTTGTAGTTCGTTAACACTCGGTGGTAAGCGGCTATATATTTATTTCTTTATTAGCACACAAAACCACTTCTCAATTATCATTTTTGACGGTTACATCTGTTGGAAGTCCGAACTAGAGAAGGTACACTCGCCTTGTTGCGAAATGTATTATTTAGTACCGCTTGCAGCTTATCCGTGCCATTGAGGTATACCCTGAATGCCAATAGAGAGGCAGGCGGACATCGTTATTTCTTTTCGAAAGTAATATTCTTAATGCAATACGGCAACATTGTGAAAACTCACCCACAAATAACCATTAAATCTGGTGGGTGGTAGTATTTCATGAGCGTACCGTCGGGTAACATCATGGCATCAAAACCAACGTGCAGTACATCTGTTAATAAACAAAATAAAAAAAGGTGGTTATCTGTGAGAGAAAAGCAAATGATAAAATCGGTTTATGAGGGATTGCGTAGAAGATATCCAGATATGCTTATAGAGGACGTCGCGACATTGTCTGGAGATTTAACGAAAGTATCGGCTCGGTTTTCCGAATAATTCAAGGTAACAAACCTATCCAAAAACCAATCCATAAAGGACGTGCAAAAATTGTATTGGACGATAGTACGAAAAGTATAATCCGAAGAAAAGTTCATGGATTTTATTTTAGGAACGAACTGCCCACGTTAAAGGCTATTCAACGAGTAGTTAATGCAGACGCAGATGAGACTTTAAATAAAATATCCATGAGAGTATTACACAGAACTTTACATGAAATGGACTTTCGGTATGTAAAGAGAAATCGGAAAAGTTTGTTGATCGAGAGAGACGAATTAGTGATATGGCGGAGAAAATATTTGCAAAAAATTCGTGATTTTAGACGACTTGGTAAAAAAATTTATTATACGGACGAAACGTGGTTGAATGAGGGTCATACGAAATCCAAAGTATGGCAAGACTTGAATATTAAAAGTGCGCGACAGGCTTTCATTGAGGGACTTTCAACCGGCTTAAAAGCACCCTCGGGCAAAGGAAGACGTCTCATTATAACGCACATTGGAAGTGATTCAGGTTTTTTACAAGATGGTTTAAATGTGTTTACCTCAATCAAAACGGGCGATTATCATGAGGATATGAATTCGGATGTGTTTGAAAAGTGGTTTTCGTCTATACTGACTCTTGTAGATCCTGGTTCGGTAATTATAATGGACAATGCACCTTATCACAGCCGTCGTATGGAAAAAATACCAACTTCTGCATCTCGAAAGGCAGATATAATAGATTGGTTAAGAAGTAAAAATATAGATTTTGATGAATCCATGATAAAGGTTCAATTACTTGATATAGTGCGCGAACATAAGAGTTCATACATCAGATTTGCAGTAGACGAAATGGCACGCGAGCATGGCGTCACCGTATCAAGAACTCCACCGTATCATTGTGAATTGAATCCCATCGAGCTAATATGGGCACAAATAAAAAATGAGGTAGCGCAAAAGAATACAACCTTTAAATTAAAAGATGTCAAATTATTATTAGACCAAGCCATACAAAATATAACCGCTTCCAACTGGCAGTCATGCATTAACCATACACAGAAAGAAGAAGGTAAAATGTGGGACGTAGACACGCGTGTTGATGTTCTTATCGAACCCATTATCATTACTCCAGGAGAAGACAGTAGTGATAGTGAATTAACAACAGGAAGTGATTCAGAATAAAAATATTTCTTTAAAATAATAACTAATAGGTACAGTTCTAGAGATTTTTTGTTGCTACATTCGGAGACTACCTGTGAGATCCTTCGTCCTACCTTTTTATAATTTTCTAAGTAGGTATGTACCTAATAACTATATTATTATTATTATGGCAAGTTTGTTTTAGTTATTTCGAAACTATTACCTATTTACAAATTCATTCACATTTACTTAAAACTCTCATGTAGAAATTGATTGTAAATAAAAGTTCAAAAGAAAAAACAAGGCTGTTTCGGGAATTCTATTATTTCCATTTTAATCGTATTTAATTGGAAATTTCCAGGTATTATATTTGTGTTCTTGGAAATTTCTCAATTTGAATGCTACGTCGTGTTTAGTTTAAAACGCATATTATGACTAACGAGGGTTTTTCAAAAGGTTAATCTGACAATTCATCTACAGTTTGATGTCTTAACGGTGGAACATTTTATAAAAAGCAGTGGAAGATATTCTGTTGGGGAAATGCAAAGCGATACAATAGTTATTAGTTATTCTTACGTTTACTACTAAAAGTTTCGTTTATATTTTTAAGTTATTTTCTTTCTTGTTTGTTATGAATTTAAGATATTTATAAATGATAGGTTTTGTTTTTTACAAATGATTACGAACCAGAAGTATATTCGTGACATTTCATTATTATAAGGGAGAAAGTTTTGGATTTAAAATATAATATAATTTAGCACCTCGACACCGTAAGGTACAAAAGGACGGCTTAAGTAAGTAAGTATAATTTAGCATTTGAGATGTTGTAAAATAAACATGTACATATTTGTTAAACTAAAAATAATATAAATGAATGAAAATATTGTGTGTACATCTGGATTACACAATTAATTGTTAAGACGTAATATTTTGAATATAATATTTTTACATAACATTTTAACAAAATATATTTAACATAAATTAACAATTTTACCGTTGACGCAAAAATATTTTTATGTGCAAGTTTCTTATTATTTTCCTTATTTTAAAAATATACACGCCACCATTGAACTACACGCGTCTCTCATCTCGGACCCCTCGAGGATCTATCATTTCTACGCGATAACCTGACAATCCTATTGAATTTATAGTATAGTCTTATTTATCGCATGTGGAATACCGGTTCTGAAGTTGCTGAAATAGTATTGGTGTTGCAACGCGACGTTGCCAAATAAGTTTGTATGAAGCTTGTTTATTGTTGGCGTTATAATACAGTTTTTTATTTTATTGGAAATAAGGCACAATGTGACTTTAAAATAAGCTTATTTTGATGTTTAGATTTTTAATTCGGAAATCGTACTTAAAATACGAAACATTAATAAATTTTATTTATATAAAACGATTTCCGACGTGGAAATCAAAATGTTAAATAACACTTATTTTAAAGTAAAATTGTGGCATATTTCCAATAAAAAACAGTAAGCTGCTATTTAAATCCATTTCGCCCAAATTTTATTATCTTAGAACATTGTTCAAATGTTAAAAAGACAACAGGTCAAATAAAACCAATAAGTTTGGCAAAGTTGAATTTCCCCTTTTTTATTATTTCCACTCATTTTCGGCGATATTTAAAGGGCGGACCTAATATATCTCTCTTTTTAAACAGGTGTTTCTCACTCCATCTCACATAAGGTCTATACCGACCATAAACTTTTACCTACACTGTATATCGTCGGAATAGGAAATGGTCCATCGGTATGCATTTCTTTAAGTTCCAGTGACTCAAGGTTAATTTTCATTGGTACAATTTTTGTGGGATTAAATTGAACTTTTGGTTTGTTTATTATAAGTGGTTGTCCATATGTTTTTTCTAAAAAGACCAATTCTTGATTTCTAAATGTTATTTTGCAATTCGAATTTTCTATAAGATATATTCCGGTTAATGTTTTAATCTCTGTTCCTTGTGGACAATTTATAGTAAATTTTTCTGGCGAAGGAAATATAGCTAAAAATTGGTTTACTTCTTGGATGATTTCTATATGATTTTTTGAAATTTCAACTTTGATATATTGGCATTCAGAAGAATTTCCATTGGTTATTATTTGTTCTTCGCATTTAAAATTATTATTGTTTTGAAGGTGACCAGGGCATTGGATTATTTTACCTTTAGTACATATGTCGTTTAGAGGTTTTATTATACTTTTAGATTTCAGCAAACATTTTGTGTTTGGTATTATTGTTAAAAATTCTGATTCATGTTTTGTGGGAGTAGGTAGTAAATAAAAAAGTTCAAATTCTAATTCAAAATCAATAGGTATAGAAAGAAAATAGGTTATTTTATTTTTGTCTATTTTACAGTTAACTTCTAATAGGGATTCAAAATTTAATATATTTTCATATTTGACTTCAAAAGGAAGTTGGGATTGGTAATGGGAAGAGATTTTTCTTATTTCTAATAGTAAGTCTCTGGATTTTATAATACTTGGGTGTAAGGTTTTAAGTTTACAGAATGTGAGGGAGTTTTCGATGTTTTCTAAAACGTTTAGTATTGAATTAAAAATAATTAGCATTTCATTGAACAAATTTTTTAAATAGATGACATTTTCAAGATTTCCCTGAAGGTTAATAATATCTTTGATTTCTAGTATTTTAGACTTAAGATTTAATTCGTTATTTTGAATGTCGACCACAGTTTGATTAAAATTTTTAATTATTTCGTGGCTTACGGAGTATTGCATTTGAAGTTGGTTTTGTAAATTAATTTGGTTTTCCTTTAAATGTTCTAACATTGAATTTATACGTTCCCCGTCCTGTGAATCTAAGTTACCAGTTATAGCTTTAGCTATAGATCCAAGACCATTTATTAATCCTCTTTTGTTTCTTATACTAATAGAATGAATATTAAAATTATCTAACTTATCATTTATACTATTCTTAATATACTGAATTAAATTAATAAAATTTTCGGTTTCTGATCTAAAAAAGGTATCGTTCGAAATATTAGGTTTAAGATGGCTGTACTGAATATTTAGATTATTGTATTCGTCTAATAATGGATTAAGATCATAAAAATGGATAAAAGTATGACTTGCTTTTTGTAATTTGGCAGGTCCAAGATTAATGGGTAGAATGCCCATATTGTTGCTAATATCCTTTATGTTGATCGCTGCATGTCCGACAGCGATGCACCTGCAATAAAATTATAAGGTTTTCGTTTAGGACGTTTAATATTAGATAGGTGTATGTCTTCAGTTGTATTTTTATGTCGAGTAATGATTTTGGCTGTTTTTCTTTCGCGATTGATATTTTTTATTTCTTCCTTTTGATATTTATTTTTTGTTTTTCCTTTAATTTGTTTGTTACGTACAAATATCTCGGGGGGAATTATTTCAGGTAATTCTTCACGATTTAAGTTTGCTTTTCCAATTATTTTTTCTTTATTTTCTTGTATACTTTTATTTATTTCTGAGTAAAATAACTTCATTTTTTCTTTATGGTTTATTATATAATTATTATTAAGTTGCTTTTCAAGATCTAAGTCGAATATAGAAGTATTTTCTAAATGTCCATTTATTATTTCGTAAGGTTTTAATTTATTCACTGAATGTATACTACTATTATAAGCCAATAGGGCCTAATTAACTTTTTGTTCTATTGGTTCATCCTTAAATTCGTCGCGGTTATTAAATAATCTAATATGTTCGATAATTGTGCTATGAAATCTTTCGGCAATTCCATTAGATTCTGGGTGTTGTGAAGATATAAAATGGATCTTGATTTTATGAATAGAAAGAAGTTCTTGGACAAGAGAATTTTTAAGTTCGGTACGTACCATTGTCCGAGATTATTTGGTCGGGTGTATTATGATGAGAGAAGTACTTTATTAGGGCGTTTACAACTTCTATTCCTTGGGCGGAGTTTAATTTGTAGAGTTGACCATATTTGGAAAATGAATGGATTAACGTTAGAAATTTAGTATTTTCTAATGTAATTGTATCGAGATGTAATATTTGGAAGGGTTTGATTGCTGTGGGTGTAACATTATAAAATGGTTTGATTGGTTTTCTGTCGTATTTAGTTCGTAGACAGATTTCGCACTCATTTATATAAGTTTGAATCGAAGCCCTTTGATTGGGCCAATAATATATATTTTTTATACGTGACTCGGTCTCATCCAATCCTCTATGGTTTTGTTTTCCTTCATGGTAGTTTTTAATTATTTCTTTTATTTCATCGAGGGAAACATCGATAAGTTTTTTTAAACACTTAATGAAGGATATTTGGGAATTTTTAAAGAATTTTTGGAGAACTACGCTAAACTTTTCGTATATAGGATTTTCAAAATATAAATGATATTTTGTTCTTCGAACAATATATTCTTTGACGAATTTTATGACATCTTTTTCGAAATTGTTTTTCGAAAATTGCACTAGAATCCTTAACTTATTATTAAATAATTTAATAATACTGGGTGTTGCTGGTTCGAAGTTTACTTCGGAAATTATTATTTGGTTTTTTCCTACATTTACGGCATATTCTGCGATAGGGATGCCGATAGTTGGATTCTCCTGATTGATGTGTATTGTGTTATTCTCGTCATCTGGGTCTTCATTTCTTTCGTCGCATTCAACTATGAGTGATTCGTTTTCTATATCATTTTTTGGAGTATTAAGAAGTTCTTCGTCAAAATTTATTATGTAATCAATTTCTTCTTCGGTATTTAGTTGTGCATTAGTTGTTTAGTATTTTTTGTAATAGGAAAGTTTACTATAGCTTTAATTTTATCGGGATTGGGTTTTACGTCATCTGGTGTAACGATGTGTCCCAGATATGCAACCTCTTTTCTTAAAAATTCGGATTTATCAATCTGAATTTTAAAATTTGACTCTCTTAATCTCTTAAAAACTTCTTTTAGATTTGTAAGGTGTTCTTGGAGACTGGTACTAAACACTATAATATCGTCCAAGTACACAAGACACTTTTCATTTTGTATTCCTCGAAGTATATTGTCCATTACTCTTTGGAAGGTCGCCGGGGCGTTACGCAATCCAAAGGGCATTCTAAGGAATTCGTAGTGACCGTTTTCGGTGTTAAAAGCTGTTTTAGGTATATCTTCTTCGGCCATTTCTATTTGATGAAATCCCGAAGCAAGATCCAAAGTTGTGAAATACTGACAACGACCTAGTTTGTCAAGTAAATCGGAAATATTAGGTAGGGGATATCGATCTCCTAAAGTAATTTCATTTAATTTTCTATAGTCAACTACGATCCTATATTTAGGTACTTGGGAGTTGTCCAACTTTTTTGGAACTACCCAAATTGGGGATGACCATGAAGAGTCTGAGGGACGGATAATATTTTGATCCAGCATACTTTGAATCTGGTCCTGTACCTCTTTTCTATAGATTTCAGGATATCTATAGGACTTTGAGCAAATAGGTATATCGTTAACTGTTTTTATATTATGTTTTACTTTACTAGTAAAGAATAGCATATTGCCTGTTACATGAAATATATCTGAAAATTCTTTGATTAGCTTTAATATTTGTGTTCGGTACGAACTTTGGAAATATCGAATTTAAATTTGTCTGCATATATATTATTTAAATTAGGGTAAACTGTGCTATAGTTTTCTGAGAATCTTTCAGCTTCAATAGGTGAAGTGAAAGTAATTTTACAGGCATTCTCAGAAGAGTTCAAAATGCTGCAAATGGCTTTATTATTTTGAACTTTTGTTAAAGATTGTGGGATTTCTAAATTCCCAATTTTGGTATATGGGATTATTACATCACCATTATTGACATTTTTTATGTCTACCGAAATTATTTGTTCGGTTCTAGGAGGCACTACTATGCAATTCATGCTTTCCTTGTTAATATTATGATAAAAAATTTTTTGACTATTCTTTGTAATTAAGACATTATTTGTAAGGTCTATTTTGGCATTAAGTTTCTTAAGATTGTCTAATCCTAATAAACAATCAAAGTAGTCATGAAATTTAAATATACAATAATTTAATTTCATAGGATTTTTGGTTTCAAATATTTTAGAAGTAGGAATTACAGTACAAAAATTTTGTTGGGTCATGCCTAGTGCTGTTGAAACTTGAAAAGGTTTCCGAAAAATGGAATTTTTGAAATATTTTTCCGCTACATTTGGAACAACAAAAGATTTAGTACTACCGGTATCAATTAAAACTTTCAGATTATTTTCAGGAAAAATTATATACGGTAGTTCACTTTGTTTATTTGTTAAATTTAATAATTCTATTCTACTTGGTCCGAGGCAAGTTGCTCTAAAAAATGGTCATTATCTTCAGAATTATTTATTTCGTCTACATTATGTAGTTCTTCTGGAATTATATTTTGTGGTTGGTTTGAAAAATAGGTTTTATTACGAGGTGTATATCGATTTTGATAATTTTATTTCGGTCTGGAAGTATTAGTTGTTGAAATAGTCATCGGAGTTGGGTTTGGAAGATTCCGGTTTTGATTTGGTCTAAAAACGTTATTATCTCTGCTACTGCCAGATTGGTTTTGATTATTATTAAAAGTTCGGGTTTGTATGTTTTGATGGTGACTTTTTGGGGATTGAGAGTAATTATGATTTCTTTGGTAATTATGCTGGAAGTTAAATTTATTTGGTGGAACATAATTAGATGAGTTTGATTTGTTTTTATGCGAAAAATTATTTCATGATGAGGGGTTTTGATTTTTTGTAGAATTACTTTGTCCCATATAAATTTGAAAATCATTTGTTAGAACGTTTAAAGCTGTGTTCATATCAATAGGGTTTTTGGTACGCATAAAAGTACCCAAGGGTTCCTTAAGACCACGTAGCAATATTCTTAAAGCTAAGTTTCTGAAATAACTACCAAGTATCTCTTGTTCGTTAATATTAGAACGAGTTTGCAACAAAGATATTTGGAGATTTAAGAGATGCTGTATTTTTTGGAAAAATTCAAATGGCGATTCATTGCCTTGTTTAAGGTGTGTGATTTCTATACTAAGTGTATATACGTCTCTCTTATCTGCATAAGTGTTTAATAGAGCATCTTTTAAATTTTCCCAAGTTTTTATAGTACATGAAGAAATATTTATGGCGGCATCACCTTCAATTTTTGCTAAAATGCTAGAAGTCAAATATTCATTTTGAAAATCGATGGGGTCGGTTATATTATAGAATTTATTGACTAATTTTTCGCAAATATCTATGAAGCGTGGAAGTAACGCAACATCTCCATGGAATTCTGGGATCATGTCCAGATATTCTTTTTTTAGTTGAGGTAAAGCCATAGTTAATTTGGATTTTGATAAAATAATTTTAGGAAAAATATTAGAAGTATTTGGTTGAGTTTTAAATGATAATTATTGTTGTTTGAGTCAGAATCTGAGTCAGAATTACTTGAACTATCTGAATTAATGAAAAATCGTTGCTCTCTATACGACATAAATAAAGGTACTTACAGTAAGAATAGTTTCCAGCCCATCTATGCTCTGAGTCCACGTTGACACGGCAGGAACAGGACCTTCACAGGAACTTCAAAATTCACTTGAATTTTCCTTTACACTATTCTTCAAGTCAGGTTACTTAATTCACCCAACTAAGAGTCTTTATTCGCGGTTCCAGTTATTTATTAGTTCGATAGATTATTAAATCGTTAATACGAACCGGGATTTATATTCATTAAAGCCCGTTTTATCTATCCTACTGACTGCGCCACTAAACTTGGAACACTCGGTATATCGATTTTTAAAAAGATTTATTTAAAACAATTTTTACAAAGACAAGTTTCATTGTAGAGAACAGATTCTAAAACTAAATTATAAAATTAATATTTACATGCCTAACAACACAAAATGATAAAAATGTAATTCTAGCTAACCGGAGATATGCTGAAACAATAGACGCGCCTTGGGCAATGTTGTACAACTATTTGCATACACTGCTGGTTATTCACTATAACTTGTATATACATATTTATATCTATCTATATATATATATATATATATATATATATATATATATATATATATATAAATAATATATATATATATATATATATATATATATATATATATATATATATATAATATATATATATTTTATTTTGTATTTTGTCTCCATTGTTGTTCAATATTTATTCTGAATGGGTATTTAAGGAAGCTTTAGACGGTTGTGCGAAAGGAATACTAATAAACGGTGAATGGTTGAATAACATTAGATATGCAGATGACACTATAGTTTTTGCCGATAATCTGAATGACTTACAGATATTAACAAATCGCATAACAGAAGTCAGCAACAGATACGGACTAGCTCTTAACATAAAGAAAACCAAATTTATGACAATTAGTAAAAAACCAATACTAAACGCTCAACTTACAATCAACCAACAGAATATCGAAAGAGTCGAGCAATATACATATCTAGGCACCAATCTAAATAGCCAATGGGACCACTCAACAGAAATTAAACAGCGAATAATAAAAGCAAAAGCAGCATTCGTTAGACTGAGAACTATTTTCAACAGTCGAGACATATCATTAAAAACAAAATGCCGTCTATTGAACTGCTACATATTCACAGTTCTGCTCTACGGAATGGAAGCATGGACACTGACTGTTGCATCTATGAATCGGCTCGAAGCTTTCGAAATGTGGTGTTATAGGCGCATCTTACGTATATCCTGGGTTGACAGAGTTACTAATGTGGAGGTCCTGCGTAGAATGGGGAAAGAATGTGAAATTCTCATGACCGTCAAAACTAAAAAGTTGGAATATCTAGGTCATGTAATGAGAAATCAAGAACGTTACGGCCTTCTCCAGCTGATTCTCCAAGGGAAAGTAAATGGTAAGAGAGGACCGGGAAGAAGACGCATTTCCTGGCTTCAAAATTTGCGAAAGTGGTATAACACGACTACCACTGAACTGTTCCGCGCTGCAATAAGCAAAGTGAAGATAGCCGTGATGATCGCCAACGTCCGGAACGGATAGGCACTTTAAGAAGAAGATATATATATATATATATATATATATATATATATATATATATATATATATATATATATATATCGAGAAAAGGAGTACGACTGTCAATCCAATATAAATTAAGGATCACTCGGAAGAGTGGTGGGTTTTTTCGGTCAAAAGGTGGAGAAAAAAGACAAAGTTGATGGCTACTTCATCTATTTATTGAAGACGTTTCGCTTTCTTAATCAGAAAGCATCATCAGTTCATCTAAAAAGAACAATATGAAAAAACCACAAAAGCATGGAAAAGTTGTTACATATGTTACCTTAAAAAGATATGTAGCAGTCAGTGATATTAAAATTGTAAAGACGCTTAAGTAAATGGACATTATACGATTACGATGTATAAACAATAAATTGAACTAAATAAAGTTAACAATTTGTTCAAACTAAGCACAGCAAAAAGAACATGTCGTTTTTTTTTATAAACATGTATAAGTAAAAAAACATTGAAAAAAAGAATGAAGAACTAAGAAAATCATAGGTGCACTTCCAACAATATAGCAATAGTTATGATTTAATTTTAACTTTAGGTAGCAATGTTATAGTAATTAATATTGAAATTGAATAATTTAATGTATAATGAAATTACCACTCCTGGCTTCTTGAATGCTGCCGGTAAAATGGTGTTATATTAAAACAAACGCACCAACAACGTAAAAAGACAGTAAACCTTGAGGTCATTAATTATGACAGAACAACAAGGTGAAATACCAACCCTAATAATAGAGCGGTTTATTTAAATGATAAGATGAGTTTGGGTGACAACCTGCTTGTAAGGAACCAATAAATGAAATCAAAGGTGGTTAATAACACCAAATTTCCCCCAGTGATCGGTTAAGAAAAAAACAAACAAACAAGTGAGGTCAAACCAAAAACTCATATATAAATCGTTAACGTTGTGGCTGGTTAATCAGCCACAGGTGAAGATCAATTATAACTTCCAACAGTCCAAGGTTCATACACTTGGAGCTGCAAATGATAAAGGATTCTATGAATCACATCAATTATATAACTATTGAACTATTTGATTAAAAACAGTTAATACAAATCTGTGTATATGCAATACGTGACTAGATCAAAAGTAATGCAAGTTGCATAAGTGTAAGCTAATATAAGTAAGAAATATTTCTTATATTCTATTTTATATTTAAATTTATTTTATATGTTAATATGTATGTGTGTATATGCAACGAGTGACTATGTCAAAAGTTGCATAAGTGTAAGTTAATAAATCTAAATTGCTAAGTGAGTAACACATGTGCAACTGTTTGATGACCTGTTATGAAGTATGTATAAACTGTGTCATAGTTTTTGGACAATATTTAAATGTTAAATGTTTCTATTGGTTATGGTTTTTAATTGATTGTTACATAACATGCAAAAAAATATATTATATATTTTTTTTCTCTCTTGCTTAAGATGAAAAGCAGAGGTACTGATTTCTTGAAATCAGCACCAACTGATCTTCGGCATTTTTTCTTTCTTATTGTATTTTATGCATATATAAATTATATATTTTGTGTATTGTATGAATTTGAAGAAAAAATAAAGACCTTTATTATTATTATTATTATTATTATTATTATTATATAAGTAAGAAATATTTCTTTGTTTTTTATTTTATTTAAATTTATTTTAATATGTTTATATGTATTTAAATTATTTAATAAGAAAATATGGTAAACCTGTACACCTTAAAGGACAATGATAAAGTAAATAGCTTATTAAGCCTAATTCTGCAATATTAATGTATGATATATTTGGTAACTTGGTATCAATAACTTGCCAAATAATAATGCTACCTAAAGTTAAAATTAAATCATAACTATTGCTATATTGTTGGAAGTGCACCTATGATTTTCTTAGTTCTTCATTCTCCTTTTCAATGTTTTTTTACTTATACATGTTTATAAAAAAAAACCACATGTTCTTCTTGCTGTGCTTAGTTTGAACAAATTGTTAACTTTATTTAGTTCAATTTATTGTTTATACATCGTAATCGTATAATGTCCATTTACTTAAGCGTCTTTACAATTTTAATATCACTGACTGCTACATATCTTTTTAAGGTAACACATGTAACAACTTTTCCATGCTTGTGTGGTTTTTTCATATTGTTCTTTTTAGATGAACTGATGATGCTTTCTGATTAAGAAAGCGGAACGTCTTCAATAAATAGATGAAGTAGCCATCAACTTTGTCTTTTTTCTCCACCTTTTGAACGAAAAAACCCACCACTCTTCCGAGTGATCCTTAATTTATATATATATATATATATATATATATATATATATATATATATATATATATATATATATATATATATATATTAATGTGATATTAAAAGTCAGAGGTGCGCCAAGCAATTAATTAGCTAATTAATTAATTAATTAAACTTATTTAAATCATGCAATTATGATTTTATCAATCAACAATTGTTTCCTCTTCTCTGTTATTCTCCTTCCTTTCTTGCATTTTGCTTTGACTCCTTGTGGTCGACATATTGTTTCTTTTCGTTACTGTTTTTGTCCCCGCCAAATGTGAAATTTTACAACACTCTATATGTTGCAGAACACGGCAAATATTTCTCCCCAAATTTAATAAATTTTCTCGACAAATATCAAATACGCAATCAGTAAAATTCAAATAATTCAAAATAAATTTCAAATGTACGATTGGTAAAGAAAATAAAATCAAATAATTCAATAGCAGTAAATATCAACTAACTACGATCAATCAATAAATCAAATTTTTATCCACTGGAAAAATTGTCAAAATATTTTCAAATTCAAATTCCCTCAATGTTATTTTTTTTTATCTCTGGATCACCTGTACTTATTCCGGATCTCTTTTCCTACCATCCTACGTAAAGCTGCGATATTTTCAAGCCCCACGGTTTGGAAGCCAGTTAATGTGATATTAAAAGTCAGAGGTGCGCCAAGCAATTAATTAGCTAATTAATTAATTAATTAAACTTATTTAAATGATACAATTATGATTTTATCACACTATTTAATTCTCTTATCTCAGGGTTATATTCGTGCTTCAATATCTATGCTTTACATATGATAGGTAAGGTCTATTGGAATACCGGAATAATAAACATATGTGATACAAAATTATATATTGAAATAAAATTCACACTCAAATATCTTAAACAAAAAATATCTCATACAATGATTATCAAAATTTTGTTCTACGTACGTGAACCTTCAAAAATTAATGTTATATACTATATAAATTAAAATTTCAAATCAAAATTGTTGTTCTATATCTCCTGATAAATATTTCTATCTTTTCTGAAGCAATTAAAAGAAAAAACTCTGTTGATAAAGAAAAACTGACGAATGGTAAAAAAACTATCTCTCTGATGATGAGTTGTCCAAATCTTTGTTCCTTGTATCCTACACTATCTATTCTTAGCCGTTCCCTAGGTAATCAGCAATCTTACAACAAATTATTGCGAGCCTCTCGTCTTCAATGATCTCCTTCAGATGCACGTATTTTTTAAAAGATGCTAGCCTCTTCTCCTCTCGATAAATTGAATCTCTCGTTCCGGCCTGAACAGTGACTCTTGGAATATATAAGTAGAAAAGTATGACTTACAATATTTTACTGGATCAGCTTCCGTCAGGATACACTTAGTCCACGAAAACTCACAAACATTCACTTCTAATGCTTACTATCTCTTGGGAACCGCCAAATAACAACGACTGTTCGCCTTGCACCCTTGAAAAACAACTGATTATCTTTTCTCCCTCAAAAATCTAGCTAAACTCTCATTCCTACATAGCTATCCAACCTTTTTTTAATCTCCTCCAATCAAAGCTCGTCAAACGTATCCCCATCTACCATTTAGATAACAAACAAACAATTTTACCTACAATTATAAATTTCCTAAAAACTATTATCATGCTAATCGGTTCTATAAATTCTTAAAAACTAACGGAGAAATATACATTTTAAATATTTCGATTACTTATTGTAATCGAAATTGTCTTATTCACTGTACAACTCCATTTGGAAAACCCGGTCGCATTGTTCATTTCACTTAAGCTCCCTCACGGCACTCTAATATATTTTACAAAGTAAATAATTTATGCATATCTTAAATTTTACTACAGGTAATCCAAAGATAATGGACTTTCATTTCTTCGAAGTTTTATCTTTTATAGTTTATCAGTTGAAATATTTTGAATTATTATATTTTATACTTTGAAATATATTAAGAGCAAACCAATATTGTTTTCTATTTTATACATAGCATAAAAACTCTCCAGGATATCTTGAAAATTTATTTAGATGGTCTATTTAGTAATTTTAATTTTATCTTTGGCTGATTGGCTGATAAAATCAATCATAACAATATATATATATATATATATATATATATATATATATATATATATATATATATATATATATATATATATATATATATATATATATATATATATATATATATATATAGTAAACTCTTAAATATTGGGGAAATCTGCAAGAAATACTCTAATGTGTATCAATTGTTTCGCCGAACGTTTTCGCCAAAGAGAAATAATTTGGCTTCTTCAGGGCTGAAAGAGAATAAATTATAATTAGCTACCATATATTATCTATTAAAACATTATTGATCTTACCGTAACTTAGAATTGTAGAGTTAGAATATTAAAAAACTTTGCTAGTAACATAGTGGTGTTTTTTGTTACTATGTGCAAAAAAAGTTTTTTATAAGTATTGAAATGTATGGTAGCTTCGAACTTGACACGTAAAGGCTTACCCAAGGTTTATCGAAAAACCCAATGCAACTACATTTAAAAGGAGGTAATTCTTTGAAATGTCGGCAATAACTAAATTTTTGATTTTTAGATAGTTAAAAGTGAGGTTCTGTTTAAGCCAGAACGCAAGCGCGGAAAGTATAAGCGCAAGGAAAATATAAGACATATACCTTATGTATGTCTTATATGTCTTATATTTTCCTTAACGATTTCTCCATTAATGTTAAGAGTGACATCAAGAATCTAAGCGATATATACCACCTGTTACTTAAATCAGATACCAAGAACAATACTATATCACAGATTACTAACTCGACTGATATATCCATTAACAACTAACATACCTTTATAATTAATTTTCATTAACAAAAAATATATAACATTCCCTTGCTTTTCTTAGATACGTCTCAATAAGACTTAATAATACATGAACAATATAATATAATTAAATAAAGAAAATCAAAATAATATTTCCCTTTACTGGGATTTAAATTCATTCGTTTTTTACCAATGAACCTTAACGACATAAAGATTCATAATGAAGTTGTCAGCGCTTGCGTTCTGGCTTAAACAGAACCTCACTTTTAACTATCTAAAAATCAAAAATTTAGTTATTGCCGACATTTCAAAGAATTACCTCCTTTTAAATGTAGTTGCATTGGGTTTTTCGATAAACCTTGGGTAAGCCTTTACGTGTCAAGTTCGAAGCTACCATACATTTCAATACTTATAAAAAACTTTTTTTGCACATAGTAACAAAAAACACCACTATGTTACTAGCAAAGTTTTTTAATATTCTAACTCTACAATTCTAAGTTACGGTAAGATCAATAATGTTTTAATAGATAATATATGGTAGCTAATTATAATTTATTCTCTTTCAGCCCTGAAGAAGCCAAATTATTTCTCTTTGGCGAAAACGTTCGGCGAAACAATTGATACACATTAGAGTATTTCTTGCAGATTTCCCCAATATTTAAGAGTTTACTATATATATATATATATATATATATATATATATATATATATATATATATATATATATATATATATATATATATATATATATATATATATATTGTTATGATTGATTTTATCAGCCAATCAGCCAAAGATAAAATTAAAATTACTAAATAGACCATCTAAATAAATTTTCAAGATATCCTGGAGAGTTTTTATGCTATGTATAAAATAGAAAACAATATTGGTTTGCTCTTAATATATTTCAAAGTATAAAATATAATAATTCAAAATATTTCAACTGATAAACTATAAAAGATAAAACTTCGAAGAAATGAAAGTCCATTATCTTTGGATTACCTGTAGTAAAATTTAAGATATGCATAAATTATTTACTTTGTAAAATATATTAGAGTGCCGTGAGGGAGCTTAAGTGAAATGAACAATGCGACCGGGTTTTCCAAATGGAGTTGTACAGTGAATAAGACAATTTCGATTACAATAAGTAATCGAAATATTTAAAATGTATATTTCTCCGTTAGTTTTTAAGAATTTATAGAACCGATTAGCATGATAATAGTTTTTAGGAAATTTATAATTGTAGGTAAAATTGTTTGTTTGTTATCTAAATGGTAGATGGGGATACGTTTGACGAGCTTTGATTGGAGGAGATTAAAAAAAGGTTGGATAGCTATGTAGGAATGAGAGTTTAGCTAGATTTTTGAGGGAGAAAAGATAATCAGTTGTTTTTCAAGGGTGCAAGGCGAACAGTCGTTGTTATTTGGCGGTTCCCAAGAGATAGTAAGCATTAGAAGTGAATGTTTGTGAGTTTTCGTGGACTAAGTGTATCCTGACGGAAGCTGATCCAGTAAAATATTGTAAGTCATACTTTTCTACTTATATATTCCAAGAGTCACTGTTCAGGCCGGAACGAGAGATTCAATTTATCGAGAGGAGAAGAGGCTAGCATCTTTTAAAAAATACGTGCATCTGAAGGAGATCATTGAAGACGAGAGGCTCGCAATAATTTGTTGTAAGATTGCTGATTACCTAGGGAACGGCTAAGAATAGATAGTGTAGGATACAAGGAACAAAGATTTGGACAACTCATCATCAGAGAGATAGTTTTTTTACCATTCGTCAGTTTTTCTTTATCAACAGAGTTTTTTCTTTTAATTGCTTCAGAAAAGATAGAAATATTTATCAGGAGATATAGAACAACAATTTTGATTTGAAATTTTAATTTATATAGTATATAACATTAATTTTTGAAGGTTCACGTACGTAGAACAAAATTTTGATAATCATTGTATGAGATATTTTTTGTTTAAGATATTTGAGTGTGAATTTTATTTCAATATATAATTTTGTATCACATATGTTTATTATTCCGGTATTCCAATAGACCTTACCTATCATATGTAAAGCATAGATATTGAAGCACGAATATAACCCTGAGATAAGAGAATTAAATAGTGTGATAAAATCATAATTGTATCATTTAAATAAGTTTAATTAATTAATTAATTAGCTAATTAATTGCTTGGCGCACCTCGGACTTTTAATATCACATTAACTGGCTTCCAAACCGTGGGGCTTGAAAATATCGCAGCTTTACGTAGGATGGTAGGAAAAGAGATCCGGAATAAGTACAGGTGATCCAGAGATAAAAAAAAATAACATTGAGGGAATTTGAATTTGAAAATATTTTGACAATTTTTCCAGTGGATAAAAATTTGATTTATTGATTGATCGTAGTTAGTTGATATTTACTGCTATTGAATTATTTGATTTTATTTTCTTTACCAATCGTACATTTGAAATTTATTTTGAATTATTTGAATTTTACTGATTGCGTATTTGATATTTGTCGAGAAAATTTATTAAATTTGGGGAGAAATATTTGCCGTGTTCTGCAACATATAGAGTGTTGTAAAATTTCACATTTGGCGGGGACAAAAACAGTAACGAAAAGAAACAATATGTCGACCACAAGGAGTCAAAGCAAAATGCAAGAAAGGAAGGAGAATAACAGAGAAGAGGAAACAATTGTTGATTGATAAAATCATAATTGCATGATTTAAATAAGTTTAATTAATTAATTAATTGCTTGGCGCACCTCTGACTTTTAATATCACATTAATATATATATATATATATATATATATATATATATATATATATATATATATATATATATATATATATATATAAATTAAGGATCACTCGGAAGAGTGGTGGGTTTTTTCGTTCAAAAGGTGGAGAAAAAAGACAAAGTTGATGGCTACTTCATCTATTTATTGAAGACGTTCCGCTTTCTTAATCAGAAAGCATCATCAGTTCATCTAAAAAGAACAATATGAAAAAACCACACAAGCATGGAAAAGTTGTTACATGTGTTACCTTAAAAAGATATGTAGCAGTCAGTGATATTAAAATTGTAAAGACGCTTAAGTAAATGGACATTATACGATTACGATGTATAAACAATAAATTGAACTAAATAAAGTTAACAATTTGTTCAAACTAAGCACAGCAAGAAGAACATGTGGTTTTTTTTTATAAACATGTATAAGTAAAAAAACATTGAAAAGGAGAATGAAGAACTAAGAAAATCATAGGTGCTTAGGGGTACTTCATACATTATACATGAAGCCCCTAAGTAGCGCGTACAGCTGAGTGGATAATTTCATAAGTCCATTCTTGCTGCGACGACAATATCAATATAAAAAAGTTATTAACAATTTTCGAATATCGAAAATTTTTCTAAGTCGAAAAGATCTGAAATGTGAAAAATGATCCTAAGTTATGTTTATATCTAAATATTTCAAAGTCCAAACAGTAAATAAAATATTAGAAATATTTTCAAAGTCCCTAGAAGAGAAAATAATGTTAGCAAAATTTCTACTAAGTTATTTTCGGTCCTAAAATAAAATATCAGTAAAGAGACCCAATAAATTTATCCTAAGTCAAATTAGTAAATAGGAGAAATATTCTTATGATTTTTGCTGCAAGAAAAATGTTACAAAAATTCGTCGTAAGTCCCGCTCAGGGACTTAGTGAACCTAAAAGAGAAATAATTTTATTTTAAATAAATTTAATAATTTTAAAGTCGAAATTCGACGAAAAATATCAATTAATAAACAGTGGGAAATTATTCTAAGTTCATTTAAGAACTTAGAAAAAGAATCTGAAAGAGAAGTTAACTCAACAATAATTCTCAAATTATACTAAGTTACAAATTCCCTGAAAAATACCAAATAAATCTTATCAAAAATTCGTCTAAGTCAAAAAGACTATTTAATTCGAAATAAAAGACTTCACGAGAAATCTTCTAAGTCGAAAAGCTGAAATAAAATACAATTTAAATATAAAATCTACTAAGTCTCGCTAGAGACTTAGAAAAATTCTGCAATAAAAAGGATAGCGGTTAGGTAAGTAAAAGACCAGAGTTTCTAGGAACTTAATCTACCAGAAGGTCTCTATATGCCAAGAAGGCTGGTTCTGCGGACCTGTCCTGACCAGAACGAATTGGCCATCGTGCACCTATATTTATACAGATTAAATTAGGTCAACGGTTTCTGGCGCTCTGCCATTGGACCTGCACGATAGCCAATGCCCAATTCCGGATAATACCATTGGCTGTAATTATGTTTCCATTTGACCAATTGAACATCCACAATTGAGCTGCAATTTCGGGCAATGCAATTGGCTGCAATTAAGGTTGCAATTTGACCAATCGTAGAGCCCGAATTTTGCTATTGGCGACAAAAACATGCATCTGTTCAACACATTTCGATGAGAATTGTTTTGAAATGTCTATAAAATGTATATAATATAAAAGTATTAGAAACCTTAAACCTAATGCTGTTCCTACAATAAATCTTCTTGAATAGGGAGAAAAAATTAACCAAGATGCTTTGAAATATATAGCTGGATACGTTGCCTATAAATTCCAACTTAGAATGTAAAGCGGATAACATAAGCATTACTGGTATGCCGGATTGGATAGAATTTATTTCAAGAAGTGGTTTATTAAATCCTAATGACGACTTACTTTTTGCTGCACAAATATTGGATCATGAATTTCATCCAAGGCATGGGTCTTCATTATCACATGACACCAATTTATTTAAAACTTTAACTGCTGGGGACATGGCAAAATTAGAAGAAAATAATAATGCCATACCGTATGTGTATAGTGCGATAGTAGATCAAAAAGGAATTATCATAGGAGGAGAAATAATTAACAATATACGGTACGCCGACGATACTGTGATTCTAGCTGAAAACATCGACGATCTGCAGGAGCTAATCAATAGAGTTGACATGGAATGCACAAATTGGGGACTGTCGATAAATATCGATAAAACTAAATACATGGTGACCAGTAAAGTGGATATCGGCGCAACCCAACTGATAGTAAACCAACAACCACTGCAGAGAGTTCAGAGATTCAAATACCTTGGATGTTGGATTACCCAAAATCTAGATCCATCCTTCGAAATTCGATGTAGAATTGAACAGGCAAGAAACTCATTTCAAAAATTCAAGCCTCTATTATCCAATAACTCATTAAATTTGGAAATCCGTGAAAAGTTTACAAGATGTTACGTGTGGTCTGTACTTTTGTATGGATGTGAAACTTGGACTTTAAACGCCGATATCATGAATAAAATCAAGGCGTTTGAGATGTGGTTGTATCGAAGGATACTAAAAATTCCATGGACTAGCAGAACTAGAAACGAAGAAGTTCTTCGAAGAATGGGACATCAACATTATTAAGAGGCGTAAACGAGAATATCTTGGACTCATAATCAGAGGACCAAGATATGAGTTCCTTCGGCTAATTCTCAACGGTAAAATCGAAGGAAAGAAATGGATAGGACGGAAGAAACTCTCTTGGTTGAGGAATTTGCGGCAGTGGACAGGTTTGACAGCGGACCAATTGCTACACGTAGCGCAAGACCGAGATCAATATAAAAATGTTATAAGCATGGTAGTCGCCCACGTTCCGTAGGGATATGGCACTCAAAGAAGAAGAAGTATGAAGTAGTATATTCTTTAAGCAAAACACGTAGATATATTAGATTAAGACATCTTAATCAAAAAATTAGCTTTGAAAACTGAAAGAGAAAATAGAAAAAAAATGTCAACATTTACAAATTGCAACATTTGAAGAAATAAGTTATAAGTAAGTAATAAATTCATGGGGAGCACCCGTTTGAAAAGAACAAATATTATACAATGTGCATTTTTCATTGTAACTTCCCTTTTTTTAAACCAAATCTGTAAAATTTTAATATCTGTAATATTGGTTGAGTTTGTAATTTATAATGATACACATTTATTTTCTTTTTTTTATTCACAACATATTATAAACTAAATATTTTCAAAAATTATCACATTTGCTTTAGACGAAAATCGTCTTTTCAGTTCGCGTTTAGCCATTAATTTTTTATTTATTTATTTTTATTCTGTGTTTAGTGGAATTATGTTTATGTAGCTGTTGATACAATTTAAATTAGCATTACATTATGTTAATAATTTAAATGCTTTTTTTATCTTATTTTAGGTCAATTAAACTCATAAACCAATATATATTATGTGATATTATATTCAAGTTGCTTCGCCGTGACGTCAAAGTGTGAGAGTAATAGACTCAATATTTATTTGCTCTCTCTACGCGTTAGCATACCGGTGTAAGTGTATCGTGGTGTTAATTAGTCTTAGAACTAAGAATCTGTCGATGATAAGAAGTCGATGAGACCTGAAAATGTAGAAAAATATTCTATAATTTATTTTTATACCAAAAATATTTTAAAGTCAATAAAGAGAAATAAAATATTAGAAATATTTCAAAGTCCCTAAAAGAGAATAAATATTAGAAAAATATTCTAAGTTATTTTGCATCCGAAAATATTTCAAAGTCTCTAAAAGAAATAAAATAAAAAGTTATTTTCTATCTGAAAATACTTCGGAGTCCCTAAGAAAAAAGAAATAATTTGTCAGAAATTATTCGCTGTAAGTCGCTGAAAGAAATATAAAAATTCTTAAGTTCCGTTCAGGAACTTAGAGAATCTGAAAGAGATATAATTTTACAAAAATTATAAGTCTAAATTCGTCGATAAATACCAAATAAATAAATACGAAAAATTACTCTTTCGTTTATGAACTTAGAAAAAATTGAAAGAGAAAATAAAATAATAATTTACGAAATTATGCATACAATAAGTTGAAATTCCCTGAAAATACCAAATAAATCAGACAAGAAAACTATTCTTAGTTCGTTTAAGAACTTAGAAAAATCCTGAAAGAAATAACCAGATAATGCAAATTAAAAAATATTAAGGTTTATTTTAAAGTGTAAAGAACTAGAAAGATCATGAGAAAGCACTTCCAACAATTTATTTAAATAAATAAATAAATTAAATAAATAATTAAAATAAACCTTAATGTTTTTTACTTAAGTTTTTATAATAACTTTTTTATATACATGTATGTTTATCACATGTTCTTTTGCTGTGCTAATTTTGTTAAATTGCAAACTATACCAAGTTTCAATTAATTGATTTATACAACTTTACTCTAAATGTCCAGTTTCGTAAGCTTTTTCATATTTTTAACATCATTGACTGCTACATGTCTTTGTAAGGTAACACACTTTTATTGTAACTTCGCTATGGATGTTTGGTTTCATATTGTTCTTTTTAGATGAACTGATGATGCTTTCTGAGCAGAAAGCGAAACGTCTTCAATAAATAGATGAAGTAGCCACCTTCTTTGTCTTTTATTTCTCCACTTTGACCGAAAAGTTTATTTTGGATTGACGGTCGTACTCCTTTTCTCGATATATATATATATATATATATATATATATATATATATATATATATATATATATATATATATATAGCGAGGAACAAATATCGGACAGACAGTTCGGCTTCATTAACGCAATGGGTACCAGAGAGACACTTTTCGGAGTACAGGTACTGATTCAAAGATGCAGGGACGTTAACTGCGACGTATACGCGTGCTTGAACGACTATGAAAATGCATTTGACAGAGTTCAACATTAAAAGATGATAAACATTTTAAAAGAAGCAGACCTGGATGACAAAGACCTCAGAATAATTTCAGAACTATACTGGAATCAGACTGCATACATGAAAATTAACGGAGAAGAAACAGATCACATAAAAATACTACGTGGAGTTAAACAGGGATGTATCCTATCGCCGTTGATATTTAATATGTACTCAGAGAAAATTTTTAACGAGGCTCTTTACGGAATAGACTAAGGCATCCTTCTAAATGGTGAAAGAGTAAACAATGTTAGATATGCCGACGACACCATGGTGATAGCAGATAGTTTAGAGGGACTTCAGAGGCTAATGGACAGACTAAACGAGTACAGTCAACAGTACGGACTAAACATTAATACCCACAAAACGAAACAAATGATTATCAGCAAGGAGAATATAAATGGGGCTCATCTATACATTAATGGGACGCAGATAGAGCGAGTAAAACAGTATTGCTACCTGGTAACTATTATAAACGAACAGTGGAGCAATGTACAGGAAATAAAGTGCCGCATAGCAAAGGCAAGAACGGTCTTTAACAAAATGAGCGCCATCTTCAAAAGTCACAACATATCCCTAGATACAAAAATGAGACATTTGAGATGCTATGTTTTCTCTGAGTTGTTGTACGGGGCGGAGGCATGGACGCTTACAGACACCACTATTAAAAAACTTGAAACATTTGAGATGTGGCTTTATAGAAGAATGCTGAGAATATCATGGACAGCAAGGATCACGAACAAGGAAGTTCTAGAAAAAATGAAGAAGGAACCAGAGATTGTGTTTACGATCAAACGCATAAAATTGCAATATCTGGGACACGTTATGAGAAATCAGCACCGTTACTCCCTGCTGCAGTCTATATTGCAAGGTAAAGTCAAAGGTAAGCGAGGACCTGGTAGAAGGAGTAAAGAACTAGAAAGATCATGAGAAAGCACTTCCAACAATTTATTTAAATAAATAAATAAATTAAATAAATAATTAAAATAAACCTTAATGTTTTTTACTTAAGTTTTTATAATAACTTTTTTATATACATGTATGTTTATCACATGTTCTTTTGCTGTGCTAATTTTGTTAAATTGCAAACTATACCAAGTTTCAATTAATTGATTTATACAACTTTACTCTAAATGTCCAGTTTCGTAAGCTTTTTCATATTTTTAACATCATTGACTGCTACATGTCTTTGTAAGGTAACACACTTTTATTGTAACTTCGCTATGGATGTTTGGTTTCATATTGTTCTTTTTAGATGAACTGATGATGCTTTCTGAGCAGAAAGCGAAACGTCTTCAATAAATAGATGAAGTAGCCACCTTCTTTGTCTTTTATTTCTCCACTTTGACCGAAAAGTTTATTTTGGATTGACGGTCGTACTCCTTTTCTCGATATATATATATATATATATATATATATATATATATATATATATATATATATATATATATATATATAGCGAGGAACAAATATCGGACAGACAGTTCGGCTTCATTAACGCAATGGGTACCAGAGAGACACTTTTCGGAGTACAGGTACTGATTCAAAGATGCAGGGACGTTAACTGCGACGTATACGCGTGCTTGAACGACTATGAAAATGCATTTGACAGAGTTCAACATTAAAAGATGATAAACATTTTAAAAGAAGCAGACCTGGATGACAAAGACCTCAGAATAATTTCAGAACTATACTGGAATCAGACTGCATACATGAAAATTAACGGAGAAGAAACAGATCACATAAAAATACTACGTGGAGTTAAACAGGGATGTATCCTATCGCCGTTGATATTTAATATGTACTCAGAGAAAATTTTTAACGAGGCTCTTTACGGAATAGACTAAGGCATCCTTCTAAATGGTGAAAGAGTAAACAATGTTAGATATGCCGACGACACCATGGTGATAGCAGATAGTTTAGAGGGACTTCAGAGGCTAATGGACAGACTAAACGAGTACAGTCAACAGTACGGACTAAACATTAATACCCACAAAACGAAACAAATGATTATCAGCAAGGAGAATATAAATGGGGCTCATCTATACATTAATGGGACGCAGATAGAGCGAGTAAAACAGTATTGCTACCTGGTAACTATTATAAACGAACAGTGGAGCAATGTACAGGAAATAAAGTGCCGCATAGCAAAGGCAAGAACGGTCTTTAACAAAATGAGCGCCATCTTCAAAAGTCACAACATATCCCTAGATACAAAAATAAGACATTTGAGATGCTATGTTTTCTCTGAGTTGTTGTACGGGGCGGAGGCATGGACGCTTACAGACACCACTATTAAAAAACTTGAAGCATTTGAGATGTGGCTTTATAGAAGAATGCTGAGAATATCATGGACAGCAAGGATCACGAACAAGGAAGTTCTCGAAAAAATGAAGAAGGAACCAGAGATTGTGTTTACGATCAAACGCATAAAATTGCAATATCTGGGACACGTTATGAGAAATCAGCACCGTTACTCCCTGCTGCAGTCTATATTGCAAGGTAAAGTCAAAGGTAAGCGAGGACCTGGTAGAAGGAGAATATCATGGCTGCGGAATTTAAGAACATGATTTAAGAAAACCTCAACGGAGCTGTTTCGAGCCGCAGCGAGCAAGGTCATGATTGCCAATATGATTTCCAACATCCGAAACGGATAGGAACCAGAAGAAGAAATATATATAGCAAAAAATATTATTCTCCAATCTTCTGGGGTAGTCCCACCTCTAATTGGTTATTTGACAAATGGATTTCTACAGCGCTCGATACATCGCAAAGGTTCCCGAATCCACTTCGAGATGCAACCGTTACATAGGCCATGCCGAAAGCATGTTCGTAACACTACTCCTTAGGCCCAGGATGGTGGAATCTACAGGCCTCTCCAGCTCTGCATGGCCCCTTCAAGAAGAAATAACAGTCTACTGACTTTGAAGGACACGATCTCTTTGGATTAATACAACACACAGTAATTCTTACGCCGGTTTCTCGGAAGATCACTTCAAGCATGCTTCTGACAATCTTCCAATCCAGATTATCTAGTGCATGGCCTATCTTGGGTAAGGCCAAATTCTTCATGTCATAATTGTACACGATTTTCTTCAAATTAGTTAGAGCACGCCATATATCCTCGTAGCTTGCCCTGTCCGTATACGACTTCCTGGTCACCATATACAGCAAAGATCGAGGGCCATCTTCTAATCTTAGTACTCTTCCAACTTTAGGCTGCTGATTTTTTAACTCGTCTAAACGACCGAACCTCTTATAAAATGCAGATGAGATTCCTTTAGTCATCTAAAGATCTTGGACAATACAGTGGGATGGAGAGACGTTATGCGGGGCACTAAAAAGATCCTGCCGAATCTAGTACTCCTCTCTGCGTAATTTGACATAAATTCATTAAAGCTTGGTCGCCGGTCATCTTTGATCTCATTTGGAAGGGTTCGTGCTTCTTCTGTTTCATTTGAGCCAGCGTATGGTGCAAGACGATTTATGTGAACTACTTTTGGTTTACCTTTTGGCAACTTCTTAATTCGGTATATTACGTCATTTATCCTCTTTTTTTTTTCATACGGACCTTTCCATTCTCTTTGCAGTTTAGGAGACAAGCCACGACGACGTTGTGGATTATAAAGCCAAACAAGATCACCTACTTCATAGCTTTCATTCTTGCATCGAGAATCATATTGATCTTTCATTCTGTCACTGGCTAACTGGATGTGTTGTCGGGCAAGTTCATGAATGTTATTCATTCTTAACTTCAGGCCGTCGACATAATCTTCGCTTGCAACATGTTTTTCGGTAGGTCTGCAGCCAAACTCTAGGGCGCAGGGCAAACGAACTTCACGACCTAACATCAGGCAGGTTGGAGTCTGGCCTGTAGTTTCATTCACGGCCGAGCGGTAGGCCATTAGGAATAAATGAATGTGCTGGTCCCAATCTCTTTGATGTTCAGATACAACTTTCGACAGGTGTTTACCCATCGTTCGGTTCATCCTCTCGACCGTTCCATCTGATTGAGGATGCAGGGGTGTCGTTCTGGTCTTATTGACACCAATCAATTTATAGACATTTTGGAAAAGGTTTGACTCGAAGTTTCGCCCTTGGTCGGAGTGGATCTCCAAGGGAACACCAAATCGGCTAAAGAATTCTTTAACCAGTACTTCTGCAACGGTAGCAGCTTCTTGATTTGGTATCGTATAGGCTTGAGTCCATTTCGTAAAATAATCCATGGCTATCAGGATATATTTATTTCTAATATTCGTCTCTGGAAGTGGACCTGCAATGTCGATTGCTACTCTTTCCATAGGACTACCAACATTGTACTGTTTCATGGGTGCCCTCTTTTTACCAACTGGACCATTACTGGTTGCACACAGTTCATATTTCCGGCACCATCTTCTTACATCATATTTACAGTTCATTCAATAGAACCGTTCTCGAACCTTTTGCAGAGTCTTAGTGATACCAAAGTGTCCACCTGATGCACCGTCATGCAACTGACGCAATACTTCTGACACTTTACTTTTAGGTACAATCAACTGAAGCTTAGATTCTGTACCATCATCGTTCTCAAAGGTTCTATACAGAAGATCATTTTTTTGCACTAGGCAATTCCATTGGCTCCAGTAACACTTGACTTCTGGACTATATACAGTAATGTCTTACCAAGAGGGTCTTTCACTTCCATGCACCCAATCCAATACTATTTTTATACATGGATCATCTGCTTGAGCGTCTTGTAGCTGTTGAGGCTGCCATTGATCATTAATGACGGCGGTTCGTCTCACGGGGCAAAGTCGTTCTTCTAATTCAAGACAATGATTACGATTTGCACTGTATGGCCGTCTTGACTGATTATCAGCATTTGAATGACTTTTTCCAGCCCTGTGTTCGATTTGTTCTAGCTTTCTGACTGTTGTATTATTTTCTTGCAATTTACGACGAATGTGACCTACGTCGTTACCATTCCAACATCTGGGTTCACGTCTCTTCGGCATCATGTCACGAACTACTTTCCGTACGATTTCCTCCAGACGTTTCTCGTTTTGTTTGTCGCTCTCTTCAGAGGTTCGTACTCGATAGCTCCGTGAAACTTGACTAGCTGTTTCATGTTCTAAGGCAATAGCGAGCGCTTCATCTAAAACTTTCGGTCTTGCTAGTCGTAAAGCTTTCTGTAGTTCAATGTCTCTTAACCCATTGACGAAGGCATCTACAGCGATTTCTTCCAAAATGTTGTCTGGTGCCTCTGGATAGGCCAACAGCGCTATACGAGCAATATTTGCTTCAAATTCTTGCAAACTCTCACTTGCTCGTTGGATTCTACTTCTTATTTGTACTTTGTAGACTGGTTGTAGATGGGCATCTCCGTAACGTTTATCTAGTCGAGTGAACAAGGTCTGGTAACATTTTTCTTGACCCTTAGGAATTGATCTTAGGATATCCGCAGCATCACCTCGTAAAGCAGCAGTCAAGGAAACAGCTTTTTCTTGTTCTGTCCAATGATTGGCTGTCGCAATAGCTTCAAATTGTCTAAGGTATATGGACCAAGAGGACTTTCCATCAAATGGTGGCAATTTGAAGCTCATATGATGTGTCATTTCGTCTCTCGGTGATTCTTCTTTCACTACCGGATCTAAGGCTACCGTATTAACTGGTGGTAGCACTTTTGTGTTACTTATCATGGTCTCCAATTGTTTGATCTTCTCTTCTACTTTATCGAATGTTCTTGAGACTTCTTCAAATTTCTCATTGTTTTGAATACATATTTCTTTAATTATTTGTGAAGTCTCGTCGAATCTTCTAAATACATTTTCGAATGTTTCATCGAATCTTTTGGGAACATTCTCTAATTTATTATCATCTCTTTTAGAAGATTCTTCTATCATTTGAGAGACGTTTTCAAATTTCTTATCATTTTTTCTGAAACTCTCTTCGATCTTCATTAAAACTGCTTCTTCTGCTGACTGAAAATGGAATGTCTCTGGGTCATCTCCATTCTTGTTAAGAACATTCTTCAGTCGTTCTTGGAGGATCTTCTTGGACCCGCTGCAATCTTCATCGCGTTCTTCTAGCTGCTCACGCAACTGGTTTACTGAGAGTTGTACTAGCAGCATCTTTGGTCAGGCACGCATACTTTTTTTTAAAATGTTCAAAAGTCTTTTTCAAAAGTCACTGCTGAATTTATTTTTAAATAAATTAACTATCCTCACACCGTGACATCAACTGTAGCGTGATTAAATAAAACGAGCGGTTCGAATTTATATACATATATTTATTTATAACTTTACAGTTCGGTAGTATCTTAACAACTAAACTAACTTCTAACATTGCGTCATTTATATACCAAAAGTATTAAGTTCCAGAACATTCAGGAGTTGTCCCACCTCTAATTCGCCTACGTGACCTGTTGTTCTGTCTCTCACTCGAAGGATCGCGAATGTTCTTGTGGCCTTGTTAGAGTTTTAACCGTTATATGAGTCATGTCAAAAGCATGTTCGTAACAGTATTATTCATAGTTATTAAGTGTGTTATTGCTGAAAGTGGTGGTGGGGATAATCAAGATTTTGGCGATGTTTACAGCTAAAACTTGCTATTTATTTGGTGATGACATTTCTAACAATCATAACTATTTTAGTTTTGGATACTTTTTTTTATTATGACTCCGGTTATTTCCAATGAGCTCTGTTTTTGTCACTGTGTTATTATTCTCTGCAAACACTCAGTATTGAGCATGTTATGTTTAACACAAATTTGACACTGTACTGGTCTTCTAGCATTACTAATTCTACCATTTCCTAAATTCTTTTAGAATCGGACCATGATTTACTGCTAAACGCGATAACTTGTTGGTATTATTCAAAGTTATTAAGTGTGTTAGTGCTGAAAGTGGTGGTGGGGATAATCAAGATTTTTGCGATGTTTACAGCTAAAACTTGCTATTTATTTGGTGATGATATCTACGGGTATTATTCCAACTAACTAATGTTATGCTTTACCTTTCTCTATTAAACAAATTTCATGTGTACACAGGTCTTTATAGTTCTTGTATTGTATTGGTCAATGCTGAATATATCTCTCAGAGACAGAGTATCAAATACAATAATTAGGAGAAAACCTGGTGTTACTGACGCAGTTCAAAGGATTACAACATTGAAATGGAACTGGTCGGGGCATGTTGCCAGATTAAAAGATGGAAGGTGGACGAAGAAAATTCTGGAATGGAGACCTAGACACGATGCCTATCGTAATCGAGGACGTCCTCCAACAAGGTGGTTAGATGATATCTAGCGCATTCAGCACAACTGGATTCAGGGTGCTCAAGATAGAATGCATTGGAATTATTTACGAGAGGCCTATGTCCAGCAGTGGACTCAAAACGGCTGATGATGATGATATTGTGTTGGTAATACTGACACTTTCTTGTATGTTTAAATGTAAATGCGTTAAATTCAGCACTTTTACATTGTTTCTTATGGTTAATCAAGCACAAATCAACACATTTCAGGGGTCTTTTGAGCTACAATTCAGTTTTCGGTCAATAAGAAAAACTTAATACCCTACATTCGGATATTTTCTTCATTCTGTTTCAGATATTCATACTGTTCGGACGTGTACTTTGGTGGGTGTTACGATTTTATATATACATATATACGATTTTATATATTATATATATATATATATATATATATATATATATATATATATATATATATATATATATATATGTATATATATATATATATATATATATATTGTTATGATTGTTTATTTTGACTTTAATCTTAGTTTATTGAGCCAATAAAAAAAGAATTATAACTTATTTGTTATCAAAAGTAAAATAATCCTTATATTACCTGTGTTCGATGGATTCAAAAGATTTTCTAGTTGTCTTTTATCGGGAAGAGAAGAAAGGATAAGAATACAAATATATTATATTACAAAGATTTAGGTTTCTTTATTCTATATGAACGAATAAAACAATTATTAAATTCTGTCGTTATCTTATCAATCAGCAGACAAGAAAATAAATCAAATTTTTATAATAATAAGATTATAAAGCTACATACATTTATATTACGTGAAAAACCAATTTTACTTAAAATTTTCTTTACTTGAAACAAGAAACAACAAAACTTTAAACTTTTGATTAGCCTAACAAAACCTCAGTTCTTAAATTTGAATGCTAATGACCCTGATGTCAAACCGATCCTTCACAGATATAAAATTCAATTGTACAAACACTTACAGCTTATTTTCTTCTTGAGTTGTATGTTGGACCATCCCCAGAAAAGTCCAGTCTCCTCAACGATGTGATCTCTCCTCTTTGGCACCTCGGCTCTTTCTTAACGTCTCTGCAAACCTCCTGCAGACTACCCAAAAAACACCTGATTCACTTCTCCAAACTCAGCTACTTATTTATGACACCAGGACCTCCTTTTGTCAACTTGATGCCGTAAGAATACTTTCACATATACTTTATAAAATGCCCACGGTAGATACAAGGACCTCTTTTAATCTACTTGTTATCTCCTTCTGCAAAGTATTCACTTCTTTTCGTTACGTCGGTATCCAAACTCACGAACCACACCCTATCTTGAGACAAACGACTGTTTCCTTTCGATGACCAAAATATAACTAAATTCTCCTCTCTCATGATCGACTCACAAATTCCCATTTAAAAACGACCGTCCAATCAAAAGCTCAAATTGTGTTTACCATGATTTTGGAAAAGCCTAATTTCGGTTTCAGAGAAAAACTAAATAGCTTACTTTAAAATTGGTTTTGTCAATACACAATAATTTATACATATTTCAAAAGATTTGAATATGGTCATTTAATACTCGATGATACAAACAATAAAAAGATTAACTTACAGGTAAAATGTCTTCTAATTCTAAACAAAAGGTTGTTTTGATAATTTTGTTTGAAACGGAAAAAGGTCGTTTGCCAAACAAATTTCTATTCTTATCTACACTAAACCTTATCTTAAATTACTAGGTATATACAATTTGTTTATATTGATATCTTGAAATTTTATTTCGATGGATTTTTGTATTTATTTTTCTTTGGTTGGGAGAGAAGAAACATAACAAATCCCCGCCTTGGCATATGATAAAAATTACTGAATTTTTTAGGGATTTTTCTCTATGCAAAAACAATAAAGAATAGTCTTTCAACATTTTATTAATTTCTTCTTTCACCTGTTGTCGATATTTATATGGGATCGGGTACGTCTTCGATTGAAAGTTTCCCAAGTTTTTTACCTCAAAAGAATGTTCGTACTTTTTTGCCACTCTGTTTTCCTCATTTATTAAAGTTTCGTGTTCTTTTAACATCAGACGCACCTCATTTTCTTTTTCTTCTCCACATATCAATTTTCTTTCTTTTTCCTCAGATTCTTGACACATATTTATCGCACATTTTTCCTCCTCTTTTTCATCAATCTCTTCCTTAAATACCACTGTTTCAATCATATCCTTTTCATTTTCATTTGTTGACACTATTTCTTCTTCTTCTTCGAGGCTCATCCCTTCTTTTGTGAAATCTCCGGTATTGACTTCCTTTCTCCTTTTCTTAAGTTTTCTTCCTTTTCTTCTTTGTCCTTGCTTTGTTGCCAAATTCATTTCCATTGTTTGTTCTTTTTCCGACTTATCAATTTTCTTTTTCCCATGTTCATTTTCCTGTTCTCCTTCTTTTTCTTCTGTTAGTTTCATCGTATTATTTTTGAAATCTATGACTACATGTTTTTCTGCCAGTTCGTCCACTCCTACAATCATGTCATGCGACATGTTTGGCATTATTACACATTGTAGTGCATACATTTTCTCATCCAATCGTACCCTCACTCGTATTCCTGCATTTATCGTTGCCAATGTCCGTTTATTTGCACCCACCAAATTTACCCTTGGTATTTTGTAAATTAAATTTGTCAAACTCACTTCTTCTATTAATTTTCTGTTCACCAATGTTATTTCTGAACCGGTGTCTATCAAAATTTTGATTGGTCTATTTTTTATGAAACCATCTACAAATTTTAAATTAACTCCTCTTCTTTCCTCATTTTTTCCTGCTAATTTAATGAATTCCTTCGGGTGACAAAAAATTCCTGCCTGGTTTTTTGGTTTTAGTGGGTGCTTTCGTGAAAAACCGTCTGTTGTTCTTCCGTATTTCTTCTTTCATCGCTGTGTCTTTCATTCTCATTTTCCTCTATTTGTGTATGATTTACCTCTCTTCTGTTTTCTTTTGGTCTGTCATATCCGTTCCGGTTTCCACGATATTCCTGTTCATTTCGTCTATTGTAATTTCTGTTTTCGGGATATGCGCGCGTGTTATTTCTGTTGTGATTTTCTCGATATCTGTCCTCATTCCATAGCCGATTTCTGAAATCATCATTTCCTCTTCTGTTTTCCCTATTTTCGTTTTCCCTCCTGGGAATAATTTCTCGTCTAGTGTAATCCCTCCTAAAATTTTGTCCCCTTTCTCTGTATTCCTGAGTTTCTCGGTGTCTGTAATTTTCTTGTGACCTTCTTGCTCTTTTTTCCTGTATCCGTAATGCCCTTATTTGTAGGAATTGGCATAAACTATCGATGTCTTTGTAGTTTTGTAGATTGATATGATCTTCAATTGTGTCATCAAAGTGTCTTGCAATCAACTCTACTAATTGCTCGGATGAATAATTGTATTGCAGATGTTTTGCGTTATTGTACATTTGCAATGCGTATGTTTTTTCTGATATACCCATCCTCTCATGGTATTTCCCATTTTGCAATTCCTTGTTTATCTGTAATTGCTCTGTCTTTCCCTAGAAAAAACTCAGAAATTTATTTTCAAATTCTTGCCAATTTTCAAATTCCTCCACTTTGCTGTCGAACCATAGACACGCCTCATCTTTGAGATGATTTCTGATCATTTCCTTAGCTGTCTCAAAGTTTCCCATGTATTGTATCTTCTTCTTTAGATTATTCATGAACGGTACGGGGTGAAGTTTTCTTACATCCCCGCCAAACTGTAGTTTTACCTCGCTTGTTCCCTGGATAAACATTTCCCTTCTCTCCCCGGAATTTTGTTCCTTTTTGATTTCCTCCATTTTTCTTTCTATTTCTCGCATGTCTTTTTGTAAAACGTTTTCAAATTTTGTTTCTAATTTTTCTAATTCCTTTTTCTGGACAGTCTTAATATCTTTCATTTGAAGTTTCATTTCTTTAATTTCTGTCTTCAGTTTCGCATTTTCCTGTACAATTACTTCTATTTTCTGTACCATATCTTCCTTGATACTTTCTATCTTTTTGTTGTTTTCTTCTATTGCCTGTTTAGTTTCCTTCTGGTTTTCTTCCAGTCTGCGGTTATTTTCGTCCATTATGTGTTTTGTTTCCAGTTGATTTCTATCAATTTTCTTTGATGTTTCAATTTGGTTTTTCTCTATTGTTTGTGTCTGTATTTGCATCATTGCTTATAATTTTTCCAGCATCCCTGCTTCTTTTCTTTCCTCCATTATTGTAGCATTTCCTTCATTATCCGATCCTTCATCAATAATTGTTTCCTCTTCTATCTTATCCTCTTTTCTTTCTTGCGTTTTGCTTTGACTCCTTGTGGTCGACATGTTCGTTAGATTATTTATCCCCGCCAAAGCTTTGAAATTTGTGCAATAATATCCCCGCCAAATTTGAAATTCGAGTAATGTTGCAAAGACGAAAACTTTTCCTCTTATCCCAAATGCAATAAATTCAAATAAATGCAATAAAATTTTAAAACTTTTGTCAGTTGTAAAAATCAATCAAATATCATAAATTATATCATGTAAAAATTTGTACCTAGAGAAATTTGAAATGTAATGTCATAAAAGCAAATATAAACTTTAACCATCGGCAAATAAATTTTCAATCAATCTGCTTTCTTTCTCTATCCGTTTAAATTTTAACTAGAAATACTCTCTACGCCTTACACGTTGGGGGCCATTTGTTATGATTGTTTATTTTGACTTTAATCTTAGTTTATTGAGCCAATAAAAAAAGAATTATAACTTATTTGTTATCAAAAGTAAAATAATCCTTATATTACCTGTGTTCGATGGATTCAAAAGATTTTCTAGTTGTCTTTTATCGGGTTAGAGAAGAAAGGATAAGAATACAAATATATTATATTACAGAGATTTAGGTTTCTTTATTCTATATGAACGAATAAAACAATTATTAAATTCTGTCGTTATCTTATCAATCAGCAGACAAGAAAATAAATCAAATTTTTATAATAATAAGATTATAAAGCTACATACATTTATATTACGTGAAAAACCAATTTTACTTAAAAATTTTTTTACTTGAAACAAGAAACAACAAAACTTTAAACTTTTGATTAGCCTAACAAAGAAGAAACATAACAATATATATATATATATATATATATATATATATATATATATATATATATATATATATATATATATATATATTTATATATATATATATATATATATATATATATATTTATATATATATATATATATATATATATATATATATATATTTATATATATATATATATATATATATATATATATATATATATTTATATATATATATACATCCTACTATCATTTTCGCATCGATACATTATGCTTTTACCATCAATTTAGCATCGTCTTGCAAAGTAGCATCTGTATATCGACGCTACTTTACAAGACCTTAATAACTTTTTTCCTGTACCTGTTACAAGAATTTTAACCATCTCATTGATTAGAGTTTTGATACCGTGTTGGTATTTTAAAATATCTGCTTTCTCTCTTTATCCCTTACTGAGTTATATAAGTTTATTCCAGAAAATGTTTGAGTCTAAAATGATGGTAAAGTGAAAATATTATATATATTTAGTTCAGAGTTTTACCGTTTACTCGCTGCCATTATATACATGAAAATGTATATCCCACTTTCATTATCAATCATTTTAGCATCAGAAATTTGGCATCGCTGTTGAATATAATATTACCCACAACGAAATAGTAAATTTAAGAATATATATATATATTTTTTTCACCCACAAATCGTTCTGGCATCATGTTTAGTTAAAAGTAACGGGTTATTATATATTGCAACTACCTATTGTATCTTCGCTCCAATTGGTCCAGTCGCGACGTACAGCCCCTCAAATGATAGGATTTAACCAATAAAATACAATAAGACAGAAAAATCAAATATAGCAGCATGTCAAAAAGGCTTTAATTATATATCTTCGTTTCTATAAGTCCAATCGTGACGTACAGTATCTCAAATGACAGGATTTAACCAACTGAAAACAATGAAATAAAAAAATTAAATACAGCAACATGTCAAAAGGGCCGTAGTCACGTATCTTCGGTTCTATTAGTCCAATCGTGACGTATAGTACCTCTAATGATAGGATTTAACATAAAGAATACAATGGGATAGAAATATCAAATGCAGAGCAATGTCAAAAGGGCCTTAGTTGTGTATCTTTAGTTCTATTAGTCCAATCATGACGTGCAGTACCTCAAATGAAAGGATTTAACAAATAAAATACAATGAGGTATAGGAATTAAATGGAGTAGCATGTCAAAATGGCCGTAGTTATGTATCTTCGGTCCTACTAGTCCAATCGTGACATACGATACCTCAAATGATACCACTTAACCAATAGAATACAATGACATAGAAATCAAATACAGCATCACGTCAAAAGGGCCTTAGTTACGTATCTTCGTTTTTAGTGGCCCAATCATAACGTACAGTACCGCAAATGACAGGATTTAACCAATCGAATACAATAAGATAGAAATGTAAAATACATCAGCTTGTCAAAAGGGCCTTAGTTATGTATCTGCGGTCTTATTAGTAAAATCGTGACGTTTCGTACCTCAAATAATAGAATTTAACTAATAGAATACTATGAGATATAAAAATTAAATAGAGTAGCCGGCAAAAGGCTTTTGACAAAATCTGACATAACAAAATGCTAGAAATATTGGAAACAGCGGGATTGATCGATAAAGATCTACGAATAATTACAAATCTATACTGGCATCAAGTGGCAATAATAAAGGTTGAACAAGAACTGTCGGATGAAATAAATATAAAAAGAATAGTGAGACAATGCTGTATATTGTCGCCTTTACTTTTTAACTTATATTCGGAGGAAATATTTAAGGAAGCCTTAATGGAGACAACCGAAGACAAACATAATTATATACAGGATGACGGAATAAAAGTTGGAGATGCCACACTGGACAGAGTAGAGAAACTCGTGTATCTCGGCAGTAATATCAATGAGAGCTGGGATCCAACCGCAGAAATTAAAAGCCGACTAGACAAGCCCGAGCTGCCTTTGTAAAAATGAGAAACGTACTTTGCAGTCACGATCTTAGTATTGACCTTAGAGTTCGAGTGACATTTGCTACATCTTTCCTGTCCTGCTGTATGGAGTGGAAGCGTGGACTCTAACTGAGGCTATACAGTTATATTATATTATAGGGCTGTGGGTATACAGACGACTACTGAAAATAAGCTGGGTCGACAGAGTTAGAAATGAGGAGGTCCTTAGACGGCTGAACCAAACTACACAACTGGTTAATATAATAAAGAAACGCAAGCTGGAATACTTAGGTCATATTATGAGACACCCTGAAAAATATAATCTTTTACATCTGATCATTCAGGGAAAGATCCAAGGTAATCGTGGTCCTGGTAGAAGAAGAACACCATGGCTGAAAAATCTAAGGCAATGGTATGAAAAATCAACTACATCGTTATTTAGAGCTGCTGTCAATAAAGTCACGATGGCAAATATGGTAGCCAACATGATATCCAACGATCGATAACGGTCATGGAACTAGAAGACGAAGAAGTCTGGCAAAAGGGCTTTAGTTATGTATCTTCGATCCTATTTGTCCAATTGTGACGTACAGTACCTCAAATGGTACCATTTAACCAATAGAGTACTACGACGTAGAAATCAAATACATCAACACGTCAAAACGACCTTAGGTATATATCTTTGCTCCTATATATGTTATGTCAAAAGAGCCTTAGTTGCGTATCTCCGGTCCTATAGGTCTAATCATGACATGAAGCCTAAAATGATAGGATTTAACCGAGATAATACGATGGTAGAGAGAAATTAAACATGGCGGCATCTAATAACACCTTAACATGGCAGCAATAAAACGAATTACCGCACAGAGATGTGTGGCATATTACGTGACAGGATTTAGCGAATACCATACAATTACGTCATACATCTCTTTGCATACGTCCACTTTTAGTTAACTACTTAGTATCTATTCAGTACTTTGCTTTACGGTGTTGAGGCATGGACTCTTAAACAGAAGAATGTTAAAAATCTTGAAAGCTTTGAGATGTGGTGCTACCGCCGTATACTAAAAATAAGTTGGGTGGATATAATTACAAATGAAGAGGTATTAGAAGTTATTCACCGGTCACCGCCTTTTCTGTAAATGGAGTGAATATTGTTTTCCATTTAATATTTTTTCTCAGTTGAATAATTCCTGCTGGTATTTGGTCTAAGCTTACTTCTTTTCCCCATTCAAGCTGTTTCATAGCTAATTCTACTTCCTCTTTATAGTGCCCTGTTCACCTGTTTTGGTAATTTCGGACTATTTCATCTCTTATAACATAAAACAGTTGTTTCAGATATCTTTATCGCGTTTCCTTTTTTTATGGATGAATATTCTGCCGTTTTCATCTTCTACTATTTCATATGGAGCTACACGATTAACAATTCCAAATCAAGAAAACATAAATAACACTTCGAATTATATTATACAACTAATAGTCCAAAAATGAAGAGCAAGAGGTAGATGGCCAAGAAGCCGAAATCTTAATGACGAACACAAATATAATCGACTAATCAGACAATTAAGATCAGCGCTACATGATGAAGGCAATGCCACATTTGAACACTACATTAGTACATTGTCTAAAGAAGATCATTAAGTATGAATAGCAACAAAAACACTTAAAGAGACCTGAACAACACAACTCACCATTTAAGAAAGATGACGTTAGTTGAGGAAGATCAGACCAAGAAAAAATGTCAACATTTTCAGAATACCACATAATAATAGTCAAGCAATAGAACACTGAAAACTTTTATTTTTAACTGTACGCCCATGAATGACTTACCATTTTTTAAGTAACACTTAATATTGCACTTGTTTATTGTATTTTTTTCATCTTTCAAGATAATTCTTATAGGGATATATGTATTTATAACATACGGTCTTATGGTCTTATTACGGCTTTAAGATTATTCGACCCAAATGTATCTTGTACCGCACTGCTAATTGAGAATTATGTTTGTAATGCGATAAGAGGTCCGGATATACGAGACACCAGTGACTCATGCCGCACTGATAAAAATCCGACAGGAATCTGTATTTCTATAAAAAAAGAATATGTAGATTAATTTGTTTTGTGTATTAATTTAGTTTAGTTTGAACAAGACTTGCAGTAAAAGATTTTTCTAAATATAGAATGTAAACCATATTCCCAATGCTTTGTGAAAGAGAACCAGTTTATAATATACCGGACGACGAAGGACTTCAACATCTAATTAATAGGATTACCACAATGTGTGATGAATATGGCCTTAAGCTAAACACCGCAAAGACAAAGGTGATGGTCGTCAGTAAAACGCCAACACAACCGGAAGTGGTAACAGCTTATGGTGAACAACTGGAGAGAACTAACAGTATCACTTACCTTGGTTGTAATCTAAATGAGAACTGGGATATGAGCAAAGAAATTAGAATACGGATAGAGAAGGCCAGAGCTGCATTCTTTAAGATGAAGAATCTGTTATGTGGAAACAATATTACTTTAAGTCTGAAAATTTGATTAGTGAGATGTTATGTGTTCCCTACTCTTTTGTATGGTGTCGAAGGTTGGACTTTGACGGATACACTTCTCAAGAAACTGGAAGCCTTTGAAATCTGGGTGTATCGGAGAACCCTACGAATAAGTTGGGTGGATAGAGTTCGTAACGAAGTTGTTTTGCATCGGATGGGAAAAGTTACGGAAGTCGTCAAAACAGTTAAAAATCGCAAACTTGAATATTTTGGCCATGTTATGCGCCACCCAGAGAGATATAATATACTCCATTTAATAATACAAGGCAAGGTAGACGGAAGAAGAGGGCCAGGTCGAAGAAGAATGTCATGGCTTAGAAACCTGAGAGATTGGCTTAACAGATCCTCTGCATCTCTTTTCCGAGCTGCCGTCAACAAAATTACTATAGCCAATTTGATAGCCAACGCTCGATAATCGAGCTCGGCACATGTAGAAGAAAAAAAGGACGACCTTATTTTAGAATATTGGTCGATGAATTGAAGTCATTGTTCAAGAAACGAATTATTCATGTGCAGATGTTTTACTATAAAAACATGTAGAACCAAAATCTCGATTAAAAAAGTTGCAACCAGTTACTCAGGATGGAACTTAACCCCATTATTGATTTTACAAGTGATAAAATGGGTCGACAAAAAACCAGTTTTATTCCTTACATCATTTAAACATAATAGTTGTATCTTGGTTTAATCAAATGAAAAGAAAAATTATACACAAGTACTAAAACCACAAACTATTCTCGATTATAACTTGGTGAAAAAGAGTGTTGATTTTAGTGATCAAGTGGCTTCTTACCAAAGCCCAATACGCAAAATTCTGAAGTGGTACCGAAAAGTGGCAGTGAAATTAATATTTAATACCTGATTTAATACCACAGTAGTCAATGCTTAGTTGCTAAATAACAGAAAACGTAAAAAAGTGACAACCTATCCTTGAGTTCAGACTGGAGTTCGCGAAGGCATTTGCAAATAAAGAAATGTTGTAACCTTCACGACAAGTTACATCCAAAAATACCATCTCAGGCAAAGCGATGTAGATAATACAAAGAGAAGAAAGTGTACAAGATGTTACAAATTTTTAAGAAGAAGCATGATTAGTAGAAAGGCCGATAGAAAAGTTAAAAAAGTTAAAACATACTCTGAAGAATGTGATGGCAAAACTGTAATATGTCTAGTGTGCTTTATTGAATCACATTAAAAAACAATTTTACTTATACAGGAACTATTATTGAGTAAAAACGTATTGTGCCTCAAGTGGCCTTATAATATTGGATAAGTTGATAGTTTCTAGTAGAACGTTTTTATTGTTAATTACCTCCGTAAAAGTGAGTTATAGTATTTATAAAAAAATGGATGTAAATAATATACCTTCGACATCTAAAAAAGCTAGATTTGAACATAAACGTAGATTGACCACTGCTGAATTACAATCATTGTTAGAAGCATCTCGCGAAGACAATGTAGATTAAACGAATGGTGGAAGTGACCCTGATTGACTCTGATGAAATATTTGCACAAAGTCGTTCAGAAAAATCGAGGATTGCGTTTTGGAAAGAGACAACACAAACAGAATTTAAGACTTTTCTCGGGCTTATGTTCCATATGGGTACAATTAAGATGAACCTTCTGAATGACTACTGAAAAAGTATGGGTAACTTCTATAATAGTGTTGACTTGACTAGACAATTGATCATAGCCCATATTAAGAAATAACCGAATAGACAATCCTCACTTGTCAAAGAAACTAAAAAAACGTGAAGTGGTCTAAAAACTAAAAAGTCCCCTATTCAAACTGGTTTTTAATAAAAAATTTAATAATATGTTAAAGTTTTTTTAATATACCCTAAAACTGAAAGCGCAAAGAATCGATTGCAAGTTACAAAATACTTGTAGTCATACTGTTTGGACAAGTACAGTTGTTTAAATAATCGGTTTCTGTGATAAACAAATTGAATAAATTGTAAAATATTTTTTGATCTGCGTGATATTTAGCACACTTTAATAACTCATCAATTGCCATAATTTCAAGTAGCTATATTACCTGTCGTTAGGCAAAAAACAAAGTTATTAACATTTATAAATTACTACAAACATAATATCTTACAGTTTACGGTTTTTTCGTTTTTTCTTATCTCAATTATTTATGTATTTAAATTTGGTATTTGTCTACATAAAAAACTTTTTATGGTCTACAACATTTTATTTGAATTGTTTTTCTTTAGAATGTATACAAAACGTTTTATAAGCAAACAATTATTTTCTTTTTGCCTTTTAAGATTGTTTAAAAAAACAAAGCAAAATCAACTTTAGTCAACTCAGTCTTTACGAATTTTTCGTCGGCTACCCCTCATACTATTTAGAATTTATATTTCTGTATAAGATTTTTTTAAACTATTTAGCGAGGTTCCGTGAACTACTTTCTTATGGCAAAGTCAAATATTATTTTTCTATGTGATTAAGCCACAATTATTGGTCGATATTGAGATGAAAATTACATTTTTAATTAACTAATATTTAACGATATGTTTTCCAATATTTAACCTTGTTTATTGTACAAATTATGTAAAAATGTGTATACACATTTTGTACAAAAAACGTTTTTTGAGAACGATTTCCTGAATGGAAATCAAAATGTCAAACATTAAATAATTAAAAATGTAATTCTCATCACAATCACAACCAATATTTTTGACTTAATCCCATAAAAACCTAATATTTATCTTAAACTATTCACTGATAGCTTCGATAAAACAGGTTGGAAATTAAAATATGTAAAATATTCCCCGACACAACTCTCTGGGAAAAAATATCTAAATAAATAGATATAACAACTGAACATTGATATAAAAAAACCTGTTAGTTGACCCCAGCCGGCTGAAATCAGCCGGCTGGCAGGTAGATTCAATGTCTTTATTATTTGAACTTGACCGACCGACCAAACCGATCGATATTTTTATGTTTTCAAATATAATTTTAAGTATTAATACTGGCAACATCTATTGGCTTTAAAATGATACCAAATACAATAATTTTACCTTCCGAGGTTACAATGATGGTTTGATGTAAAAAATTTAATATAAAAAAAAATCGGATTATTGAAAAACCGACAACGGTGCCAAGCCTACAAAGGTGCTCTAAACGAACATACACGACTTATAAATAGGAAATGATAGCATTTCTTGGTGATGCTAAACTACTGCAACGTGAAAAGAGCTCTAAATGATAGCGGGATGTATATATATATTTATATATATATATATATATATATATATATATATATATATATATATATATATATATATATATATATTTATATATATATATATATATATATTTATATATATATATATATATTTATATATATATTTATATATATATATATATATATATATATATATATATATATATATATATATATATATATATATATATATATATATATATATATATATATATATATATATATTCGACCGATACTCGACGTTTCGGCACTCATTTTGGGTAATAAATTCTCAACGCGGTTCTTCCCGACAACTAAGTAATTTTCATTCATCTGACCGCGGAAATTTATCCAAACATGTGTCTTACGAAAACTAATACTATAATTCCCTAATAGTGAATTTCCTGACTAAATTCAAAAAAAATTAAATATTCATATTTTGCGCCACTTTGTACGCAACCATATAACAGTCGAAAACTAGTTATCCACAACAAAAAATATAACAAAGATAAACAAGTGTCTTTCTGACATAAATCAAACATCAAAATAATAATTATTATCAATCACGATTCCTACAAAATTAAATAAAATTAAAATATTGTAATTACATATACAGAGTGGCCCAAAAGTCTGGAAACGACCAATTATCTCGTAAATTGCTAGTCATAATTTTACAAAATTTGAGGTACACCTATTTTGGGATACGGAGATTCCATATTTGATATTTGCAATGTTGCCAGATTTGCCGTTTCTCTTATATTATTAGTAACTTTGGTTTTTCAAATTCATCACCCTGTATATTCAGTTATTATTGGAATCTATTCAATACGAGTTCAAACATATGTAACACTTATGATTTTATGTAGTCTGGAAGGTGTTAAATCATAAAACAGTGCAAAATATGTAGATTTTAATAAATTTTAATATTTAAATGTAGAACGCTGTGTTTTTGACATTTTTTCACCATTTACATTATTAACTAAAACTGATAGTAGTTGTGTTTTGAAAAGTTCTGCAAGATACATTGCTTCTCTAAAATGGTTCTTCACGAAAAAGAGGCCAAATTAAAAACCCAAACGGGCTATGTCATGAAGACAAAGTCTTCATGACATAGCCCGTTTGGGTTTTTAATTTATATACCTTTTATAAAGGATTTTTATTTAAATTTTTTGTTACATATGGTTGAACTCGTATTGAATAGTAGATTCTAATAATGACTGAATATACAGGGCGATAAATTTGAAAAACCAAAGTTAGTAATAATATAAGAGAAACAGCAAATCTGACAACATTGCAAATATCAAATATGGAAACTCCGTATCCCAAAATATGTGTACCTCGAATTTTGTACAATTATGACTAGTAATTTACGAGATAATGACCGTTTCCAGACTTTTGGGCCACTCTGTATACTTTAAATAAGTTAAGTATAATGTTTTGTGAATTTCAAAATTTACCACAGTTTCTACCTACTTGTCGTAAAAGCAGACTAAACGGAGAGGCAGCCCTTCTCTTGGCCGGTCGCGGCCGCTAATTCTTGTGAGCCGAGCGCGACGGGACAGGAGAGGGAATGCTAAGAAGGGTGAACGGAACTTGCGCACCCGGACCCATTTCCAGCCATCCACCTATCTAAGTTCCAGCCCTTCGATGACTCGGGTCCTTGATATTCCACTTCGCTTCACCCTGTATTGGGTGTAATGACTTCAATCTTTAATATCGTCCTCCCTTGGACAAACTCTTGTTCTTTGGCTTTTGGCCTTTTCGCTATACAGCACTTAGTGAAGGCAGCTGAGTTCTTCTTTTACGCTAACACTAGGAATCAGCCAGTGTTACCGCGTCCAACAACGGGGGCGGTGTTGTCGTGTATCAGTGTCATAAGACACCACCGCTCAGAGGAGTAAACCCCGGTAAGAATCCGATACCACACGGTGTCAGGCGATCCGTTCCTAAGTGGTGAATGGTCTAGCGTCAGACGGCCGCAAACGGAACCTTGTGAGAACTGGCGAAACTCCGCTGTATTTCCCGACAGTATAATTTCGTCGTTATTCGTGGGAACTATATGGACAAGTATTGAACAAGGTAGAAAAAAAAAACGAAGAGAAAAAGGAGCAAGCTGGAACAAGCTATGAATGCGATGATATGGTGTACATCAATAGCGAAGGGAACAAAGGGAAAGGCCTCAGCCAAGACGAAAAGAGGAAGAAGAAGATTATGATCTTCGGAAGAAGCAGATTTGTTGTAAGATCTCAGGCCAGGGGTAGGAACCTGAACAAGAGGGATATCTTCCAGGAGAGGCAACCTTGCAAAGGAGCTCCTCACTTGGTGAGAAAATACCCAGGGAGAAGGAGGAAAGCTTTGACATAACGATCATGGTAAGGACAATGGAGAAACTTATCAGCTTTACAAATAGTTTAATGAAACTAATTTCCGACCATACCGAAAAAAAAATTCACCGAAGCTATGAAGAGCACTTTCAGACAAGTCGCCCTCGGTAGCATTGAGAAACGAAAAAAGGTAGTGAAAAAAACCGGTGAAGAGGTTACGACGAAGGAGGCGACAAGTGTGCTCACACAGGGACTTTGAGGGAGTTCTCTCATGAAAAACTTAATGAAAAAAAGATAGAAATGATCCCAAAGGTCTTGATCTCAGGAAAAAATGCTTTGAAAAAATTAAGGAAGTCATATAAGTCGAATGGAAAGAAGATCACTATACGGTCATCAAAACGGGAAGAGGGAATAAAGTTGCAGGCGACTTGGTAGTGGTCATGAAACCTGGACTTTTCGGTGAGGGGAAAAGGTTCCACGACCTGATAAAAAAACCGGAACTGGGAGTATGTAGAGGAGGTCCATATAGACTACGACAAGTGGAGTACCTATAACTCTCTACTATAACCACAATTACAAGGAAGGGCCAGGAGGAAGAGAACCGGGGAAGCTCAGAGCATTTTCATGATCCCTGTGAAAAAAAGGTAGACTAAAATGGACGGGGACAAGAGACTACTGGCAATTTTGTCCTAATTGAGGAAAGGCAATGAGATTATAGAGACCAGAGAGGCATTCCTCAGGAGAGAGGGGTGCTACAGAGGTAGGAACGTCAGGAAGCTCCTTTAAGTCACATTTAGAGGTATGAACCTCCACCTCGTGCTGGACGAGTGTAAACGCGAAGAAACGAGAACGAGGACGCTCAAGGTGATCATGAACAGAGGCGGAAAATATTACGCTGTGTTACCCAAAAAATCAAGGGTAGCATAGAGACCACATCCTCGAAGTGGCAGGGAAAGAACCGACCGAGCACCTGAAGAAGACTATTGTGGCCCGTAAGAAGGGAAACACGGTAACGGACGTCCAGATCTAAGTGGACATATTTAACATAGACGATGTCACAAAGGAAGAAATTCTGAGGCAGGTCCGGAGATATACCGACAACAGGAGGCCTACTGACGTTAACTTGTCTCTATAAGGGAAAATAGAGACGGGAACATAAACGTCACGGTCGGACTGATGCGGATCGCAGATAAGAAGGCACTGGAAAAAGGGCAGGTACCCATCGACTGGAACTCGTGCAAGATACGAGAGAGACTGCATGGCCAGCGCTGCTTTAGATGCCTGCAGTTCGGACATAGTAAAATCGACTGCAAGGGAAAAAACGGGGCTGACTTTTAAAGAATCCGGGCACAAAGCCGACAGCTTACGATGCCCGGAGTATAGAAAACTCATCCCGGAAAAGCGGTGTCTCAAGGGAGACCCTGCCAGAAGGGAGGAGGAAATAGTGGGTGAAAGCACCTAGGACCAGGAATCAGACAGCGAATTAGTTAGAGAGTTAAGAACCATTTAATATGAAGTTTCTACATTTAAATGTAGAAAGGGAAGCACGAAGGGAATATTATGACATGATACTCTTTCAGGAGTCCAATGTAAAGTTGGCCCTAAAGATAGGGCCGCCATATCTGATGTGGCCGTATACGTGGTAAATCGAGGAGTAGGCTTCACCAGACACTCCGTTAAGAACGTGTATGTTAAGGTATATGTCAGAAACCTGCTGGTGTACAATTTCTATGTTTCACCAAACATCCCGCTTCGAGTATATGAAGAGTACATTATGCAAAAGGCTAGGACGAAGACTGTACCAGTCGTCATAACCGGTGACTTGAATGCGAAGGATAGTCCATGGAACCCACGAGTGCAAGATGAGAGAGGAAAATACCTATCAGAATGGATCCACGCCGTGAGGCTTACCGTGCTAAATGACGGTAAGGCACCTACATTCATGAAGTAATAGTAAATCCTTTTTAGACATCTCACTGGTTTTAACGCCACTTCTAAACAGGGTCGTAAGCCGGACTGTTTTGAAAGAAGAGTAGCTCAGCTTACACAAGTATGTGAGTTTTGAGATAGCGAGCAGAAGACAGAAACGGAAAGATGGGGATATCAATCTAAAGAAATATTTAAATGATGAGGTTTTTGTAGATGCTTTTGGCTTAATTGGTTCAGGATGTGAGTGAGTTGATTGAGAGTCTAAGTGCGGCACAGAAGTTGGCTGGTGTAAGGTCAAATGGGAGGTATGAAAAGAACAAACCATACTGGTGGAACGAGCGGCTTGAACATCTTAGAACAAATTGCATGGGAGTAAGAAGAAGGCACTATAAGAGGTTAAGAAGAATGCAAGTAGGAGATAGGCGTGAAATTGTTACCGGTTTCGTAGAGGTGGAACCCCTTACTGAGTTGGAACTCGGCGAGGCTGTTGGACGGATAAATATCCGAAAGGTACCTGGCACAGATGGAGACTCGCCGCACTAAAATACCCGCAGGTTTTCCTGAGATTGCTAAACAAACTGCTTGAACAGCAGCAGTTTCCAACACGTTTGAAAGACACTAAGTTGGTCCTTATCCCGAAAGGTAGATGTGACTAGAAAGAGGTTCGCTTTCGGCCATTTTGTCTTCTTAGTTCGGAAGCTAAATTGTACGAACGGCATGTGAAAGGCCGCCTTGAGTAAAAGTTTGAAGAAATGTATGCGCTAAGGGACCGCCAATATGGTTTTAGGGCCAAAAGTTCCGCCATAGATGCGGTCACAGAAGTGACATTTTTAGTCACGCAGGATACAAAGAGATAGGTGGCTCTCATCCTGTTTGACGACAAAAATGTCTTAAACACGGTTCATGGACAAATCATGTACAAGCTCCTTCCCATATCAGTTGGCCCACCTATGGAATTTGCAGTCTAAATCGATTACCATGCAAATTATACTCTGCATGTTTTTATAAGTTCCCATATTAATTAATATGGCATTTTTATTAATATTTAATAAAAACATTAACCGTATGGTTTTTTATTTTTTTTTTGTCAACAATAAAAAAAAGACTATAGCGGGATAAGACGGTCAAAAGTGCCCCCGCACCGATCAGCACCGCGACTTGTGTTTTCAATAAAGCATATAAAAACATGACTTCATACAAATTTTTAGCTTCCCAGAGCCCATAGAACTTCTTAAATCTAAAAAAGAAGCTTTTTTCGACTTTATTTTTTCTGGACACAATTTTGCTTTAAAAAATCTGAAAAAATTCGTGAAGATGTATCTTTCAAATACAAAATAGCCTGATTTTTTTCAAATTTTTATATTGAAAATTGAGCTCAGGAAAAATTATTGAAATTTTCAATAATTTTTTAGGTTATGTTAATAATTTTTGGCTAACTTTTAAATAGTATTTTTTTATGTATTTTTTCTTTTAAATGGCCAAGACAGAATTTTCAATTTTTGTGCGGAAAGGATCGAAAAATAAAAAAAACCGTTTTTTATTCATTTATTTGCACATAACCTCAAAACTCAGTTGGTAATTCAACATTTTTTCTTCCACATTATCAAAATTTATTGTAAAAGTCTCCATTTAACTCTTTCATAAAGATAAAATTCGAAAATACCACATTTTTTTATCCTTTTCGCACTTTTTTTTACCTTACCTCAAAATCAGATAGTTCGATGTATGCTTTTCCGTCTATTTTTCTATGATGATTCTATGAATCATCATTGTAAAAATAATTATTTTTAACTTACAAATTATCAACTTGCGAAAAATTTTATTTTTTCTAATATTTTCTCACTTTATTGGCTCATAACCTTAAAATCTAGTAGCTAAATGATCGAAATTACGCGTAATTTTGATCGCTCCCTTCAATTTTATTATACCACTTGCCTTTTTTTTTCTTAAATAGTCAAAACTCGAAAAAAAAATGATAGAGCACGCCTATAGGATGTCCATCCCTTTGTCCTAAAATCCGTTGCGAGTTAATATCGAAAATCTCGAGTCGTATTGAAATTCTCGTAGTAGTTGGTCAAATCGAAGTTTAGAGTTAATTATTATAATTGCTATATGTACTATACGCGCGCGTATCATACTCTATGGGCTAACACAGTCAAAGCGATACGAAGGCGATGACGAAACGAAGGCGATACGAAGGCGACACTAAGACGAAAACAGTGGCGACAACAGCAATGTCTGCTACTTGCATGATCCGTAACCAAGCCAAAAAATGTTTTTTTAAATATTTACCCACTTTATTGGCTCACAACCTTAAAATCTAGTAGCTATATGATCGAATTTTCGCGTATACTTGATCGCACCCTTCAATTTTGTTATACCACTTGTCCTTTTTTTTTTAAATGGTCAAATCTTGAAAAAACTGTTTCTAAGCATTATTTCTATTCTTGACTCGTTAATTGCATAATGTGATATATATCACCTCGGTAGGACAAGAATATTATTAGCCTCTCTCTCTATAAGAAACTAGCCTCAGCCTGCTATGCAATAAGATCTGTTTCGAATTCAATCAATTTAGAATCTTCAAAAATTTCATATTTTCTTTGTTCGAGTCTCAACTTCGATGTGGTCTTCCTTTTAGGGGTTGTTGTACAGTTGTCCAATCAGTTGTAATTTCTTAAATAAAAAAAGTAATAAGGCATCTGTTTGGCCTCAGAAGAACTACACATTGCAGAGCCTACTTCAAAGATCACAGAATTTTAACACTTCCTTCTTTGTATATTTTAGAAACTGCTTAGTTCGTGAACATCTACATGTCTTTCCATCAAGACCTAATCATGACTACTCCACCATTGAAAATTCAACCTTTGATGCTTATTTAGAGTCTTTGTAAGCTTTGTCCATAAAATTGTAAAATTTTCAATGACAATAAAGCATATTTCTATTCTATTCCCATCCAGGTTATGTTTATCAATGTCTATGATGGTCTTTTAGAATGAGGTGGAATAAGGAATATTTACTTGCATTCTATAAACATTCAGAAGTGGTTAATTAGAATTAATTATGGAAAAAATTTAAGATATTACAGCGAACTGTTATACAACGAGAATCAATTTTTAACTTTACGTAAATTGTTCTGTTACAAAGCCCTTATACACATACATGAAACAAAAAAGGATAATATTAAACATTAGCAATCATGCGCATCAAACTAGTTATACAAGGAATAATGCAATTTTACCTAAATGTAATAAATCCATACTCCAGAAATATGTTGGCTACATAGGGCCCAAATGATACAATTGTAAGTGCTCATATGTAACTGTTTATATTTATACATTTGTTAAATATTTGTTTGTTTGTATATATATTTTTTAAGTCCCACGCACAAGGGATGCTACTTTTATGGTAGCTCTACTTCAGTGATTTTTCATGTTTATTTAGTATTCAGTATGCTTATTTCTTGTAAATCTATATTATAATGTAAGCTTCCTAAATAAACATTATTATGAGTATTAATTACAATAAATTTCTATTATTATTGTGTTTTATTACAACTTTTTACCCTTCCCTACCGCAAATTTGATATATCCAGGTGAATTGAATGTAGTACTGTACAATCAGAAGTTTTAGACACCCCAGATGCACAGAAAGAGAAATCGAAGGGGTATACGTGTATATTAATTGCAACAAATTTCTATTATTATTCTGTTTTATTACAACTTTTTACCCTTTCCTACCATAAATTTGATATGTCCTGGCGAATTGAATTTAGTACAGTACAACCAGAAGTTTCAGAGACCCCAGATGCACAGAAAGAAATCGAAGGGGTCGGGTATACAGTCATTCTAGCCGCAGCTGCAGAGTTTCTACGCGCAGCGAAAATATCGTGGTGTTGGAGGTTAATAGATATTTACGTTCAAAGAAATTCCTCAAAAGGAAACAAAAAAAAGGCATAAGACATAGTTAATAGAACTTTCAAAAGTATAATTCTGTATTGATAAGTAAAAAAGTCTTGAGTCAAAAATATAGATTTTGAGTGATGAAGTTATTCATTAACCTTAAAAAAACGATAAAAAGTAATAGAAATCGACTGCTTTTCATCTCTATTTTGAAATTAACTCTCAAATTCAATCGCTATTTATCCGTTTTTTAACGTACTAAAATACTTTTAGTACGTTGATTTGTTTGTTAAAAAAACCAATTGATACTTTTGACTTAGGACCTTTTTAATTTATTATCAGTACAGAATTGATATATAAGTTATATTAAATTTTACAGAAAAAATACAATTCATACAAAACATATTCTACTTAAAAAATGATAACTTCGTTTCTCAGTGTAACTATAATTTGACTACAGTTTTGAACGACTTCCTCATTACTTTTCTTAGTGTACTAAGTAGTTTAACTGTCACTGTCACTCCGAAATTTCTGTCCTCCGAACATCAAAGGTACCGACAAAGCTTTCGCTTCTTGTTGGGTTGATGTATTCTGTGATAATAGTATGAGATATCACTAAGATAGAAGAATGAGGAAAATAATAATACCAATTAGTAAAAATAATTGCAGCTTATAGAAATAAAAATTCTCGAAATAATTATTAAAAACATTTCTGAAAATTTTTGTTTGTAAATAAAGTTTGGAACTTATTATTTAGTTTTTATTTACGCATAATTTATTTTGAATTAAGACCTCTGATAACATTTATGTTTGTTTTAGCTGGTGTCAAAGCTGGAGTAGTGGGAGCAATGGCTTTGCAGCATTTTCAACAGCTATTGATTATTATATGCATAGTAGATTCTGATTTTATGTTTTACACATTGTAGATAATATTGTATAATGTATGTTGTAAATAAATCGTTAATTACTATTTGGCTATTATAATTATATATATATATATATATATATATATATATATATATATATATATGTGTGTGTGTGTGTGTATGTATGTGTGTGTATGAGTGGGGGGGGGGGGCGCCAATTACGATACATTAACCCCGATTGTCAGCGGTATTACAGTTCAATAGCCCAGCCGAAAGCTGAAAAGAAACTTAAAGAAGAAAAGAAACTTGTACTAAAAAGGAATGCATCCAAGCATCACCCTATTACTGTTAGCAAATTTCATCTTATTTCTAATTCTAATATCATTTCACAAGTATCATCCTTTAGAATAAGCGATTCTCTCTAAACAATTTTTGAATCTAATATAAAATCTAGTGAAAATATTAAACTAGATGTACGTTTAATTGACAATAATCATATTTTTAAGTCCATAAATTTGTTTGAAATACCTTCTATAATTATTACACCAGCATCCATTTCAAATAATTCTAATATGGCACCCATTTTTGATATTAATAAAGACCTTTCTATCGTACCAGAGTACGACGGCAATCCAAATGAACTCCACAATTTTATTGATGTTATTTCCATGCTTCTAAACCATTTATGGGATCATACAAATCCCGAAAATTTTTGAAAATCACATGCTTACCCGAGGAATTATGAACAAAATTAAAGGAAGAACCAGAGAAATTATTATTTTATACGGCTGTAAAGACCGGCCGTCAATAAAATCAATTCTTGTCCATAATTTTGCAGACCAACGTAACAAACTCATTAACTAGAGATTTAGTCAATCTTCGTCAAGCTCCAAACGAAACCCTCATCAATTTCATTAAAAAGTTATGAGTCTTTTAAATACTATTTCAAATCATACATATTGAATCACACACAGAAAACGAGGAAGTTAAAAGAAGTAAAAAAGAATTTTTCCAACAACAAGCTCTAACCACATTTTTGGCAGGCCTATGAGAACCCCATTCGATCCATGAGACCACCGAATCTCGCTCTTGCTTTCCCATATATTCAGGAAGAAAATAACATTAGGTATCTCTAAAAAACTCATAATTATTCCTTATCATCTTCTAGTAGACCACCTGCGACTTCACAAACACAGAGATCCAATTTAACTCATACACCCGCTCCTACACGATGGCAGCCTAAGGTGCCCAAGCCCCAATGACCACAGCTTATCTTAAGACCAAATCAAATGCCTGTGCAACAACAACCATTCAACAATAGTCCAAGAGGGACATTTTAACCCCCTAGATTCCAACAAAATCATCAAATCACTCCATATGCACAAAATTCTAGGGCTAATTAACCCAATTTTCATAAACCAGTTTCATCTCAATCATATAAGCCAACACCTATCCTACCTAACTTCCGCTCTCAACAAACAGCCAGCCCCCGATTCACCGTTGAAGAACTCTTTAATATCGAACAAGAGGAAAATAATTACGATGAGGGTGTAGACAATGACACATGCCCAGATTACCCTTATTTAAAGAAGAAAGCCAAGAATATGAGGAACATGGTACAATGAATACACAAGGTATGATATTGCGTATGACATTTGACAGCTGGCCCAGGAGTGTGACGTAGTTAAGATCGCCTGAATCACCTCGAACCCATTATTACAGCTTAACGTACACATTAATTTGAAATTATGGATAAAAGTGATCTAATTTTTTTTTAAATGTTTTGTTTTGGTTATAATTGAATAAAAAATATATTTTCAGTAGCGTAAAACCTTTACTTCTCTTAGAGATTCAGGCAAAATATTTATTTTTGTTTTCATACATATAGTAATAATATAAGTACTCTTTTTGTATGCAAATCCCTTGAAATTTAAAAATTTTCTGCAGAGGAAATACTGTGAATAGGTAAATAGTAGTAGATTTGCTTATTCTGATTCACTGTCACTCACCGATTATTATATGCAAAATTTACTTATCAAACAATATAATAATATGAAAATAAGACACAAATTAGTTCAAACGCAAAACACAATAATATCGACTTTACACCGGCAATACAGAAAGCTTGTATAAAAACAAAAGTTCAACAATAATATCGGTTATCAATGGTGACTATTGCAAGTTATGAGATAATAAATATCTTTTAAAGTATCTTAATACTGACTGAGTCATCTATTTTATAATAGAAAAAAATTTTGATATATGCTTTATATATGTGTAGATATACGAAAATGGTTGCGTTTCGATTTAATTTGAGTCTCTTACCACTCCCTGACACGTGTTTCTGGGTCTTCCCGTCATCAGAGAGAGCTTGTAAGAAAACTCAAACTAAACCAAAACGCACCGACTACTCTAGCAATTATAGAAAAAATAATTACCAGAGTATGCCACTAGAGACATCTAGCATCTAGTAATGAAAGATGAAGTTAAATGTGTCGATAGCAATTAAAGTAAACTGTATACTCACGCTTAATCAAGCCATTAAGAGCGATGCTGGGAATATTTATATTCCACTATGCATCAACAATTTACTTATATAAATTACCATCTTTCTTGTACTCATTGCGTCGAGTAAGAACGGTAGATATACGAAAATGGTTGCGTTTCGATTTAATTTGAGTCTCTTACCACTCCCTGACACGTGTTTCTGGGTCTTCCCGTCATCAGAGAGAGCTTGTAAGAAAACTCAAACTAAACCAAAACGCACCGACTACTCTAGCAATTATAGAAAAAATAATTACCAGAGTATGCCACTAGAGACATCTAGCATCTAGTAATGAAAGATGAAGTTAAATGTGTCGATAGCAATTAAAGTAAACTGTATACTCACGCTTAATCAAGCCATTAAGAGCGATGCTGGGAATATTTATATTCCACTATGCATCAACAATTTACTTATATAAATTACCATCTTTCTTGTACTCATTGCGTCGAGTAAGAACGGTAGATATACGAAAATGGTTGCGTTTCGATTTAATTTGAGTCTCTTACCACTCCCTGACACGTGTTTCTGGGTCTTCCCGTCATCAGAGAGAGCTTGTAAGAAAACTCAAACTAAACCAAAACGCACCGACTACTCTAGCAATTATAGAAAAAATAATTACCAGAGTATGCCACTAGAGACATCTAGCATCTAGTAATGAAAGATGAAGTTAAATGTGTCGATAGCAATTAAAGTAAACTGTATACTCACGCTTAATCAAGCCATTAAGAGCGATGCTGGGAATATTTATATTCCACTATGCATCAACAATTTACTTATATAAATTACCATCTTTCTTGTACTCATTGCGTCGAGTAAGAACGGTAGATATACGAAAATGGTTGCGTTTCGATTTAATTTGAGTCTCTTACCACTCCCTGACACGTGTTTCTGGGTCTTCCCGTCATCAGAGAGAGCTTGTAAGAAAACTCAAACTAAACCAAAACGCACCGACTACTCTAGCAATTATAGAAAAAATAATTACCAGAGTATGCCACTAGAGACATCTAGCATCTAGTAATGAAAGATGAAGTTAAATGTGTCGATAGCAATTAAAGTAAACTGTATACTCACGCTTAATCAAGCCATTAAGAGCGATGCTGGGAATATTTATATTCCACTATGCATCAACAATTTACTTATATAAATTACCATCTTTCTTGTACTCATTGCGAAATCGAAACGCAACCATTTTCGTATATCTACCGTTCTTACTCGACGCAATGAGTACAAGAAAGATGGTAATTTATATAAGTAAATTGTTGATGCATAGTGGAATATAAATATTCCCAGCATCGCTCTTAATGGCTTGATTAAGCGTGAGTATACAGTTTACTTTAATTGCTATCGACACATTTAACTTCATCTTTCATTACTAGATGCTAGATGTCTCTAGTGGCATACTCTGGTAATTATTTTTTCTATAATTGCTAGAGTAGTCGGTGCGTTTTGGTTTAGTTTGAGTTTTCTTACAAGCTCTCTCTGATGACGGGAAGACCCAGAAACACGTGTCAGGGAGTGGTAAGAGACTCAAATTAAATCGAAACGCAACCATTTTCGTATATCTACCGTTCTTACTCGACGCAATGAGTACAAGAAAGATGGTAATTTATATAAGTAAATTGTTGATGCATAGTGGAATATAAATATTCCCAGCATCGCTCTTAATGGCTTGATTAAGCGTGAGTATACAGTTTACTTTAATTGCTATCGACACATTTAACTTCATCTTTCATTACTAGATGCTAGATGTCTCTAGTGGCATACTCTGGTAATTATTTTTTCTATAATTGCTAGAGTAGTCGGTGCGTTTTGGTTTAGTTTGAGTTTTCTTACAAGCTCTCTCTGATGACGGGAAGACCCAGAAACACGTGTCAGGGAGTGGTAAGAGACTCAAATTAAATCGAAACGCAACCATTTTCGTATATCTACCGTTCTTACTCGACGCAATGAGTACAAGAAAGATGGTAATTTATATAAGTAAATTGTTGATGCATAGTGGAATATAAATATTCCCAGCATCGCTCTTAATGGCTTGATTAAGCGTGAGTATACAGTTTACTTTAATTGCTATCGACACATTTAACTTCATCTTTCATTACTAGATGCTAGATGTCTCTAGTGGCATACTCTGGTAATTATTTTTTCTATAATTGCTAGAGTAGTCGGTGCGTTTTGGTTTAGTTTGAGTTTTCTTACAAGCTCTCTCTGATGACGGGAAGACCCAGAAACACGTGTCAGGGAGTGGTAAGAGACTCAAATTAAATCGAAACGCAACCATTTTCGTATATCTACCGTTCTTACTCGACGCAATGAGTACAAGAAAGATGGTAATTTATATAAGTAAATTGTTGATGCATAGTGGAATATAAATATTCCCAGCATCGCTCTTAATGGCTTGATTAAGCGTGAGTATACAGTTTACTTTAATTGCTATCGACACATTTAACTTCATCTTTCATTACTAGATGCTAGATGTCTCTAGTGGCATACTCTGGTAATTATTTTTTCTATAATTGCTAGAGTAGTCGGTGCGTTTTGGTTTAGTTTGAGTTTTCTTACAAGCTCTCTCTGATGACGGGAAGACCCAGAAACACGTGTCAGGGAGTGGTAAGAGACTCAAATTAAATCGAAACGCAACCATTTTCGTATATCTACCGTTCTTACTCGACGCAATGAGTACAAGAAAGATGGTAATTTATATAAGTAAATTGTTGATGCATAGTGGAATATAAATATTCCCAGCATCGCTCTTAATGGCTTGATTAAGCGTGAGTATACAGTTTACTTTAATTGCTATCGACACATTTAACTTCATCTTTCATTACTAGATGCTAGATGTCTCTAGTGGCATACTCTGGTAATTATTTTTTCTATAATTGCTAGAGTAGTCGGTGCGTTTTGGTTTAGTTTGAGTTTTCTTACAAGCTCTCTCTGATGACGGGAAGACCCAGAAACACGTGTCAGGGAGTGGTAAGAGACTCAAATTAAATCGAAACGCAACCATTTTCGTATATCTACCGTTCTTACTCGACGCAATGAGTACAAGAAAGATGGTAATTTATATAAGTAAATTGTTGATGCATAGTGGAATATAAATATTCCCAGCATCGCTCTTAATGGCTTGATTAAGCGTGAGTATACAGTTTACTTTAATTGCTATCGACACATTTAACTTCATCTTATATATGTGTCTTTATACAAATGGTGTTTAGTTACTATTTATTTATACTGTATAGTATATAGTATATAGTAGTTATTTGCCATTGTATATCTGGTTTTGTACCTTTTTCAAAGTACGCTGTGCAATTGTTTGTTGCAATAGTGACAATGAAGATAAAATCTTCAGGTTTCATACATTTCCTAAAGATAGCATGACCAGAAAACTGTGGATTATATCTTGTTGTAGATAGGATAATTTTAATTGTAATACTGCAAGAATTTGTTATACACATTTTAAAACTGAAGATTACCAAAGAAATCTACAACAGGAACTTTTAAATTACGTTTCTAAAAAGGGTCTAAAACTCAAACCTGAGGCAGTACTTAGTCTTTATTTACCTAAATCAACATCGGCTACCCTTTTAACCAACCAAAAGAAACGCGTACAAGGAGGCGAACACAGAGAGTCCAAAAAGTATGTTGAGCAGCTTCTTACTACTTCTAGGTTAACGACGTAAGTCTAAATCTTTATTAATTATTAGTCATGAAAAAAAAAAAAAAAAATTTTAATTTGCTACATACAACATTAGAACCATGAGAACGAACGACCATCTTGAGGAATTAGAGCAGGAACTAGGGGCTATTAAATGGGATATTGTAAGCTTATGTGAAACGAGACTTCAAGGAGAGAAAAAGACCACCCTAAAATCTGGGCACACTTTATACCAATATAATTCAGAAGAGAATCACGGTCAAGGAGGAGTGGCTTTCATGGTCAACCGAAGAATAGAACACCAGATTGTAAAATACTCAGCAGTGTCGGAAAGAGTGATATATCTTGTATTAGAACTGAATAAACGATATAGCTTACAAATAATACAATGCTATGCTCCAACTTCCACTGCGGATGACGAGTCAATAGAACAACTCTACGAAGATATAACGCGAGCTAAAGACCTAGAAAAAACACATTATGTTATCATCACCGGAGATTTTAATGCAAAAATAGGGCGGCGAATACCAGGCGACTCAGACTACATAGGAAACTTTGGTCTAGGCAACAGAAACACCAGAGGAGAGACATTAGCAAATTTCATAAGAACCGAAAAAATGTTTTGCCTGAACACGTTCTATAAAAAACAAATACAAAGAAAGTGGACATGGCGTAGCCCGAACGGCCAGGTTAAGAATGAAATAGATTTTATCCTTTCCAGTGATAGATCAATATGTAAAAACATCGAGGTGCTGAACAAATTTAATACTGGCAGTGACCATAGACTAGTTCGTGCCGATATACATATTAACGTAAAGAGAGAAAGACAAAAACTATTAACAACAAACCCTTTACCGACGGCAGACATCCTAGCCAGTAATAAAGAGAAATATCAAGAGGAATTAGCACGGAAACTAGTAGCAAATACCTTTGAACACAAGAATATAGATGAACTAGCTGAGAAAATAACTAAAGACATACAAACAGTCACTAAGAAACTTTGTTGCAGAATAAGAAAACAAAAAGAAGCTAAACTAAAACCCGAGACTCTAGAACAGATAGAGAAAAGAAGAAGAACGAACAGAGATAACCCGGACTATAAAGCGCTCAACAGAAGTGTTAAGAAAAATATTCGAAAAGACCTCAGAGCTTATAGAACAAACCAGATTCTTGAAACCATAGAGAACAATAAGAACATGAAAGTACTAAAAACATGTAAATCCGCTGGCAGGAATAAAATCATAAAGATAAAAGACGACCGTGGAACATTGTGCTCGCATAAGGAAGAGATCGTTAGAGAAATCCGAAAATTTTACGAGAAGCTGTATACTTCTACTATTCCGAACCCCGGGATACCAACAAAACATATCTTAAATGTGGGCTCAGAGGATCTCCCTGAAATAATAACATCAGAAATTAGAGCCGCCCTAAAACAAATGAAAAATGGGAAAACACCAGGAGAAGATAAAATTACTTCAGAGATGCTAAAAATGGGAGGCACTGCATTAGAAGAGGCAATGAGAGCATTACTGAATAAATGCCTATTGGAAGGACAAATACCAAAAGCATGGAAAAATGCGGAAGTCATTCTACTCCATAAAAAAGGAGACGCCGCAAATATAGAAAACTACCGACCAATAAGCTTGTTGTCACACCTTTACAAACTACTAACCCGAATAATAACAAATAGATTGACAGCTAGCTAGATGCATACCAACCGGTGGAGCAAGCAGGCTTTCGTATGGGTTTTAGCACTATCGATCACTTGCAAACAATCCGGACAGTTATTGAAAAAACAATAGAGTACAACATACCACTACATATGGCATTTGTCGACTATAACAAAGCATTCGACAGTATCGAGAAATGGGCTTTCTTAACAGCACTGGACGACGCCAGAGTAGATTCAAGATATGCTGAATATGCCTCCTTAAGAATATATACGATGATGCTACTTTTCACGTAAAAATAGATGATGATCTGGAAACTATGAAAATAGACCTTGGCAAAGGCGTGAGACAGGGTGACACCATCTCACCCAAGTTATTTACTTTGGCATTAGAAAATGTCTTCAAAAAACTAAATTGGGTCGAAAAGGGATTAAAAATAGATGGAGTATATCTTAACCATTTGCGTTTCGCAGACGACATAGTACTAATAAGCACAGATATCCATGAACTAAAATCAATGCTACAAGATTTAAATCACAAATCGAATCAAATAGGATTAAAAATGAATCTCGACAAAACAAAGATATTAAGCAACAGCCTAGAAAACATCACGATAGATAACATCAATGTAGAAAAGGTAGAACAATATATATATCTAGGACATGCAATTAAAAACGAAAAGGAAAATCAAACCCTAGAAATTAAAAGAAGGACACAATTATCATGGGCTGCTTTTGGGAAGTTGAGCTTCATTTTAAAAGACAGAAAAATCCCAATACACTTAAAACGAAAAACCTATGACACTTGTATACTACCAGTTGCAACTTATGGATTGGAAACTATGGCAATAACAAGAAAAATGGCAGAACAATTAAGAGTAACTCAACGGGCCATGGAGAGGGCCATGTTAAATATAAGCCTCAGAGACAAAATTCCTAACACTGAAATATGTCGAAGAACTAAAGTAACCGACATCATGGAAAAAATAGCGACATTGAGATGGCAATGGGTAGCTCATGTAGCAAGACAAGACACCAACAGATGGTCTCATAAAGTGACATTCTGGAGACCTCGAGAAACAAAAAGAAGCGTGGGAAGACCCAAAAAGAGATGGATAGACGATATAACAGCTGTAGCTGGAAAGCAGTGGATGAGAATTGCAAAAGATAGGGAATCGTGGAAACAATTGGAGGAGGCCTATGTCCAACAATGGATGAATGAAGGCTGAAGAAGAAGAAGTCATGAAACCTTAATGGTTTTTTCATATCGATTTGTTAAGTAAGAAATTAGCCTCAGCCTGCTATGCAATTTGCAATAAGAACTGTTTCGGAGGAAATCAATTTAGCATCTTCCAAAATAACATATTTTTCTTTGTTAAATCATGTTATCATTATTAAAATATACAATGTTATCATTATTATAAACAATACCAAGATAATTTTATGTGTGAATATTACAAAAATGTCATTTTAAATGTTGTGCAATATTGTGTGCCCTCACTACACTCATATTCGATGGCTAGCTAGCTAATTCGATATAAATAAAGTTGACTTTGTCATTATTTATTTTGATTTTGTGTTTAGTTCAGTAGGTATATATACGTACAAATTTTGTGTACCTCCATTACCACTTTTCTGTATCTTTTTAAACATCTGAAATATCGAACTCTGGAGTATAAGTTAATTAACCTGTACCTACGTGTAATAAAAGATAATTAAAACTTGTCTTATAAAGGATATCTATGTTTTATAAAGGATAAATATTATAATAACATAATTTTATCATCTCTTTATAATTACTATAATTAAATTAGCCAAATTATATAAAAAAACTTAAAATTAAAAGTCTTTCCTATACAACTACATTCAAATGTTGCGGGAATAAGCGATCTTGACTACGTCATGCGCGAAAGCGAACCGATTTTGGAACATTATGTATCATACCTTGTGTATTCATTGTACCATGATGAGGAAGATGTAAATTTTGAAACCTTTCAAGACGAAAAAGAAGAAACGTAGAATGGACCGCCGGAGTGTGACGTCACAGCTGTCATATTGTTATTATTACTTTCCAAACAAAAGTTTAAATGTCCAATCTCAAGACTTTAATTTCTATAAAGTTAACATTTTGCGTCCTCTGCTGCTTTTTCTTTTAAGTATAGTGTTTTTTACGATAATTTCATCATAATTCAGTGTTCTTTTTCTATGAAATATACTTTGAAAGTTTGTGGCAGATTGACAGTTAACCTCCAGCCACACATGGGTTGACAGTGCTACCGAAGTGAGGGAACGTCGACGGAGAAAAGAAGAAGAGATCAGAGCAGCTGATGGCTGTCAGATCACGATCACACGACGAGGTGACAACGAAAAGGACTCTTACAGTTTTCTTACTTGTTTTTAGTATGTAGTTTATTGCTAATAAATCAATAAAAGTTTAAAGTGTGCCCCGACTACTTTGCTTCCCGCAAACAGGCCACATTGGTGACCCCGAGAAAAAAAACTGTAAGTACAACGTTTTATACACAACTATGACAAACACCGACCAAACAATGCCAAACAATATGAATATTACACCGTGCGAAGGCGATGATCACTCATTAATTGCACGGGTAGGCATTAAAGCGCCAGAGTTTTGGCGCACTGAACCAGAACTATGGTTTCTCCGGCTAGAAGCGCAGTTTCGACAAGTCAAAATCACAACTGTAAATTCGACCATACTGTTGCTAGTTTAAACAGTGAAGTACTTATAGAAGTAGCAGACACAGTAAAGAATCCCACTGCTGGCAATGCCTGTATACAACTAAAAACTCGACTCCTCGACATGTATGGCACCAGCTCAGATGAAAAGATCCACAAGTTGATGGAACTCACTCTTGGTGACCTAAAACCCACTCAACTACTCCATCGAATGCAAGCTTTGGCCATGGATAGCATTAGTACGCAAGTTCTCAAAAATTTTTGGTTGGACCACCTACCACCTTCAGTTCGAAGCGTTATATCTATTCTTGATGGAGACCTAGAAGAACTTGCTAAGAAAGCCGATACGTACCTACGGTGTTCCAGTTTTCCAGTCATGGTTGTTACCGAAAGCTCTACCTTATACAAAACAGTGGCTGCATTGAGTGACCAAGTGAATGCTTTATCCAACAGATTAACTGTAGCTGAAGAAGGGCAATAGATTCAAATGGCCAAGAGTACCAAGTCATCATCAGACGAACAGTGTTACTACCATCGAAGATTTGGTGCACAAACAAAGAAATGTAGACCACCCTGCAATTTTACAAAAAAACGATCAAAGGGCGCAGTAATGGCGGCAACCGCAGCCCCTCACATACCACGCCGCCTCTTCATTACCGATAGTGCTCTCCAACTTCAATTTCTTATTGATACAGGGGCAGACCTAAGTGTACTTCCACGTAAAATCTGCACTGGGACTCAGCCCAGCACTGTATGCCTGTATTCTGCCACCGGATCGTGCATCCAAACATATGGTCAGAAACAGCTCACACTAAACCTTGGTCTAGGCCAACCTGTAACATGGACATTTGTAGTCGCAGATGTCACCACACCCATACTAGGAGCCGATTTTCTGACGTACCATGGCATTAGTGTAGACATGAGAAACAAACGACTAGTAAGTCCAAGTATGTCAAACAGTATTACCTGTGTGTCTCGTCGTGTTAGGGTGCCAGAAGTAGGCTTATCCACTGCCCATCCCTATGATCGTCCAACTGTTGCTATACCAGAGGATACTGAAAGAGTCCAGCACTATATTGAGACTCGAGGTACACCAGTTTTCTCTAAACCACGAAGACTTCCACCAGACCGTCTTCAAGCTGCACGAGCAGAATTCAACGAGCTGATGCAGGCAGGCATTACCCGACCATCAAAGTCATCTTGGGCCAGTCCGCTTCACTTAGTTCAGAAATCCAATGGATGATAGCGTGCCTGTGGAGACTGCCGCCGTTTAAATGCCATGGCGAAACCAGATCGCTACCCTATACCGCACATCCAGGATTTTGCTAACCAGCTACATGGTAAGAAAATTTTCTCTTGCATCGACTTGGTACGTGCTTTTTACCAAATTCCAGTCCACCCGAAGGATGTCCAAAAGACGGCTGTAATAACCCCCTTTGGACTGTACGACTTCCTCCGAATGCCGTTTGGTTTGCGAAATGTTGCCCAGACGTTCCAGAGATACCTCGATCACCTTTTTCGAGAATGCTCATATGTGTATATATACATTGACGATATTTTGGTTGCCTCGGAGACTGAGCATGAGCAACACCTGGCATCAGTACTTCGGATTCTGGAAGCAAATGGACTCCAAATCAACAATGATAAATCAAAATTCCGTAAACGTGAAGTAAACTTCCTGGGTGCCACGGTATCCCCAACTGGCGTTCGTCCATTACCGGCTAAAGTTAGCGCGATTCGTAAGTTTCCACAACCTACGACCTATCGATAACTACGACGATTTATGGGTATGTTCAATTTCTACAGACGTTGGTTACCTAATGCTGCCAATGAGCTAATGCCACTAACGGAGTTATTGTCTCAGCAAAAGAAAAAGCAGCAAGAACTAACACCAGCAGCCGCAGCAGCTTTCACCATGGTAAAAGAACTCTTGGCCGCGTCGACAGAATTGGTCTTTCCAGCACCAAATGCCCAATTGAACATGTCAGTTGATGCCTCAGATGCTGCCATCGGCGGTGTTTTGCAACAGCTTATAGGTGAACACCTACAGCCCATCGCTTTCTTCTCTCGAAAGATTTCTAGGACGGAGCGAAACTACAGCACTTATGACCGAGAGTTGCTTGCCATATTCAGTGGCATACATCACTTCCGCCATTTTCTTGAGGGTATGCCGTTTACCATTTATACTGATCACAAGCCTTTAACGTTTGCCTTCCAACAGCGACATAAACGGCAGTCTCCACGACAGATACGTCAACTAGAATTTATTGGCCAATTCTCGACCGATATTCGACATATATCGTTGCCGATTGTCTCTCACGACCTGAAGTAGACGCTATCACAACACCCATTACTATTGACTATGACCGGCTATCCGAAGCTCAGACTACAGATGAGGGTCTTCAACAGACCCTGAACGATCCTGCCAGTTCCTTACAACTTCAACGCATAGTTCTACCAGATAGCCAGCGGCCTATTTATTGTTCAGTCCAAGATGGTCGTATACGAGTTTATGTGCCAGCTGTGTTCCAAAGAGATGTTTTCCTGAAGTTCCACACGCAGTCCCACCCAGGGCATGCTGCTACATTACGAATGATTGCTGAACGTTTTGTGTGGCATAACATGAATCGCCAAGTCAAGCAGTGGTCACGAGAGTGCATCCAATGTCAACGTGCCAAAATCGGACATCACACTGTTACACCTGTGACACCTCTAGGAATGCCAGACGATCGATTCGCACACATACATGTCGACATCGTGGGCCCACTTCCAGCAAATCAGAACTTTCGATACCTGCTCACAATCATCGACCGTTTCACAAGATGGCCAGAGGCCATACCTATCTCGGAGATTACAACCGAAGTTGTCGCGCAGAAGCTCCTTGAGGGGTGGATATCCCGGTTTGGCGCACCAGCAACCATAACAACGGACCGAGGTAGGCAATTTGAGAGCCAGTTGTTTCGCCAGCTCAATGGATTGCTAGGTGTACAACATATTAAAACCACTGCCTACCACCCACAATCAAACGGATGTATTGAACGTTTCCACCGAACGCTCAAGGCTGCTCTCATCGCCGCGGACACAGTATCGTGGGTTGAAGCCCTCCCTCTGGTCATGCTAAGTCTTCGAAACACTTTCAAACAAGACATTGCATGTACAGCCTCCGAGTTAGTGTATGGTACCCCAGTGAGTCTCCCTGGACAGCTGCTTGTCCCTAGTGCTGTTACACCCGACGAGCATAGTTTTGTCCAACGACTACGTGAAACCATGGGAGCATTGCGTCCTGTACCGACGAGCAACCACTCAGCCCGCACTGCCTTTGTCCATCCGGATCTACAGACTACGAGTCATGTGTTTGTGCGGACCGACAAAGTGAAGCCTCCTCTTACACCTCCCTTACCCGTTTAGAGTGTTAGAACGAAGTGATAAGTTTTTAACTGTGGATGTCCAAAATGTTCCTCAGCGAATTTCCATGGACCGACTCAAACCAGCATATATTCCAGCGGCCCAACATTTGCAGGAAGAAACATGCATATGCCAACCGTCTGATGAGCAACACAAGTCAACATAGCCGTTCGAAACCAGCAGGTTCCTCATTGGAGGGGAGCCCTGTGGCAGATTGACAGTTAACCTCCAGCCACACATGGGTTGACTGTGCTACCGAAGTGAGGGAACGTCGACTGAGAAAAGAAGAAGAGATCAGAGCAGCTGATGGCTGTCAGAACACGATCACACGACGAGGTGACAACGAAAAGAACTCTTACAGTTTTCTTACTTGTTTTTAGTATGTAGTTTATTGCTAATAAATCAATAAAAGTTTAAAGTGTGCCCCGACTACTTTGCTTCCCGCAAACAGGCCACAAGCACAGTATAGACAACAACCAGTATTCCCACTCCGCTTTGGCGCGAAAGTTCGCGCATTTTACTCGCGCAGACAGCGACGCCATTTTCTCTGGACTCCGAAAAATTTTACGGCTCTCATTGGTCATTGGCCATTGTCATTTGTCATAAATAAATAATATAGAGGCCATAGGCCATTGTATTTGTTTACTTTTTGTGTATTTATAGATACAAATAATCTTTATACATTTTTTATTTCGCAATTGCGTTGTATAAGTACGTCGATATGTACAAAAATAAAAACAAAAAGACTTGCCACACTTGTGCAGCTATAAAGTGTTGTAATAATTCTAGAAAAAGTAATGTTAGCTTTTTTTCGTTTCCAAAAGATGTTAATAGGTGAGTGTTATTAGGATTAAAATTGTGTATTACAGATGCTAAGATGTTATATTATTTATTAACGGTGGATTTTCATCGTGTATTAAAAAATGTTTGTATTTAGGGCAAACATTTGGTTAATGGCATGTGGACGAGAAGATTAATTGGATAAGGCAGAACGTTTACATAGAAGTCATCGTCTTTGTGGTACTCATTTCGACAATAAGATGTTTCTGAATGATATGACAAAATCGATTCTTCAGCAGTTCCCACAAATTTTCCTTTAATGGAGGGCTCATCAACTTTTGATCATACTTATTCTGCAGTAGTCCAAAACATATGTCTTCCAAGATGTCCTATTAATGAAGGTAAATAAAATAAATAATTAAGATGTAACACATATCTAAGCTTTCTCTTTTTCTTTTAGAAGTAGTGAAAAGTTCAGCTATGGATATAGAGAAAAATGTTAGTATTAAACATAAACCATCCACTATAACTGTACTTCAGGATATTACTATTACTCCTGGTAAAAACAACATATTCCATGGAGAACCTGAACATGTAACTACACGTCCAGTAACACTAAGTTCAACTCAAGTGTCACAACAATTATCAATAAATACTCCCTGAAAAATGTATTATGAAGTACAGTTATACAATTAAGGAAGGAAAACCATTATTTAAAAAAAAATTTCAGAAGTTACAGTCTACAGAAAAGAAGTATATTGACAATTGAAAAATTGAAATTTTATAACATATTTGTGTGGATATTTAATGAAAAAATGTTTAAGAATTCCATAGTTGTGAAATATGTGGCAGATACTCAAAAAGTGTAACTAATTTGTGAGATACTATTGTATATTCATATTTAACGGATATGAAAATAGAACTGGTGAGACATATGGTAATCTAAAAATGCCTACTGGTGATTTTGTTAACTTTATTAGTATACTTGACTGTCTCTTTCACAAGAATTTTGACATATTAGCTGTACAGCCGAATATTATTAAAACATATGTTTCTCTATTTAGTACCATAAATTTTAGCCACCCTTGTGAACAATTTCCACTAAAATATTGTAGAACTTTATTTAGCTTTGTACGTTTATACTATTCATTAAAATTCATGAAGAGAAATTTGAAACTGAAAAACATGAAAATATAACCAAAAGAAAAAATAATAAATTGATTATTTGGAAATATCAATAAAGCATTATTTACTTGTTTATATCAACATAAAAAGTCAAAATACTCTTTTTTTTATTACAGTGATCAGATAATATCAATTAATAGTTAATATACCTATTTAGGGGTTTTCTTCACATTATCTTATGTTTTTAGTGAGATGTAACTAAAATATCTGATCATATTCCATAAAAATGTATTAGAGTATTACTTCTAATTAATTAATAATTAATTATATTGACATTAATCAAGATCAAGTAAACAACAATGTAAAATATCATTCAAAATCACATTTGAACAAAAGTAATTAATTATCCATAGAGAATAGTCCATACTCCTAAATTGCTTTAGCTAATTTCTTTTCATATTCTTTCCCGGTCACTTCTTCAGAATTTACATTTCCATGTATCTCATCGCAGAACTAATTATGGTTCAAATATAGGTATGATCTGACTTCTCATACATGCAAATCAGTGCTCATGAGATATAATTTGTTTAACTTCTGAAATTTTAAACTACAAAATGATACTTTGTAAACTTAATGTGTACTTGTTTTATACATGTATATTTGATTTTTATCTGTAATTGTATTTATCTACAATGTATTTTTGTCTAATTTTGACAGTGGGTCTGTCACCTTTGTTATTATTAAATAAATAAATAAATGTAATATCTAATGCAACATGTAATAATAAATGAAGTTCATTTAAAAATTTATTTTTTATTTCCACAAATACATTCTTAACATTAACAGGATGACGCTACTTTTAGCACTTTGTACGATTCCGTTAGACATCTAATGTACATCAACAAGGATTGTAAGAAAAACTCAAAGAAAAATTGTGCTATGAAGTACAGTTATAAAATTATTTTATATTAGGAAGGAAAACCATTATTTAAATAAAAAATTCAGAAAACATTCTGTACATTCTACAGAAAAGAAATGTGTCGATAATGTGACAATTGAAGACTACATGGCACTTACATCTAAATTTTGTCCTTCGTTAAATTTAGCTAATTTCATAAATGTTCAAATTTTACAGTCTAGAAAAAAGGCAAGAGGTAGAAGATTCAGTAATCAGTTTAAACAGGATGTCTCTTAATGTACTTCAAGGGGCCAAAAGTTTTACAAAAATGTTTTGTGTAGCAAATTTTGTTTACCCAGCCCTAATATATTATTTAAAAATAATATACCAGACAGCTACTCAAAAAGTGTAACTAATTTGTCGGATAATACTGTATATTCATATGTTAATGTATATAAAAATAGAACCGGTGACACATTTGATAATCTAAAAATCCCTAATGTTGATTCTGTTGACTTTATAAGGAGGTATACTTGACATTCTATTTCAAAAGAATTTTGAAATAGCTGTACAACCGAATATTATTAAAACATGTTTTTCGATTTAGTACCATAAATTTTAGTCACATTTTGAACAAAGACCACTCAAATATTGTACAACTTTATTCAGCCTTGTACGTTTGTACTATTTATTAAAATTCAAAACAGAAATTTCAATACTCAAAAAATATTGTACAACTTTATTTAGCCGTATACGTTTGTACTATTTATTAAAATTCAACAACAGAAATTTCAATACTCAAAAATATGAAAATAAAACTAAAAGAAAAAAATAATAAAACGATTATTTGGAAACGTCAATAACACGATTATTTAATCGTTTATATCGAAATAACAAGTTAAAATAGTCTATTACAATGAACAGGTAAGATCAATCACTAATCAATATACATATTTAGGAGTTTTGTTCACATCCTCTTGTGTTTTTAGTGAGATATAATTAAAATATATTAACTGATTTCAAACTCTGTATTTGAATTTTGAAATGAAACTTTGCATTTTATTCTACTTTATAACCATACAGCTTTAAAACTAGCATATTTATTAAAAACTGTTGCATAACTCTCCATTTGATTTTTTTTTGATAGTGTAACAAATTCTGTTCAACAAGTGAAACAGTTCTGTAACAAATAGTTGTGAAACTTTAGAAAACAAAATCATAAATACAACGCAGAGAAAGAAACAATTTTAGGTTTTTTTTTTAATTTCTCGAAGAATGAAAGAGTAGCAAGAAGAGTTTTGAAATTGGTTGAAATTAAAATCAATTTTGTTAAATAAATCAAAGTCGGCTCTGTCGCGTCCATATGTGCAGGGCCAGTCCTCGGTTTTCGTCCAGAAAATATGGCGTCAAGGTCACCGAATTTTGTCTAAAAAGATCAAAGGTACCGCGGTAGAGTGAGAATACTGGTTGTTATCTATACTGTGCCACAAGTTTAAATTAAAGACATTCTAACCTTACTTTATTGATACATGCATTTTATTCCTATTTTTATAAAACAACATGCTTTTTTAATTACACAACCTTGTAAAATTGTTGTAGTAACTATTAGAATACTTTTAGATATTGCAAAAAGCGGAAAGATTATGTAAAAAAAATGAAAAAATAACGAAAAATACAAATTTGCCACACTAAACAAGGTTTGTTTGGAAAGTGAAACTGACAGATGTCAATAAAATCTACGTCATCACTCCGGCAGTCCATTGCATTCCTATGCTGACAAAAGAGAGCTTCCTTACATTAAAATTCAAAATCTCCCTCTTAAACTTCTTATTGATACAGGAGCCACTAAATCTCTCCTTAATCCTGATATAGCCAAAAAATTCTACAAGAATAATATTAAATATGAACCATTTATCGTTACATCAATTTTTCAGAACCATTCACAAGATTATTGTGTAGAAATTCCAATTTTTCCCGAATTTAACTCCGCTATTAACCTAAAATTTTATCTTTTCAAATTTCACAAAACATTTGACGGTCTTATCGGCCTCGATAATCTTAAACTTCTAAAAGCAAATCTCAATTTTACTTAAGCTACTCTTACTGCAGAGCATTCTATTCTTTCTATTAATTACTATGTCACAAACAAAGCCCAATTCTATACAGTCCAGCTAGAGCCCCAATCAATTACCCAAGTCCGATTGCCAGTATAGGAAACATCAGGTACAATCGTCATCCCAAGACAAGAAGTCGAAGGTGCCATCGTAAGAGAAACTCTCAGAATGTTTTATTTATATTTAAAGATATTTGTTTTGTTCTTGATTGTTTTTATTTTTTAAATATATGTAATTAGTCACTGAAGTTATAGTAATTTATATTTCTACTTTTACATCTTTAATAAAATTTATTAGCAATTCTAAGGTTTCTCTATTAGCAGTTGACAAAACGTGTGATAGATTTAACGAAAGCAAATATTTAATTTCAATAAGAATTTGAATTAATTTATTAGTTGCAGCCAAAGAAAATATGGTCAACATCTGCGTAAGACCTTATCTCATAACTGCAAGATGGTGCCGGTAATATGCCAAGCTTAAATGCGAAGGGAATGGACCATGATTCGTTTTTAGGCGAAATGTACTTGCCGAGAATAATTTGGTAGTCCAGTAATTGAATGTGTATTGAGGTGGTAGTGGTAAAGTGGGATGTATCTGGAAATATGTATTTTGCGAGTTGTCAAGAATATTCTCCCATTGCTGTTCTCATTTCAGCCTTATTTTATTTTTTATCAAGTTAAATATATCCCTTACTGGATAAATATATCAAAATACTCCATTTTTTACTGCTTCCTTAGCTAGAGTATCAGCTTTTTCATTCCCTGGTATACCTACATTGCCTCATTGTATACCTTAATAAATGTTATATTTAAATTTGCAATTATGTTTTTAAACAACATAACATAGGACATTTCATTCCTTAAATTTTTTTATTTTTTATAGAGTCTAATGCAGATTTAGAATCTGTTAATATTACTCCTTCGTGTATGTTATTGGATGTTAACCAGGTAATACCTTTTACAATTGCATAAAGCTCGACAGTATAAAGGCTACAAACAGGTGGTAATTTATATATCAATGATTGGTTTGTATTTTGGATAAATACCCCACAACCAACACTTTCCTTCGTCTTAGACCATTTGTAAATATAAGTTTTGTTATAGAAATCACCTATTATGGATTTTAGGAAGATGTGATTTATATGATGAGATTCAGTATACTTGGGAATTATAATTCTGTATGTATTTATTAAAGATTTAAATGGTATGGTGTACATAATATATTGTAATTTGTTACTACCAAACAAATTTTGGACTCCATTGGTCTCAGTAAATGCTTCTGCGAGCGGGGAAGAATTTTGTAGTTCCCAATACTGGTTTGTTAAGTCTTCTTTCAGAATATCACTTAATGTGTTGATCATGTTTGACTCCCGGACTTTTAGTTTTAACAAATATTTTTGCTATAATAACTAACGGTGTAAATCCAAACTAAATTCATTACATTTTGCCAGTATTGCATTCACTGGCGAGGATATCACCCCACCGATGCAAGCTCTGAGACATTTATAGTGAACTCTATCTTTTTAAGGTTGGTGTTATGGCACTGTGCCTTCGGCCGTCGTCGATTGCGCCGCTCGCGACGCATTTGACCAAAACAGATCACTGTCAGCCATAGAACGAACGGTATATCGGAGTGAATTGTTTACATTTAAATTAATATAAACTGAGTTTAATCAAGGAGTTTTAGTTAGAATAGTCAACCCAGTCCAAACTAATAAAAATAATGGTCCTTCTCTCGGGATATTACCAGTAAGTAAACAATTAACTGCAAGCACCGGCATTTTCAACTCAAAGGCAAAATACATCACAATGTCTGGCATTGCTTAGCCTCCTACAGGGGACTTCACAGCGATAACATTTGGAATATAATTTGGAACATAATTAACACGACACTTCGGCACCACCACAGAGGCTAGCAATCGGTATTTATTACAAAAATCTCACAGCAGTGAATTCATGGTTTATTATGGTTTGAAAACAGCTGATGACTTTGGAACAAATTAAAGTATTTCTGGGTGCTTCCAAATTCGAGGTATGTTACTATTTTACAAGGCAAATACAGGGTGAGTGCTCATTTCATTATAAAATTCCTATTTTTACCTATTGTTGGATTTATATTTGAGCAATCACATTGGTTGGATTTGAATTTATTTTTAATGGATGCTTTAATTAAAAGACGAGGTATTTTGAAAAGACAATTAACGATTTTCGAGTGTTTTATAAACAATTTAACGGAAAATACATTATCACAATTACCTACTATAGTTTCAAAATGCACAGATTTATGGAATCAATTTGACAATATTCAAACTGAAATTTAGGATACAGATGACACATCACAGTAGTCCAAAGAAAGACAGGATTTAGAGAAACAGTATTATATAGCTATGGGGAAGGTTGAAGAGTTACAAAATGTTTCCAGTAAGCGGTAGTCATATACTCGGTTCGCTATTCCCAGTCCGAACTGTCTAGTGAATTTAGTAATTATTTTTTTGCGAAGTTAGTTACTTTTTGACAGACTAAAAGTGGCTGAAAATTACTATACAACCAATCACACGTACTCATAGCCAATAATAATAGTACACAAACTAAATAGAAAAAAAATAGAACTTTGCGAATTATTGACAATCAATATTTATTTATCTGCACCATATAATAAATAGTTATGTTAAATTATAACCACTAAAATATATTTTTTAAATATATACTACCCAAAAATTTGATGAGTTTAGTATACACTTCCACTATTTAGAATAATTCTTCTTTTTTTAAAGAAAGAAGTCTGCAATAATAGGATACTTAAGCTATTAATACTGAGAAGTAGGAATTGTTGTGTTGTAGGTTTCCTACAGTAAACAGTATAATTCCTGAAGAATGGTTAATATCAACGTTTGTCCCTCTTCCCAAGAAGGCACATGCTAAGCAGTGCAGTGATCATCGTACGATCAGTCTGATGAGCCACACCTTAAAAATATTCCTCAAAATAATTCACAATAGAATTTACAGAAAATTGGAAGAAGATATCGGAGAAACTCAGTTTGGATTCCGGGAGGGATATGGAACTCGCGAAGCATTATTTGCCTTTAACATCTTGACACAGAGGTGTTTGGATGTGAATCAAGATGTATTTGCTTGTTTCATTGATTACAACAAGGCGTTTGATAACGTCAAGCATGACCAACTTTTAGAGATCTTGGAAGCTAAACAGTTAGACACTCTCGATATAACAATAATATCTACTCTGTATTACAATCAGAAAGCAGTCGCACGCATCGAAAATAGCACAACAAATGAAATTCAAATTAAAAAAGGGTTAGACAAGGATGTGTGCTGTCACCAATGCTATTTAATCTCTATTCGGAAGAAATTATAAAGAAAGCATTGGAAGAAGAAGAGATTGGGATAAAAGTTAACGGCCAACCAATTAATAATATTAGATACGCAGATGATACGGTTTTAATGGCGGAGACAGTAGAAGACCTGCAAGCCATTTTAAACAAGGTAGTCACAGCTAGTGAAGAGAAAGGGTTAACAATGAACGTCAAGAAGACGAAATTCATTATTATTTCAAAAAAACAAAGATTGAATGCAAACCTGTACATTCACAATAACGAAATCGAATGGGTGCACAAATATAAATATTTGGGAACAAGCGTTAATAACAACAATGACATCACAGAAGAAATAAAAACTAGAATTGGAAAGGCTCGAGCTGCTTTTGTTAATATGAAGGACATTCTGGGAAGTCATGACATTTACTTAAACCTGATTGGTTAGATGCTACATCTTCTCGATACTGCTGTACGGAGTAGAGACTTGGACTTTAAACAAGTGCAATATTGATAAACTAAAGGCCTTCGAAATGTGGATATACAGAAGAATTTTGAAAATACCTTGGACAGACAAAGTAACAAATAGTGAAGTTCTTCGAAGAATGAACAAAGAACGGGAGTTGTTGATCACCATCAAGAGAAGAAAGTTGGAACATTTTGGTCATGTGATGAGAGGGAAAAAGTACCGATTGCTCTAGTTAATTATCCAAGAAAAGATTCAGGGCAAGCGAAGCGTGGGGAGACGACGTATATCTTGGCTACGCAATTTAAGAGACTGGTTCCAGTGCATATCTAACCAATTATTTAGAGCAACAGCTTCAAAGATACGAATAGCAATGATGATTGCTAAACTCCGTAGCGGAGAGGGCACTTTTGAAGAAGAAGGTTTCCGACAATGAATCTGTCAAAATATGCCCGAGCTAAGCGAATGGAGTATATTAATCAAAATCAAAGCATTTCTAGATCGGACAAAAATGTTAAACTACCTCCTTTAGAAATACCATACTTCCACGGAAATTATGAGTCTTGGACAGAATTTTAAGATATTTTCACATCGGTTATTCACAATACTAATACATTAAGTAATGCAGAACAGTTTCTACTAATACTATACAAAGTTTAAAGGCAACCGATAGTAATTATTTGCTAGCTTTGGATCTTTTGAAAGATAGGTTTGAAAATCCAAAATTAATTATTAAAGGCCATAGAGATTCGACCATAAAACTTCTACAATTAGTAAAAGAGTCGGGTACTCAATTACGAACATTTTTATATTCAATCAGAAAGGATATTAGGGCATTAAGTTCTTTAGGTCAACCAATAGAATCATGGGACGTAATTTTATTGGTAATCTTGGAAAGTAAATTAGACATCACAACAAAACGGGAATGGCAGAAACATGGGCCAAAGGCTAGGTTCTCAACACTTGCTAATTTTTTAGACTTTATCGAAGAAAAATGTCAATATCTGGAAGAAGGCATTGAGTTTAACAAGGCAACTATTCAGAAATCATGGGAAATAAAAGGACGATCGGATAGGCAGCCCACAACTAGTAGGGCATTCAAAGAAACAAAAGGCATGTCATATCTGCGGCAGTTATCATTCTTTATATCAAAGTCAAAAATTTAAGGAGGGGAGGTTCTGGCATACAAAACAATACGGACACACAAAACCAGAAGGCATTTACTTTACAAGCAATACACGGACAGAATTATTACGGGCAAGCAGTTAATCGGACAAGTTCAGATCAAGGTTTTCAGCTTGATGATACAACACTAGGACCAGATACAACTCCAACTGATAACCAAACTATAGGGCAAGGATTTCAACTAGATTCTTTTAAATCAACTCAAATGGTAGAAGAGGTACAAGAACAGGTTTACTTTCAACAGCCATTATTGATATGGTTGATAACATTGGAAACATGCATAAATGTAGGGCATTGCTAGACTCGGGGTCTCAATCTAACTTCATTACACGCAGCCTAGTAGATAAGCTGCAACTAACAGGTCAAAAAATAAATATACCAGTTGTTGGGATAGGTCAAGTTATTACAAATATTAAAAGATCAGTGAAGGCTACAATACATTTAAGATTTGAAGGTGGGTATAAATGCAACATGAGTTTTTTGGTTATTGACAGGATTTCGGAATACATTCCACATTCTAGAATTTCAATAAATCAGTTTAATTTTCCTCACAATATAAACTTAGCCGATGAAGGTTTCAATACCTTGGGACAAGTTGACGTTCTATTAGGCGCGGGTATTTTTTGGAATTTACTATGGGTAGGGCAAGTGGTACTTGGCAAGAATCAGCCACTTATGCAAAAAACTAAACTCGGCTGGATCATATCCAGTAGAATATTTCCAGACAAAAAACAATACAATAAGCAAGATTTTCTAGTTAATTGTCATTTCACTTCTGAGGTTACTTTGGAAAATAAAATTGAAAAATTTTGGGATATAGAGGAGATTCCACAGAAGAGGTTTTTATCCAAGGAAGATAAGTTCTGTGAAGAAACTTTTCAAAACACAACTTTTAGGAATAAGAATGGATCATTTACAGTCACCTTACATGAAAGGTCGACAGTCATGCCATTAGGTAAATCATTCAGCATGGCACTTAGAAGATTTCATACATTGGAAGGAAAATTAGCAAGAGATAGTGAATTACGGAGACAATTATGAAGTCTTTATGGAAGAATATATTCAACTAGGGCATATGTCTCAAATTGGGAGCATTGATAATATGCATACTTTAAATAATTCATACCTCATCATGCGGTGGTAAAACAAGATTCAGCAACAACAAAATGCAGGGTGGTTTTTGATGGTAGTGTAACTACAGACACGGGCATTTCTCTTAACGAATCACTTATGGTGGGTCCAAAGTTGCAAGACAATTTGCTTAACATATTACTTCGATTCAGAAGGCATAATATACTAATAGGGGCTGATATAGATAAAATGTATAGATGTATTTGGGTTAACGAAAAGCAGAGAGATTTACAAAGGATACTTTATAGGTCAAACGTAGAAGAAGAGATTAAGGTTTATAAACTTAAAACACTTACATATGGAACGGCACCTGCTGCTTACTTAGCAATCAGATGTTTACAGCAGCTGGCACATGATAACAAAGACAGTTTCCCTAAGGCAGCGTAAGTTATACTTTCAGACTTCTATATTGATGACTTGCTAACGGGAGTAGATACTGTAGAGGAGGCAAGAATATTAAAGGAACATATTAACAATATTCTAGAAGGCGCAGAATTTTGCTTACGGAAATGGATCTCTAACCGGGGAGAGGTTTTGGAAATGGATGATTCAGTTAAAAGAGGAATTCAGCACTATTTGTTAGAAGGCAATAACAATAAGACATTGGGAATTTACTGGGATGCACAGGAAGACAAACTTCACTATTTAATAAACACTACAGTACATGCTACTAAAATAACTAAGCGGTCGGTGTTATCTATGATAGCGCAAGTTTTTGATCATCTAGGTCTTATGGAACCAGTTGTACTAAAGTCTAAACTCATTATGCAATCTTTATGGAAACCCAAAATACATTGGGATGAGTCACTACCACTAGATTTACATACAGCATGGGTAAATTATAGAAGAAATTTCGATATCATTCATAGCCCAGTCTGGTTAAAAAAAAAGGTGGAAAAATGTTTCGCAGATATCTGAAGCTTTTAAGACATAGGTGGGGGATACTAGATGATGAATAGATGAAAAGATACTCCTAGTTTTACCTTGCGTTTTTTTTAAGCAATAATTTATGGTCACAATTTGATTTTTTGTCTATAAATTTTTTCCCCTAATATTTTAAATAAACAATATTTATGTCATTTTTTAATGTCAAGAATATCTTTATTTTCCCGTTTTTTAATTAAAATGGATAAATAATTTACAGAGATATTTGCAAAAAAGCAGTTTTTTTGCACTAATTTATGAATTTTAATAATTTTTTATTAACAAAATAAAATGGTATTAATACATTTAAACATCAAGGAATTACCATCTTTTAGATTTGTGCGAAATTTCCCCCCGATCAGTCAAATATTTTATAAGTTATTTAATTTGTTTATCCCTGAGGCTAATTATTTAAACTATTGAGCTTGCCCTATGCATGATGCTAGACACATTCAGCAAATTTCATAGGATTCTTTAAGACTTAGACTATCTCAGAAGTTAAATGCATATTGAGTTTTCATCGAAATTATTTACAAAATAAACGTTTGAAAAAGGGGTATGTTTTTAACTTATAAACAATTGTAATAACTTCTATATTTTTCAAGCTACAGACTTGTACGTACAACCATTGGATAGCTGGTAAAAAAGCTCACATTAAAAAATAAAAAACCTATGACCAATAGGAACGAAGTTAGTGACTATTTTTAAAAAAATCATATCTCCATTGTTTATAAACATTAAGAAGTAAAATTTGCACAAATTTTGAATAAAAATCTAAACTTTATATTGAAACTTATAGCTATAAAATTTATCTAATTTTTCGAAACGACGGTACTTTTGAAAGATCGACATAGGAAAGTGGAGAGGATATCTGTTTCAGCTCCGTTTTTTTTTCGGCATCAGAACTTCAAATTGCAACACGTAGGAAAAATTTACATTATCTCGGCTTCCTTTGCAGCTGCAAGTCTCTTTTTTTATTCTGGGATAGCTCGTCGAAATATGAATAACTACATAGTTTTCACTGGCCGGAAAATATGGGAAAACTCGGAAAAATTGAGTCCATTTGAAATTCACCCTAAATACTTACTTTTTTTTAATTTGCTCGAATAGTTTGTCGCAGTATTAATAATGATGACATAATTTTCACCCCCCATAAATCTCGGAAAATCCCGGAAAATCAACATATGTTTTTTCATTTTATATCAATGATGTAATAATACTTATATATTTTATAAATTAAATTTCAGGTAATTTTTTACACATTATATTCCTTATATTAATTATAATTGTTTGTATTTTTATAATTAACAATATTGATTTTTATTCGATTTTTCTTACAAATATGATATACAATATCAATCTAATCTGCCTTATTGCTTTGATAAAATAAGTCGATTTTTTCATCACTTGCCTTATTAAATTTTGCAATGTTTATTGAACTTTACTTTTTTTATTTTCTTTACATACATTGGTTTAAAAGTTAAAATTTGGTTCATTTATTCGACTTCACTGTCAGGTCTGAACCTTTTTGTTGCAGGTTGTTTGTCTTCACTTATTAAGTCAGTCTTTCCATACATTAACATATTATGATCTTAATGCCAAGGTGGGTCAAGGTAAGGTAGGAGAACAAGTAGGAAAATATGGGCTTGGAAACAGAAATGACAGAGGAGATCGATTGATTCAATTTTGCCAAAGTGAAGACTTCGTAATAACAAATACCTTTTTCAAATTACCTCTTCGACGATTATACATGGACATCTCCACAATATACCAAAGAAAAAATAGTGAGAAATCAAATAGACTACATTATGATAGCAAGGAGGTATCATAATGCTGTTAAATGTACTAAGACGTACCCAGGAGCTGATATAGGCTCAGATCATAACCCGGTAGTTACTTTGATAGAGGCGAGACCAAAAAAGATTAGAAGACCACACAGAAAGGCACTAGATTTAAATAAACTTAGAAACAAAAATATTCGACAAGAAACAGGAGAAGAAATAAATGAAAACCTCCGTTCAGTGTAGCAACAAATTAACGATACAAACAACGTTAACCAAAAATTAAATTACATAAATTCAGCTATACAAACAGCAGGAAAGAAACATCTTACAAAAATAAACAACAAAGAATAAGGGGTGGATGACACAAGATATACTAGACTTGATGGAACAAAGAAGAAAGATGAAGAATTACCCAGACAAATACAAAGAAATAAATAAACACATAAAAAAGAGAATAAAAGAAGCCAAAGAGGAGTGGATTAAAGATCAATGTGAAGAAATGGAAACCTATGAGAAAAAGTACGATGCGTTCAATATGCACAAAAAAGTAAAAGAGATAACAGGAAACATAAAGAAATGCCAAATAGGTAAACTTAAAGACAAATATGGAAATCTTATTGTAGATCTAGAGAATAAAATGAAAAGATAGACAGAATACCTGAATGAATTATTTGAAGACGATAGAAACAACTTAACTCAGATAATCAATGCAACTGGGCCAGACATATTGAAATAAGAAGTAGAATACGCAATAAGAAACGCTAAAAATCGAAAAGCAAATGGACCTGATGAAATTCCTACAGAACTGTTGAAGCTTTTGAATGATAAATCCGTAACCATAATATTAAATTTTGCAGCAAGGAGCTAAAACAGTTTCCCCTCCACTTTCCTATGTCGATCTTTCGAAAGTAACTTTGTTTCGAAAGGTTTTAAGTTTCGAAAAATTGGATTAATTTTATAACTATAAAATTCAATATAAAGTTTAGATTTTCATTCAAAATTTGTGCAAATTTTACTTCTTAATGTTTATAAACAATGGAGATATAATTAACAAAAAAATTGTCGGTAACTTCGTTCCTATTGTTCATAGAAGGTTTATTTTTTTTGTTAAATCTGAGATTTTTTACCAGCTATCTAATGGATGTACGTACAAGTCTGTAGCTTGAAAAATATAGAAGTTATTACAATTGTTTATAAGTAAAAAACATACCCCTTTTCCAAACGTTTATTTTGTAAATAATTTCGATGAAAACTCAATATTCATTTAACTTTTGAGATAGTATAAGTCTTATAGAATCCTATGAAATTTGTTAAATGTGTCTAGCATCATTCATAGGGCAAGTTCAATGGTTTGAATAATTAGTCCCAGGGATAAACAAATTGAATAACTTTTAAACTATTTGACCGATCGGGGGGAAATTTCGCACAAATTTAAAGGACTGTAATTCCTCAATGTTGAAATGTATTAATAACATTTTATTTTATTAATAAAACAATTAATTAAATTTATAAATTAGTGCAAAAAATCTGCTTTTTTGCAAATATCTCTGTAAATTATTTATCATTTTTAAGTGAAAAAACGGGAAAATAAAGATATTCTTGATATAAAAAAATGGTATAAATATTGTTTATTTAAATTATAAGGGAAAAAACTTATAGATAAAAAATCAAATTCTGACCATAAATTATTGTTTAAAAAAAAACGCAAGGTAAAAATAGGAGTATCTTTTTATCTATTCGTCATCTAGTAACCCCCACCTATGTCTTAAAAGCTTCAGATATCTGCGAAACATTTTGCCGTGAAATCGATGATTTTTGTATAACCAGACTGGGCTATCAAAACATTCACATCAATAGGCAACGTTTTTATCTTTTCTTAATCAACACACTCTTTGTACTTCTGGGCCCATAACCAATGTTATATTGAAGAATAGAAAATAAAAGAATGTGTTGATATTTTATTGTAATACTAACTCAAATAAACGTGATACATAAATACATAATTAAAAGTGGTTACATTACGTTACCATCTTGAAAACGTTGACATTGACATGCATCAATCGTGCTGTCAACCATAGACCGGTTTGTTCCTTATTCACTAGTATTTATTTAACATGTTATAGGCCTTTTTCTGTTTTTAACAATTATAGTACATTCATTATCTCACCAGATATGATTTGGTGTTTTTTTTTACAACTATTTGACCGATATTTGATTGACTTTGGGGCTGCTTCATTTATTGAATTCATTAAGAATTCAAAGGAATTATTGTGATTATAATTTTTATTAGCCGTGATGATCGCCAACGTCCGGAACGGATAGGCACTTTAAGAAGAAGAAGAAGATAATTTTTATCAAATTGTAATTCCATAAGGTTTCGGAAAAGAATCAGTCAGCTGAAAATTCAATTCATTTTCTGGCAGGTATAATATTAGCGGGAGTGTATTCTCGAGATAGTGTGATATGAATAGGAAAATGAATCGGTCGTCCATCATTTAGAATAATCATGTTAGTATTGTCGATGGCATCTACCGATTGATTTCTATCTAATATGCTATCTAATATGGAGCACCAACTAGTCTGATGCATAACAACATCGCCCTGCAGCTGTGAAAAAAGTTTAGTCCAGTTATTTTTAGTTACTTGGATTTTGGGAGGTTTATAAATAAACACTAAGGAAATTTTAAGGTCATTGATATACGCTGCACAAAATTCTATTTGAGAATGGAAATTTTTGCGGATTGGAATTTCATTAAAAACTAGACAATTTTTTATAAGTATAGCAATACCTCCGTATCCATCTTATCTATCTACACGTATTATATTAAAACCTAGTAAATTGAATGTTCTATTTTGAGAGAGAAAAGAGAGAGTGAGAAATATGCTTTATTGTCACTGAAAATTGTACAATTTTATGGACAAAGCTTATAAAAGTTAAAAAAATAATAATAATAACAATAACAATTAAAATTTACTAAAATTACAATTACATAATTTTTTTTAAATTACAATATTATTAGAATTACAATTATCTCAAATCTTATTAACTAATCTAATTAACTCAAATCTTGTCTAAAAGTGCTGTAATAACTGTTGCACCCCCTAAAATCTTGAGAGACGACTTTCATTAATCTCGATTAAGTTCTGTTATGGTATACTCGTCAATGAAGATCCGATTAACAAGTGCGCAGGAGTAAGAGGATTAGGGTCATTTGGGTGATTAGAAAGAGGATAGAGTGGTCTGGAGTTGAGGCAAGCCTCTATTTAATATACAACCTTAGACAATTCTTCATATGTTAAGATTGCTTTACCTACCACACGTTTTATGTGGTGCTTAACTGATTTAATATTTGACTCCCATAACCCATTGAATACCTTTGATTGACAGGTCTGTCGTAATGGCATGAGAGTTTTTGTTAAAAAATTTTCCAAGTTCGTTATTCGCTCCCACGAAAGTGCTGCCGTTATCTGAAAAGATTTCGGAGCATTTACCGCGTCTGGCCGTGAATCGAAGAAGCACTCTGTCGTGAGATCACTGACAACTTCTAAATGTACAGCCTTATTGACGAAGCAGATGAAGAGAGCAATGTAAGCCTTAGAAGTTTTGTAATTACGACCCTTTCTATCCTGTAAGAGAACGGGACCCGCATAATCGACTCCAGAAACCGTAAAAGACCGTGAGGGTGTGATTCTCGACTCCGGAAGATTACCCATAAGATACTGTTCGGATTTATTGTTGAATCTAAAATATCGGACACAATCACGAACAATTTTTCGAACCAAATTGCGCCCTGAGATTGGCCAGTAATTCTCTCGTAAGGAAACAAAAAGTTTTTGAGGACCAATATGTAAAAGTTTCAAGTGCTCGTGACGAGCAATGAGTATCGTGAGATGATGTTTTGAAGGTAGCACTATGGGGTGTTTTTTGTTAACATCAAATGATGAATGGTGTAAACGACCCCCAACATGGAAATGATTGACGTTGTACAAACCTAATTAATGTTAAAAGAAGTACTGAGGCCTGTAATTCGTAAAAGTCTAGGATTCGACAGATTTTCTTTAAATCTCAATATATAAGCAAAAACGCGTGTTAACTTATTTAAAGAAGAATATTTGTTATAAAAGATAAATTGATTGTCGATGTGATGAAACACAACAGTTTTATTACTGAACAGTTCAGGTAGTTCAGAAGTTATACAAACTTCTTGATGTTTTGTATATTGAGGCCATTCTTCTTGGAGCAAAGTGAGCCAAGAAGGGCCATGAAATCATAAGTTGGAATTAATGAGTAATGAAGGATTTATACCTCGTGACAAGAGATCTGCTGGATTGTCATAAGTAAGTTCGAGATTAGTCAGCTTCTGTATTTGTGCTACTCGATTCGCAATGAAAGTTTTAAGTAAATGGGGAGAGGTGTTTATTCATGAAATAACAATTTTAGAATCAGTCCAGTATGTGATATTTTAAAACAAACGCTTGAAGATGAAGTGTGTTTCAAGTTAACTTTATATTAAAGTAAAATAATACAAGATTGACTTGTGACCACGTTTAATGAACTCTCAAAACCTAACCTATTTTCCCCCAGCCCAGATGTCATATGTCTCTATGATCGTAGAACATATAGGTACAATCTGACATGACACTATGAAGTGTCGTATATGTAACATGTGACTTTCTCAACAAGTTTAGAAAGTAGTGATGCCCCACAGAGTTCGAGTCTTGGTACAGTTAATAGTTTCATAGGAGAAACTCGGGTTTTGGCACAATAAAATTTGAAGTGTCATTTCCAAATGTATCCGTGCATTATATGTAAATACATGCACCGTAAGCTGCATCTGAGGCGTCTGAAAACCCATGAAGTTGAACAGAAACTGGGTTAGAAGAAAGTACATGTCTAAGTATTTTTAAAGTATTTAATTTTTTTTTAGCTCGAGGTAGTATTTCGTCCAAAGTGTGTAAATACTTTCAAGAACAGATTCATCCCAACTTATCTTAAGTTTCCAGAGCTCTTTAAGAATAATTTTGGATGTAACTATTACGGGTGAAAGTAGCCCTAAAGGATCAAATATTTGTGCATATTATAGATACATATTGACAATATCAGAATTTTACAAATACTAATAACTAATACTACTACATAGATTATAAAACTTATCTGACAACGTAAATTATCAAATACATATTTTTACTAATGCTATGTATAATAGTCTTGGAAATTATTTGGTCAACTGAGGACCCTACCTGATCTTGTACATTTTGCTTCTCTATTGATAACACTTTGACACTCACTTAATGTGTCATCAGATTTACAATTATTTTCATTATTCTATACATCCTTACTACTACTAGCCATACAATTATTCTCATCATTAGATGAATCACCCCTACTGGGTTTACAGTTTTCTCTTACATTCTCATTGACAGGAGAATTTCTAACTGTTGGATTTTTTTGTATTTTTTAGAAAGGAAGAATTTCTCCTGTAAAGTCTTCCATTTTGATCACCCACCAAGTATGAACGTGGAGTGTTAGTGTTTGAAATAACTTTTCCTGGTGTCCAACGCCCATCCTTTTTTAATTTAAACAATATATCTTATTTTCATTAAAATCTGAATTGTGCTGAGCCGATCTATCATAATAGTTTTTTGATACCAACTTTCTTTCTATTTTTTTCTCATACTCATTAGTGATTTTGGGTTCTAACAATCTATTTGACATAGGCCAACCTGTTCTTAGTAACCTGCTTTGTAACAGCTCCGAAGGTGAAGCATTCAGACCACATAGTGGTGTAACTCTATTCGCGATTGAAAACAAAGTATCTGACCTCTGGCGGAATAAATTTAAACTACTAAAAGTGGTATAAACAAACCAGGCAGCTGTTGATTTGAATAGAATTATTAAATTTTTTTAGTAAATTTCAGCATTATGACTATGTCACAGTATATTGCCAAAGAATATTCTTTATAAAGCAATATACTGTGACTACGTTAAAGTATTTTAAATCAAATCGATATTGTTCTGTTCCTCAATGCAATTCAAGATCGACAAAAGATATTTCTCTTTCCTAAACTGGAAAACTTGAGGAAAAAGAGGAAATCAATAAAAAGAAAATACCACTATCATTAAGTCAATAATATACTGAGAATACATAATTTATTTTCTTGAATAAAGTAGACTTTACACTACATGATTTTATCATATAACAATATCATATGAGATTTGTTATGATTCCTCGTTTCTATGATGTTTTAAAAAATCGTGTTCACACTGCATGATAAGTTATGACTTATGATATAAGTGACGATGAGTGAGGTTTTATTGATTTTTCTTTTTGTTTATGGTCATAGAGATATTAGACACAGTATAGGTATCAACTATTAGATTTTGAAACCATTATAATGGAAAATAAATCTTTGATTGCATTGGCTTCCCAACTTTTAATAATAATACGTCGGCAACAACTGCGTACAGCATTAAGAAGAAAAAGATCAGACGCCTTTGGGCTCGCAGGTGGCTCTTACGAAGAAATCGTGGACAGGGTATATCAAATTTAGTGTTGATATTATACCAAATTAAAAATAAATAATAAAGAAACTTAACTAAAATTATGACTAAGAAGATTATAAAACACTAAACTAAGAATAAAATAAAATAAATAAATAATAAAAGAAAAATACGACACAATTTCAATATCAATGTAACAAACAAAAAATAAATAAATATATTGACATTATTATAAAATTGACATAAGAATAAGGCGCGATATTTAAATATGTTGGTGTTACCCATCGAGTTAGAATCTATGGAGAGAGCATCACGTGACTAAAAACAACCTCACTTCGGCCATATTGTTTTGCCACTTTTGACAGATCGTATATGTTTATTTACGTTTGCTGTTTTTCGAATATTTTTAGTTTTTACTTTTATAGAAACTGTAATAATATATTGTGATAGTGCATAATAATGGTTTCTTTATTCAATATTCAATAATGGTTTATGTATAATATATCGTGTTTTTAGTGTTTACCGCGGGATAAATAAATCATAGTTTATTAAAAATGTATTGCACTATTTTAGATTATGATTAAATCTTCTGAATAACTAGTCATATTTTTATAGTAGTTTTAATATTATTGAGTCCGGCCATGATCCCACCGCCATATTGATATCACAGTTAGCCACGCCTACCTACGCCGTTTTTAGTACATACGTTAATATGCTCATAGCTTCTCCATAGATTCTAACTCGATGGTGTTACCCCTATTATTACCAAAAATCATATGATTTTATCATGCGGAATAGGTACCGTCCTATTCTCCTGTGACAAGCTATGACGAGCCGCATAACAGTGCTTATGACAAAATCATATGACAAATCACACAGTGTAAACATATAAATTTCACTTTATGACCAAATCATATGACAAATCACATTATAAATCATGTAGTGTAAAGTGTGTATAACAGAAATACAAATACTTACCATGATGGGATAGTATCGTGAGGTTTTTTCCTCATGATTTATTACGGAATCTTTTAAAGACAAATCATATGTGCTATGATCTTTTTTGACAGGTGTCCAATATCAAATCTTTAGAATTCATATCCGAAATTGGACAGTATAATTTTATCACCCAGTAGACCGAATGAATCTATTTGTTATTAAATACACACACGTAGTTAATTAGGTTACATACACATTTGGTCAATTATCAATAATATAATTTGGACATCAGTCAAAAGTGCTGACAAAGTGAAACTATTTACATAAATTAAATACACATGTCACGCGAGGTCCGCGAAAATATTGACCCAATTAAAGTTTATATAAAACTAAGATCTCTTGCCTAGAGAGGCATTCAATCAATATTCACTCAACGAACTTGATAGTCTTCAACGATCAACTTCGTCAGTCTCTACTCAAAGTAATCCCGGGTCTACACCCATAGTGTACGTCTCTACAATAAACTCTGCTACTATTATTTGGTGTTTCCATTACAACTGAACGAACATCTTCACTGAGCCAACGAAGGGGATCTGTTCATGGTCCTATCGAGAAACAGAATACTTCAAGGAAGTTTGAGAGAGCCTATACAGTCCACGCCAGCAACATCCTCAGTAGCAGAGAGAGACCACTAGACCCGGGAGAACGAGAGCCATACCAAAGCCGAGAGCCACACTAGAGCCGAGAGCAGTACCAAAGCCGAGAGCCACACTAGAGCCGAGAGCAGTACCAAAGCCGAGAGCCACACTAGAGCCGAGAGCAGTACCAAAGCCGAGAGCCACACTAGAGCCGAGAGCAGTACCAAAGCCGAGAGCCACACTAGAGCCGAGAGCAGTACCAAAGCCGAGAGCCATACTAGAGCCGAGAGCAGTACCAAAGCCGAGAGCCACACTAGAGCCGAGAGCCATACTAGAGCCGAGGCAGTACCAAAGCCGAGAGCCATACTAGAGCCGAGAGCAGTACCAAAGCCGAGAGCCATACTAGAGCCGCAGAGCAGCCAAAGGACAGGACCGATTGCAGAACCCACCAGAAGCGAGGGATCCTCAACGTCTAAGAACACAAAAAACCGTAAGTTTTTGAATAATTACAAAATCTTCCAACTTTTACAATCTTACAATTTAACAAGTTTTTTTTTTATTACAATTTAACAATTTAGAACAACAATCTCCACTCTATCAATCGTATAATAATGTACTTTAGAATGTATACCATTTAAATAATACAGAGAATTGATAAAACAAAAAATAAACGTCATTCACAACTATAACTTTCTTCTTCTTCAGTGCCTTATCCGGTCCGGATGTTGGCGATCATCAAGGCTATCATGGTTTTGTTGACTGCTCTGCGAAACAGCTCCGCTGAGGTCATCCCAAACCATTGTCGGAGATTTTTCAACCACGAGATACGACGGCGTCCCGGTCCTCTTCTGCCAAATACTTTACCCTGCATAACAAGTTGAAGAATTCGATATTTTTCTTCGTTCCGCATCACGTGGCCGAGGTACTCAAGCTTGCGTTGTTTAATTAAATTAAGCACTTCTTTTTCTTTTGTCATGCGCTGTAGGACCTCAACGTTGGTGACATGGTCCACATAAGATATTTTTAGTATCCTTCTGTATATCCACATCTCGAAGGCTTCGATTCGTTTTTCAGTGGCTTGCGTCAGTGTCCAGGCTTCAACTCCATACAGTAACACTGGAAGAACGTAGCACCTCACTATTCGCACTATAACTTACTAAACAGTAATTTTGTATGACAATTTGAAAAAGAAACGTTCATTCAAACGTTCATAAATACTTTATTTCGAAAAATTAAAATAATTACGTAGCAAATAATTTCATTTATTTTGATAACAATATATATATATATATGTATATATATCATTATAAGAGTGTGTGGATTACATCTTGACCTACCTCAGTACAAAGAATAGCACAGCAGGCAAGGTCAAACTCATATTTCGCTAAATTGCACATTCCGATAGAAAAGAAAGTGTTATAGTACAGGTATACTTATTTAATAAATAACGTACATTTCGTATTGTCTAATATATTTACCGCTGAATGTAAAAATTTATAAGAATCATCATGGAAAGCCTATACGTTAAGCAAGCGGAATTAGGAACAGAAATAACGAAACTCGTTTCAAATACAAAAAAGGATTCCCAATCTCGGAAAAATCAACAATACATCCGGGATAGACAGGAAAAATTAGAAGAATATTGGGCAAAATTTTTAAATAACCACGAAAAGCTGCTAGAAGGGGGTATAACGAAAGAAAAATATTTTGAAACAAAATACTATGATCAGGTATTTAAGATATACATTGAGGGGAAAACCCTGTTGGAAGAATATGGAAGGGTGCTGAAAAGAGGAAAAGCGCCGAAAGTAAAGGAGATACAGATAAGAAAACAAAGAATCGAGGAATTATTACGGCCAGAAAATGAACAAGACTTGCAGGAGGATGAAGAATTGCAGTCAGAGTTAAGAGAATACATGGAAAAGGTGAATACACTAATGATTGAAGCAGCAGTAAATGAGGAACTAGACGCTACAGATAATGGAGAAGTAGAGAGAATAAATCATCTAAAGAGGAAAGTCAGTGAAGTTTTAAAGAAAATAAGGCCAGGAATGCAACGGCCAGAAAGCACACAGAGGAGGGACGGTGTGACATTGCCGCAGGTAAAAATCCCTGTGTATGAAGGCAGATATGAAACGTGGAGAACTTTCCACGATCTGTTTACTAAAGTAATACATGAAAACGACCAGTTATCAAACGCAGAAAAAATGCAGTACCCAAAAACTCAAGTAAGAGGGGAAGCCAACAGAATGATACAACACTTAAACATATCCGAGGCCAACTACGAAGTGGCCTGGAACATGCTAAAAGATAGGTATGAGAACCCAAGGATGATATTGTTTAAATTAATAGACAGGATGCTACTAGCGCAGGAAGTAAAGGAATCTTCTGCTAGAGCATTGAAATCACTACATGACACCTTCAACGAAAGTCTGGAAGCCATAGGAGGGTTAGGAACAGACACGGAAGCGTGGAGCCCATTGATAGCCCGAATTATCATAACGAAATGGGACAATGAAACTAGGAGGCTGTACGAAAACCACATTGGAGACAGTAGAGAGATACCGACGTACAAATCGACACAAACATTCTTACAGCGAAGATTTCAGACACTGGAACTGCTGGAGTCAGAAAAAAGACAAGAGAAGCAAGGAGGATCTCTTAGGAAACCAAGAACACATTGCGTGATATGCAACGGAGATCACGGAGTACCGAACTGCAGAGAATTTCAGGAACTCAATGTAAGAGACCGGAACAGGATGATAAAAGAAAAAGGATTGTGTACAAACTGCCTAGCACATAAAAAAGAAAAACAATGTTATTCACAATATAGGTGCAGACACTGTGGCGGAGACCACCACCATATGTTGCATTATGAAAAAGGAAACACAAGCAACAAAAGAAACTCCAATGGAACGAAAGGAGAACAAACACAAGAAAGAAATGGAAGAGATTCAAACAATAGAAGAAACGGGTACCAAGCTGATAGGTACAGAGGAGGAAATAATAATCCATACAACGCCAGAGAACAAAATAACGGAAGGCGAGAAAATACACAAGATACCAATGGGCCTAGGAATAGCAACGACCAACAAAGAGAGCTGAATTCAGTAAACTGTGCAAGCCATAAGGAAGGTAAAGCATTACTAGCGACAGCTGTGGTACGCATAAGAGATGCGAAAGGAGATTCACACATAATGAGAGCACTAATCGACCAAGGGTCACAATGCGCATTTATAACGGAACAAGCTGCGACGACGCTAGGAACAACAAGAAAGCCCATACAGGCGACCATATCCGGGATAGGCTCGTCAGGAGAAAAAACAGCCAACTGGAGTATGAAACTTATAATCGAAACTCATTACGAAAGTGACTTCGAGATGGAAATAGAAGCACTAGTACTACCGAAGATAACAAGGAAATTACCGGAACAGGATATAATTCTACCGGACTATAACGAGAAAAATGCAATACTGGCAGATCCAAGATATTACAAGGTAGGGAAGATAGACTTACTACTAGGAGTAAAAGAATACAGTTACATATTGACAGAAGGGATGCACAGAATAAGTAATGGACTCCTGAGTCAAAACACCAAACTAGGATGGATAGTTTCGGGAATAGCACGAGAAAGGGAGAATATAAAAGCAGAAGAATGCTGTATGATATCAAGACAAGAAATGGACGTACAAATAAAGAACTTCTGGGAATTAGAAGAAGTAAATCAGGACACAAGTTTCTCAGTGGAAGAACAAGAATGTGAAGAACTGTATCGACAGACTGTAAAAAGGAATGAAGAAGGGAGATACGAAGTAAAAATTCCGTTTAGGGAAGACGTCGCAAAGTTAGGAGAATCTAAACAGCAAGCATTCGCCAGATTGATGCAACTAGAAAGGAAGTTTGCAAAAGACAAACAGAAGCGAATTACAGACAATTCATGGAAGATTATAAAAACCAAGGTCATATGGTAATAGCAGAAAACCAGGGAGATGGGTACTACTTACCTCATCATCCAGTGAGAAAAGAGGACAGTACTACAACGAAAATAAGAGCCGTGTTTGATGCATCAAGCAAAAGCTCATCGGCAGTAAGCCTGAATGATATTATGCACACAGGGCCGAAATTACAACAAGATTTGACAAATATACTATTACGATGGAGATCCAATAAGGTAGCATACTCAGCGGATCTGGAAAAAATGTTTAGACAAATCAGAATGGCAGAAGGAGACCAAAAATATCAAAAAATTTTGTGGAGAAAGGACACAAAGGACCACATACAAGAGTATAACTTAACGACGGTGACATACGGCACGGCCGCAGCACCCTTTTTAGCGTTAAGAACAATACAACAATTACAAGAAGACGAAGGAGCGAGGTACCCGTTGGCATCGAAAATTGTAAAAGAAAACATGTATGTAGACGATATACTAGGAGGAGCTGAGACAGTGCAGGAAGCAGAAACAGCCCAAAAGGAATTAATACAACTGTTCAGAAAAGGAGGTTTCATTCTTAGAAAATGGTTGAGCAACGAAGAAAAAATAATGGAGAACGTACCGGAGGATATGAGGAACGTAGACTCCAAGGCATTCAAACAAGAAGAAGTACGGAAAACGTTAGGAATACACTGGTCACCTAAAGAGGATATAATCACATTCAAAATAGGGATAACGACGGCAAAGAAAATAACGAAAAGACACGTACTGTCAGAAGTAGCAAAACTATACGACCCACTGGGATGGATAGCACCTGTAGTAATTCAGGCGAAAATGTTCATACAGGAATTATGGGAGCAAAAGACCAGTTGGGATAAAGAATTAACTAGCAACCAACAAAGCAGGTGGAATACATACCAGGCGCAATTAGTAAATCTGGAGAAAATAACATTGCCCAGGTGGAACAACTTAAGCAAGATAAACAAAGTAGAACTACATGGATTTGCAGATGCGTCTATGAAAGGATATGGAGCGGTAATCTACTCAAAGGTATTAGGCCCAGAAATTAAAACGAATCTAATGATAGCAAAATCGAAAGTCGCACCATTGAAAGTGAAAACGACGTTACCGACGCTCGAGCTGTGTGCCGCGGTACTACTAGCAAATTTAATGAAGAAAACCCTACAAGCATTGAACGGGGAAAACATTGAGGTATATGCATGGTCGGACTCAACGATAACCCTGGCTTGGATAAGGGGATCATCAAAAAGGTGGAAAATGTTCGTCGCCAACAGAGTAGAGGAAATAAGAGGCGTTATAGGACCGAAAAATTGGCATAAGGTAGATACAAAGGAAAATCCAGCGGACATCCTCTCACGTGGAAGTACCGCATCAGAATTATTAGAAGCAGAGCTATGGTGGAAGGGACCAACTTGGCTGACTAGTAACAAAACTTTAACGCAGGAATCAGAAGAAATACCAGAGACAAATGAGGAGGAAGTCAAAACGAAAATTACGGTGCACACGACAATGATAAAGGAGGACATATGCGAGAGATTCTCAAATTTAGAAAGAATGAGAAGAGTACTTTCATATTGTAGGAGATTTGCAGACAAATGCAGAAAAAAAGAAAGACAATGGACAAAGTCAGCTTACAGTCCAAGAATTAGAGGAAACGCTATTAAAGGTGATAAAGCACACACAGCACGCCTACTTCAAACAAGAAATAAATAAGCTGGAGAAGAAACAGCAATTAGACAAGAAAAATAAATTAGCGTCATTGGTACCATTCCTGGATAGACAAGGAATTCTAAGAGTCACCGGAAGACTGAGACACACGAATCTAAAGTACGGAGAAAAACATCCGATAATTTTGCCAAAGGATAGTGCATTAACAAAGTTACTTATAACAGATAGTCACGCAAGAAATCTACATAGCGGATTACAACAAACACTACAGTACATAAAAAGGAAATACTGGATAATCAACGGCAGAAGAACCGTGAAAGTTCATCTAGCAAAATGTTTAAGGTGCAGGAGGTAAAAAAGCCAAGCAGCACAACAATTAATGGGAGATCTACCGAAAGACAGAGTGAACCCGAGTCATCCCTTTACTAACATAGGGATAGATTATGCCGGGCCAATAAAAATAAGTACCACGAGAGGCAGAGGACAGAGGAGCTATAAGAGCTACATCTCAGTATTTGTGTGTCTGTCAACGAAGGCAGTACACCTTGAGGTAGTAAGCGATATGTCTACGGATGCATTCATCGCAGCGTTCAAGAGATTTACGGCACGCAGAGGACAGTGCAACAACGTATACAGTGATAACGGAACCACATTCGTAGGAACAGCAAATTTGTTGAAAAAAGAAAATCAAAAAATAGATGACGAGATAAAACAAGGATTACTGGCACTAGGTACCCAGTGGCATGTCATACCTGCATATGCACCACATTTCGGAGGATTATGGGTGAGCGCAGTGCGAATAATGAAATATCACTTGAAAAGAATCATCGGGGAAACAGTTCTAACATATGAAGAATTGAGTACGGTGCTGGCACAAATAGAAGCATGTATGAACTCGAGACCATTATGTGGGTCATCAGAAGACCCTGAAGGGAAAATAGCCCTGACACCAGCTCACTTCCTTATAGGGAGAGAAATTATATCACCAAATCGGGAAGAAGAGCTTACGACTTATTTGAAGATGCCGACGAGGTGGAGATTAGTGGAGAAAATAAAAAGAGACTTCTGGAAAATTTGGAAACAGGAATACCTGCACCAATTACAACAGAGAAATAGATGGCATAAGGCGCACCCTAACATAAAAGAAGAAGAAATAGTTATAATTAAAGAAGAGGATACACCTGAAGGCAGATGGCCATTAGCAAGGGTAACAGAAACACACCCTGGAGCGGAGGGATTAACCAGAGTAGTAACAGTGAGAAAGGCAAACGGGAAACTGACTAAAAGACCCATACATAAGCTAATACGACTGGAAGAAGAGAAACAGGAAAAGCCGAAGAAGGCAGCAGCACTAAGATGAAAGAAAATACTAGTAGCTATAATGTTTTTAACGATGTTAAAACCCATAAAGGCAGAACCGTATAAAATATATAATCCGGTACCAGGATTTTTCACAGAAGACCTTGGAGAGGTCGTCATAGACCGGGGAACATTTCGAATAAAGGTGTTACTCGAAAAAGGAAGAATTCGAACAGAGCACCAACTAATAGGAAATATGATACAAGGCGTACGAGAACTGTGTCATGAGATAAAAATCGTGAATTGTAAGGATATAATAGAGAAGTTAGAGGAAGGAAAAAGAAAGGCGGAGTCAGTAAGCGAGGGGTTGACAGTAGAAATAAAAGGAAGGGAAAGAAGAGGAATATTAGGAACAATATTAACCTCAGTATTTGGAGTCAATGACGAAGCCTACAGTAACATTGAAGCATTAGATAATAACCAAAAGGAGCTAATAAAGGGATCACAGCACCAGGCGAAGATAATGTTAGAAACAATAACATCAATCAATCACACAGAGAACAGGATAAACAAGCAAATGAACAAGTTTAACAAAGCACTAATCACAGGTCTACAAGAAATATCTAAAGGACTTAACTAAGTAGAAGACAAAGCACAAAAACTAGAAACCGAATATAGCACGTTACGAACACAAACGATAGCATTACAAGTTATGGACTTCATAAACGAATATACTCAATTTTACGAGGGAATATTAAACCTTCACTATAACCACGGACACTTCATTGATATATTGAAACCGGGTGAAATAACCAAATTAATAGGGAAAGCAGGGCAGATACTGCCTCAAGGGGTCAAAATACGACGACAACCCATTATAGAAACAGAAGTCAGTCATGACGACAGATATATAACAGTCATCAGCTACTTCATAGTGACAGGGAAAAATAAGTACAGCATGCTCAAAGTCACGGCCATACCACTTAACGTTGAGGGGTCGGTGTTGCGCACATTTGTCGCCCCAAGGAATCTACTGGTCGTAGATTATAACACACTGCACTACTTCGAATTGACCGCGGAAGATAGAGAAAGATGCTTACTGTTGACAAAGGCGCAGATAGCGTGCTCACCAACGGCTATAAGAAACATGGATACCCAACCAAACTGCATACTTGAAGAAATTTATGAGCGATCTAAGAATAGCACATGTCCAGTGGTAGCCAGGACAATACAGACAGCTCAATGGAGTAAGATGGGTACTCCCAACCTCTGGCTAGTTATCACGCCAGTCACGATACACATATCCATTATTTGCGATGGAAATCGGAACGAAAGAGTACTGGAACGAGTCACATTCCTGAAGCTTTCACCCAAATGTATCGCCCAAACGAAAAATATTACATTACTCCCCACTAGCAGTGGGGTGGACAGAGCAGTGACGAGTTACCTGAAGTCGCCAATCACTCCCGTGGCCCAACTGGTGGCGAGGACACCCCGCAAGTTTAACACGCCTCTAAACACCTACCTTGACATACCAGGAGGAGAGCTACGTCATGTGTTACTTGAGGAGGAGAGTCTGGAACAAGAAATGACGCATACGCAGTGGCGATCGATTCACGAATCTAATTGGCATTATTTTGTGGCCACCGGGATCATTACTATAATGGTAATAATTGGGATACTCACGTTATGGAAGTACCGTCCTCTTGCACGACTATGTCGTTCAGGGAATCCACAAACTCAGACTAACGAACAGGAAGTACCTGTATTAGTTAGTAATCGGCACAACAATGTACCGTCGACTTCCCAAGTTGACATCCCACTTTCCACATTTTCATCCAATTGCCCTAATTTTAATCTAGAGATAGAGTCGGACATTGATAGCTAGGGTACGGTTGGAAGATTGTTGATTATTCTTAAACTATTTATAATTTATCATGTTTGAATTTTACTATGTTATGTAATACTTATATGTAAACTTTGAGTATTGACACTTGGGCCAGATTGCCCGATTCCGCAGTATGTCCAATATCAAATCGCGAGGTCCGCGAAAATATTGACCCAATTAAAGTTTATATAAAACTAAGATCTCTTGCCTAGAGAGGCATTCAATCAATATTCACTCAACGAACTTGATAGTCTTCAACGATCAACTTCGTCAGTCTCTACTCAAAGTAATCCCGGGTCTACACCCATAGTGTACGTCTCTACAATAAACTCTGCTACTATTATTTGGTGTTTCCATTACAACTGAACGAACATCTTCACTGAGCCAACGAAGGGGATCTGTTCATGCTCCTATCGAGAAACAGAATACTTCAAGGAAGTTTGAGAGAGCCTATACAGTCCACGCCAGCAACACCCTCAGTAGCAGAGAGAGACCACTAGACCCGGGAGAACGAGAGCCATACCAAAGCCGAGAGCCACACTAGAGCCGAGAGCAGTACCAAAGCCGAGAGCCACACTAGAGCCGAGAGCAGTACCAAAGCCGAGAGCCATACTAGAGCCGAGAGCAGTACCAAAGCCGAGAGCCACACTAGAGCCGAGAGCAGTACCAAAGCCGAGAGCCATACTAGAGCCGAGGCAGTACCAAAGCCGAGAGCCATACTAGAGCCGAGAGCAGTACCAAAGCCGAGAGCCATACTAGAGCCGCAGAGCAGCCAAAGGACAGGACCGATTGCAGAACCCACCAGAAGCGAGGGATCCTCAACGTCTAAGAACACAAAAAACCGTAAGTTTTTGAATAATTACAAAATCTTCCAACTTTTACAATCTTACAATTTAACAAGTTTTTTTTTATTACAATTTAACAATTTAGAACAACAATCTCCACTCTATCAATCGTATAATAATGTACTTTAGAATGTATACCATTTAAATAATACAGAGAATTGATAAAACAAAAAATAAAAGTCATTCACAACTATAACTTACTAAACAGTAATTTTGTATGACAATTTGAAAAAAGAAACGTTCATTCAAACGTTCATAAATACTTTATTTCGAAAAATTAAAATAATTACGTAGCAAATAATTTCATTTATTTTGATAACAATATATATATATATATATATATATATATATATATATATATATATATATATATATATACATATGTATATATATATATATGTATATATATCATTATAAGAGTGTGTGGATTACATCTTGACCTACCTCAGTACAAAGAATAGCACAGCAGGCAAGGTCAAACTCATATTTCGCTAAATTGCACATTCCGATAGAAAAGAAAGTGTTATAGTACAGGTATACTTATTTAATAAATAACGTACATTTCGTATTGTCTAATATATTTACCGCTGAATGTAAAAATTTATAAGAATAATCATGGAAAGCATATACGTTAAGCAAGCGGAATTAGGAACAGAAATAACGAAACTCGTTTCAAATACAAAAAAGGATTCCCAATCTCGGAAAAATCAACAATACATCCGGGATAGACATAAAAAATTAGAAGAATATTGGGCAAAATTTTTAAATAACCACGAAAAGCTGCTAGAAGGGGGTATAACGAAAGAAAAATATTTTGAAACAAAATACTATGATCAAGTATTTAAGATATACATTGAGGGGAAAACCCTGTTGGAAGAATATGGAAGGGTGCTGAAAAGAGGAAAAGCACCGAAAGTAAAGGAGATACAGATAAGAAAACAAAGAATCGAGGAATTATTACGGTCAGAAAATGAACAAGACTTGCAGGAGGATGAAGAATTGCAGTCAGAGTTAAGAGAATACATGGAAAAGGTGAATACACTAATGATTGAAGCAGCAGTAAATGAGGAACTAGACGCTACAGATAATGGAGAAGTAGAGAGAATAAATCATCTAAAGAGGAAAGTCAGGGAAGTTTTAAAGAATAGGTACCGTCCTATTCTCCTGTGACAAGCTATGACGAGCCGCATGACAGTGCTTATGACAAAATCATATGACAAATCACACAGTGTAAACATATAAATTTCACTTTATGACCAAATCATATGACAAATCACATTATAAATCATGTAGTGTAAAGTGTGTATAACAGAAATACAAATACTTACCATGATGGGATAGTATCGTGAGGTTTTTTCCTCATGATTTATTACGGAATCTTTTAAAGACAAATCATATGTGCTATGATCTTTTTTGACAGGTGACTCTCCAAGTTAAGGTTGATTTCATGTAATCAAATGAACTATCTTACAATAAACTCAACAAGTTATTTATTTATGTTAATATACAATAAAGTACTTACATGTCAAAAAATAGTATAAAATAAAAATTAACATATTAAAAACATAAGAAAACATTATACTCTGGGTTCCCAGGTATACACAAAATAGGATTCTGGATTCATCAATACACAAGCCAGTTCCAAATATTTAAGTTAAAATTTAAGAATTCATCACTTGAAAACTGCTTCCGCTTCAACCAATGGACTTGTAAAGACACACTGTATATTGTACTGACTACAAAATTCTTTAAATATAAAGATTTTGTAGAGATTATTATCAGATATAAATTTTTGTATTGTAATCGGTGAGTTTGGGTTAAATATTTTAAGGGTTGGTAAATTACCTATAACTTTTTTCAGGTTATAAAATGTATTATCATGGTCAGCAGTCCACAAAAATTTTACATTGCTTTTTATTAAACCTCTTAGTGGTGCTACTATTTCTGATAGATTTGGTATAAATTTTATTAGATAGTTTACCATTCACAGTATACTTAACAACTGTTTTTTATTTTCTGGTACCTCTAACGCCATTATTGCCTCTACATATGAGTTATCTGGTTTTATCCCCTCTTTGAAATAAATCTGCCTCAAATATTTCACTTCGTTTACTTATTAGAATTAAATTTAACATTAAATTGCTTAGCTCTTTCTAATACTTTATTCATTATCAAATCATGTTCTCTTTCATCTTTTCTTGCTACTATTATGTCATCAAAGTATATTGGAACATCTAAATCCCCAAAAATATTCTCATTTACCCGTTGAAAAACTTCTGGACTACATCATAGGCCAAAACAAAATCTCTTAAAGCGATATTTGCCGAATGGGGTTATGAATGTGCATAATTTTCGGCTATCTTTATCTAACCCTATATGATAAAAGGCATCTGACATATCCATCACACTGTAGATACTTTCCCCCTTAGTTTTAAACCTATGTCTTCTATTGTTGGTATGGGATGCCTATCTATACAAATGTATTTATTCAAATGGATCGGATCTAAACAAATTCTTAACTTGTCTGAATTAGGCTTTTCAACACAAACTATATTACTAACCCATTCTGATGGTTCATCTACTTTCTCAATTATATCTCTGTGTACTAAATCATCCGAAGTAATTTTTAGCTTACCTTTAATTTTTTCAGCAACTCTTCTACAACTACTTACACTATAACCTTCTTTTAATTTACTTTCTAATTTTTTTATCCAACTTAGTGGAAGTACATTACATTCAGCCCCAGAATCAACCTCAAACTTAATTATACTATTATCATTACATATATTTTCTGTCCAACTTTTCTCTAAATCTGAATTATTATTTTCATAAATGTTAAATATAGTCAGGTAGGGTCATCAGTTTACCAAATAAGTTACAAGACTATTATACGTAGCATTAGTAAAAATATGTATTTGATAATTCACGATGTCAAGATAAGTTTTATAATGTATGTAGTAGTACTATTTATTAGTATTTGTAAAATTCTGATATTGTCAATATGTATCTAGAAAGAGGAGATGTTACATATATGACACTTCATAGTCTCATGCCAGATTATCAATAACCACATCCTCATCATCAACAAAAGAGTCAAAATCATCAACAACTTTTACGTGGTGGTTAAATTGATTGCTATTTATATTTTTTATTATAATAATTGTTAAAATATTTACCTTAATGCTGATTTACCTTGTTATAGCTATAATTATCTGTTTTACTGTTACCAATTTTGCATCTAAAATGTCTCACCTGTCCACATTTTGCACAATTTTTTCCAAAAGCGAAACATTTGCCCTTGATGTGTCTTCTTCCGCATTTTAGGCAACTGTACTCCTTACTATTATTATTGCCTCTGTCGCTAGTACTGGGATTATCTTGACTGAAACTTCTTCTTCTTCGAATTAGATTTACTTCTTCCTTGTTTAAGTCTTTTGCTTAGCAGTTTTCAGATTTAAATTACTTATTCCCAATAGTTTTTCTTGTAAATTATAATCTTGGACAACTAAAATTATCCTATCTCTTATGAGGCTGTCTTATTGAGTTTCAAAATTGCATGGTTTAGCCAATATTTTTAAGTCTTTTATAAAATGATCCATACTTTCTCCTTCTGCCTGATTTCTTGAAAAGAACTTAAAACGATCAAAGGTTTCATTGTTACGGGGTTTACAATAATTATCAAAAGCTGTTATTACTTCTTTGTATTTTCCTTGTTGTTCTTCTGTGAGATTCAATGTATTAAACACTTCTATGGCCTCTTCTCCAGCATAACTTAAGAACAAAGCAATTTTTCTTTCATCTGATGTACCACTTAAATCGGCTGCTTTTAAGTAAATATCAAAATGCTGTTTAAACTTTTCATAGTTTTTATGTAGGTTCTGATCGAATATTAGATTAGATGGCGCCTTAGATCCACATAACTTCATTTTTGAGACTATACTAGGCAACTATTAACGCATCAGTACTTTACGATGCTTTTCCCAATGTATATTCTTATTAATTTACCCTGACACCATGTTTCAAGTTGGCTTTATATTAACCCGGCATCCGACAGGTGAATTTTTTTTCCACTAACAGACAGGTGGGGTGTGACAAACCCCAGCAACTGAAAAAGTTAAAGAATTCCAAAAAATATCTTTACGTTTATTTTTTATTATTTATTCTAATTTGTAATACACAACATGTAATCAATACCATTACATGTGTTTAAGTTAAATTAAAGACAAAAGAAAAATGATTTTATGTATAATACTTAATAAAAAATAAATTATATTGCACTCTGTAATAAATTTGTATTCCAAGAAAAATAACCAAATTAACACAACTAAATTAAAGACAAAAGAAAAATGATTTTATTTATAATTAATAAAACAAAGATGGCTAAATTAGTAAACAATACGAACTTGAATAATTACTCAAAATCTGTACAGTCCTTACAATAGATTTGGGCATGCTCAAGACAGAGGTAAATCTCGCAAGCCTCGCATACGTATTTGGTTTTTCTGTCACGAACACGAGGACACTTAGAACATCTTCCCTGCTGACCTGGTCTCCTTCTCTTGGGCACTGGCTCTGATTGTTCACCCAAAACATGTCTTATAGAACTATGCAGTTCTCGAGTTAATTTGTTACTCTATTCTGTTAATTGTCTTCTATTAATTGTTTTTGTAAATATTTTAGGAAAATTTTCCTAGCAATTTTCACGTCATTATTGTTCACTCTGTAAATTATTTGGTCATTAATTCCTGCGGTATTGAGAAGGGAGAAAAAAATTGTTAGTGGCCAGCGGCGACTCCGACGTGAAACAGTGTAAGATACGGGCATTTCATCCACGAAATCAATACCACACATACTAAAATTATAAAAAGATACTATCTCAGGAACTTTCTTCTCCGTATCACCCACCGAATTATCATGATGGAGAGATGACATCAATAATGTCACTTTTCCCTTTTTTTGAGTGATAGAATACTGTGTATAATTTTCTTAAAACCCAAACAGTGTAGAATACAAATGTCTATTGCGTGCATTTAAAAATTCTGAAGGTATGTGTGGCTTATTTTTTCTGTTCTAACCGCAGTGAGTTTGTGAGTATTTTGTAGGTTTTCGAGGAGTTCGTAGCTGGTATACCAGTTGTCAAATGTCACGTTCCGTTTTATTCCAGATATCGGGGCAACTAGACGGTCTACAATATCTTTAGGGCTATTGATTTGTCTAAAAGGTCCATCTGGCTGCTGACCAACATAAACCTCCATATTTACAAGGTAGTATGTACATGGATCTACCAAAACGTGTACTTTTATACCGTACTTAGCTGGTTTGTTCGGTATATATTGTCTAAAACGGCAGCGGCCACGAAAAGCCTCCAATTCGGTCACGGCCACGAATCGGTCAACAATTCCTCGAATATGTGCCAATTTGTCCAGTTTCAATCTGTCTGCCCTGTTCTTTTTATGATCAAACCGAAGGCATGAAATTAAAAACTTGAATCTTCTTTGACTCATTGTACACCGAAATATGTCCATACCTGTGCCATCCACATTCCATAGCTCACACAGACGACGATGATTATTTCTAAATGTACCGGCTAAGAATAAGAGGCCAAGTGCAGCTTTTATTTCTGAAGGATTTGTTTCTCCAAAGTGATTTGAATCTTTCCATTTTTCAGTTTTCTTTTATTAGCGCATGTAACAGTGTCAACAATCATTTGTTCAGATATAAATAACTGAAAACATTTGATAGGAGTTCTGGCGGATTTAGCATACGTTTTAACACCAGGTAAACATGTTACAAGGTTTTCAGATCTTGTTCTAACGTTTTTGTTTGGTACAGCTTTCAGTCAAAAAGTGGGCACTTACATTTGGACTTCCATCTTCATCTGAGTTATGTTTGATATCTGGAACGTCAACACCTTGAAGCTGGTCAGGATAGTCACTATTTTCACTAAGATTGTCTATTTCTTCACTTACTTCCGAATCACTCTTGTCAATACATTCTTCACTGTCTACTTTATCCCATAAGGCCTGAAGGCGTGCTTGTTCTCGTTCGTAATTCGTTTTAGCTTAAACTAATAAAAAAATATGTTAAAATCTATAATAAGTATTATTCACTTACCATACTTACTTATTTATATGAGTAAAACAAAATAAAAATAATTCTGCAGAATGTACAAAATCCGACACGTGGGGTCTGACTGCTTTCAGTCTAAATATACTTGGCGAAACTAAACAGATGACTAAAAACTATGTGTCATCGCATAGATGGATATACAATAGAAAGCTATTTAGCCGCTGTTGCCACTACATGCAAAATTTCCGTATGTTTTAGGCGCTTCAGTATTGTTGGGGTGTAGTACACCCCACCTGTCGGATCCCGGGTTAAAGTAAAATAATACAAGATTAATTTGGGACCACGTTTATTGAACTCTCAAAACCTAACCTATTTTCCCCCACCCCAGATGTCATATGTCTCTATGATCGTAGAACATATAGGTACAATCTTACATGACACTATGAAGTGTCATATATGTAACATGTGACTTTCTCAACAAGTTTAGAAAGTAGTGATGCCCCACAGAGTTCGAGTCTTGGTACAGTTAATAGTTTCATAGGAGAAACTCGGGTTTTGGTATAAAGATTTGAAGTGTCATTTCCAAATGTATCCGTGCAGCATATGTAAATACATGCACCGTAAGCTGCATCTGAGGCGTCTGAAAACCCATGAAGTTGAACAGAAACTGGGTTAGAAGAAAGTACATGTCTAAGTATTTTTAAAGTATTTAATTTTTTTTAGCTCGAGGTAGTATTTCGTCCAAAGTGTGTAAATACTTTCAAGAACAGATTCATCCCAACTTATATTAAGTTTCCAGAGCTCTTTAAGAATAATTTTGGATGTAACTATTACGGGTGAAAGTAGCCCTAAAGGATCAAATATTTGTGCTGTACAAGACAAGACAACAGTTGTCTTTTGATAACCTTTGCATTTGTTGTGGAGAGATTTATAGAATATTGTAGGGAATCAGAAGACGGATTTCAGAGTAATCCTAGTGTTTTGTTGTGTTCATTAGAACCAATAGATAGGAATTCAAGATCAGAAAATCAAAATTCAAGATCATTCCTCTTAGAGGAAAACCGTAACCATATGTAACAATGTTTAGTGTGTAGACTGAGATCTCTTCATTTGTATTAAATCTCCAAAGGATCTTTTGAAGATAACGTTGTTCTGGCGTTATGAAAACTTAGCGATACATTTTAGTGATATCTGCCCCTAGTGCCAATTTATGTTGTCAAAATCTAAGTAAAATGTAAAATAAGTTATCTTGTAAGTGAGAGCCGACATACATGATGTCATTTAATGAGTAGCCTGTGGTAGTTTTTGCACTACCGTCAAATACAACTCTTAATTTTTGTGCTGGTTGATGATTCCTTGAAAACACAATGATGAGGTACGAAGAATCCAGAATTACCGTCAGTTCCTTTGTTAGAGACATGTAGCCAAGTTTAATGTACTCAAGTATGAAGTTATGATATTCTGATTTTAATTGAATGTTGTTTTCAAGTTTTCTCTCTAAGTTCAGAAAACCTGTTTTAGCAGAAGTTTGAGAATCCCCTAAGATTGACGGAGATTCCTTTAGAGGAAGAGTAGTGATAAAACGACCATCACAATGGCGAGAAATCTGTTGCCCAAAATGACTTTCACAAGATATCTTCTTCGGAAACAAACTTGGTTTTATAACATTCCTAAACTTTGTGAGCTGTACATCTAATTGACTTGTGGAAGAAAAGTAACAATTTTATTGGGAGTGATGTTGAATCTTTGTTGGAATGGGGCCAGAGATTATCCAACCAAGAGTGGTTTTTTGAATGATAGCTAACCCAGGACCAAGTTTAATTTATCTCACGCTTAAAATATCCCAGAATGTGTCAGCACCAATAAGAAGGTCTACTGGACCAGGTTTTTCAAAATTCTGGTCAGCTAGAAGTAAATTTGTTGGAATATTGAGTTGAGAACGATTGACGTGTGTATAGGGTAAATTCCCTGTTATGTTGGTCAAAACTAGACAGGATATCTTTCTCGAAAAATTGTTAATATGTGATTTAAATGTTAGTGTAATCCATAAATTAATATTGTGAGTTAATTGATTAACTCCCGAGATTGAAGTGTTAATTTTTGCCTTTGAAAGTTGTAAAATATTACAAAGTTTCTCAGTTACAAAATTAGATTGACTTCCGTTGTCCAATAGCACTCTACATTTATGTAAGTTACCAAACTTGTCAAATACATTGACAACAGCAGTTGAAAGTAAAATGTACTGTTTAACAGGAGTGTAGATAGTTGAACTGATATGATGAGTTGAAGAAACGGTCGAGGTAAAAAAATATTGTTTTCTGTGATAAGAGAATTTGAAGATTAAGTCTAACATAGTGTGGTGGATCTTTCCACAAATTTTCTGCAACTAGCAGAACGACAATCCTTAGTAGGATGGCCTGTGCCAAGGCAATTAATGCATAAACGTAAACGTTTTGCATTGTTTAACCTATTAATAAGATTTACTTTTAAAAAGTAAGGACAATCATATATTTTGTCTTGGTATTTTATAACGTGGTGGATTTCGGCCCTGTTTATCATCATTATAGTTGTCTAATGATTCTAAAATACGACATGGTTCTTTTAAAAACTTTAATAAGTCGTCTAAAATTGGTACGTTGCCTGTACAATTTTGTGATTCCCAAGAGCGTCTTGTTGAGTTATCAAATTTTGTTGTTAATAAGTAAATAATCAAATCATCCCAGTGTTTTGTAGGGCGTTGTAAAACTTCTAATGCGCGTAAATCTTTTTGAGTATTGTCTAGAAGTTGTCTGGGGCCTTGATTTGATTCTTTTGTAATTACCGGTAAATTAAAGATGGCTTTAATATGAATATTTACAAATAATTGCTTGTTTTTAAATGTTTCAATTAGTAAAGCCCAATCAATATCGTAATTAGCATCACAGACTTGCAAAGATTTAATAGTGTCGGCAGCTATGCCGCGTAAAGAAAGACGTAAGTAATAAAACTTTTGTACATTTGAAAGTGACGTGTCATTAGTATTATTAATAATGGAATTGAAACTGTCGCGAAAGAAGAGCCATTGATCAAAGGTTCCATCAAATGTAGGTAAATTTATTGAAGGTAATTTAATCTTACTTGTATTTGTAGGACTAGCTGCTATTTAACTACTGACACTGCGTGAATCAGATGATTCAGTAGCTTGTCTAGATAAGATAAGTTTTTTAGTGTCAGATATTATTTTAAAATATCTGTCTTCAGAAGACTGTCTTTCAATGACATGTATTGTATCATAGTTTCTCTCATAGTCAGGGTCATCAGTTTCAATATGTATGTTTGTTAATATAAGGGATGAAGTGTAATGTATGTAATGTACGTATATTATACAGGTTTAATTACAAAAATGTGTTTGTTGTTTAAAAATAAATATCTAAGTAAGCTTCGGTGGTTATAAAATGAAGATGAAGTATGATTGTAAAAGTAAATAAAAAATATGTTTCATTAAAATAAACACAAGGGCGATAAATGTTTTAGTTATTCAAAATATTATGTAAGTATGTTGTTTGGAAAAGTGTTTAAGACTTATTTAAATATTTTATATTTTATTATTCAGAATATGACCTTATTTAGTTTTAAATCTTTTATTTAATTATAATATATTAGCTAATTATAATATGGCTTTAGTTCCACATTTTTTAAATTCTCAAACTCAAATTGGTTTTATTATTGTCAAGTTCTGAGAATTCACTTGTCTGAAAAACAACATGTTTTTGGGACTATTTATCAACTCAAAACACTTCAGAGTCCTTAAGGAAACGTACCCGTCGTTTGTGTAGAAAGTTTAAAATGTCATTTTAAGCTTAATTTATTGCTACGCACGGAGGTCTTAAGAACAAAAGAACCACCCTGGTCGACTTTCGTACATACGTATTTTTCTTTCGTATGATCGGCGACTCTGCAACAACTTACCGTCGCGAAAGCATCAAGTGTGCGTCCCTAGTCCCTACTACCCTCCGAGCGGTGTCCCAGCGACAGACGCCGTATTCATAAAAGGTAAGTGAATCTCATATAGAATTGACAATAAGGTATTATATCTGCCAATTGTTATTTGAATTAAAATATTTTATTTTACATATCCATTTATACATATTGCAATTTTCGTTATTTTAAATTAAATATTAACCAGCGACCTCATTAAGTTTTATACAAAACATATGTATTAACGATTGTATTAGTTAAAATTTGGTATAATAAAATCAGTTTAGCACGTTCACAACGAATACGAGAGTGGACAGATTCGAATGTAGTATCAGGATCGAATTGTTTTCTAATGCCCCTTTGTCCAATTCTTCTCGATCGACGTTGGTAATACAATAAAATGTTGAAGTCGTGGAGTAAAAATTATAGTTTTATTGACAGCTACTAATAATTATACTCTACTTGTTGGTTAGGTAACTATCTATAATAGACTGCGCTCAAATGAGCTCAAATCCCCAATTTATAATTTAACAAATAATGTATATCTCAGCACAGAGATTAATGCTTCTATCATACTAACAAACTTTGAACTATGAGCTTACAATACAATTTAATCTAGGTCGTTATTGCAACACTTAGAAAGTTCAGTTAGAAAATATATTATTGGGAATTTATTAAGTTTGCTGATTTGCAGGTGAATGGACTCTAATTATTAAAATATTACTCGATATGTTTCACAATGTTTTAATTACACACAGTGAAACTATAAAAGGTTAAGAAATTATGAATAATGTGAGATTACAAATTAAGGGATTAATTTGTGATTGAACTTATTGGCAACTATATAAAAGAAACAGACGACCAATAGAAAATATCTAAACATATATAAAATATAAAATAATGGTAATATAACACTAATTCACTCGGTTTCACTCACTTTCTCTAAAGTTTTACTTAAATTGAGTTGTGATACCTTATGTCATTGAGGCGCTGGATGATGTTGAATGGAAGAACCTTGATGTCTTTGTTTTCTGGTTCTCTTGGAGTTTCGAATATATCTGACTACCTTCCACATAATGACAGTCAACATAAAAATGCATATAATGACTAGTCCCGTGGTTAAATGAGGAATCCACTGATGGTTAGCAATGGTTTTCCACGTGTGTTCGGATATATCTTGGTCAAACTGCTCTGCCTCAAGTACAATATTTGGCAACTCATCTCCCCGAATATCTATATTGTGTCTGGGAATGTTGTTCTGCTTTATGATTGGCCTCTACATAAGCTCTTCAATGGGACTGATGGGAGTCTTTAAATAACTTCCAATTGCTGTTTCCAATCCATTGGATGTGAGTAATGTTGTGTTTCGGGTCTAAGCAACGTATTTTGGTGACAGCTTTATAAACTCGTTTGATTGATTATAATATGTTCAAATCGAGAACCGTCGCACATTATAGCTAAATTTATAGCGTATGGTGGAATCACTAGCCAGAGGTTCGGTGTGCTCATTTTCAACCAACTGGCTTTATTTATCTTATACTCTATTATATTGCAGGTGGTATTGGTAGTTCTATCACATAATTCATTTATGATACAGTTTGGCTGGGTATCTATATTAATGATTCCCATTGGTGAACATGCCAACTCTCCTTTGTTTAATTCTAAACACCTTATTTCACACCTCGCCATTTCCCCGGCGAGGTGCCATTCTCCTTTATTATCTCCACTTCTTCTTTTTCTAGGTTTGTGACGGGTTTTTGCCACTTATATCGCTGTTGTAGATTTGACAAGTAGTCATGTCTCCAACTGTTCCAAAAATCTCTTTTTACTTTTTCTAACTGCCTCCACCTTTGTGGCATATTCGTATATGTGCTCAACTCTTCCTCTATATTTGGCGAAATTAGTTCTTTCCCAATTAGGAAGTGTCCTGGGGTTATTATTATTATTCCGTTCTCCGTATCTTCCATATCAGCGCATAAAGATCGGGAATTCATGCATGCCTCTATTTGAGCTAGCACTGTGCTTAGCTCTTCGTATGTTAACGAACTATCTCTAATTACTATCTTCAAGTGATATTTCATAATTTTAACAGCGCTTTCCCATAAACCTCGAAAATGTGGCCCATACGCTGGTATGAAGTGCCAATGCGTTCCTAATGTTGTTAAGGTGTCTGTTAATGATGCCTTCACTTTCTCACTATTTTGGAATAACAGGTTTGCTGCTCCTACAAAGTTTGTTCCATTGTCACTGTATATATGACTGCACTGTCCACTTCTTGAAGTAAATCTCTTAAATGCAGCTACAAATGCATCCGTTGTCATATCGCTTACTACTTCGAGATGTACAGCTTTTGTGGCTAGGCATACAAATACTGCTATATATCCTTTATAGCTCTTGTACCCTCTTCCTGTCGCCAATAGCAAAATTCGGGCTTTACGATTGGTCAAATTGCAACCTTAATTGCAGCCTGCCTGGCAGTACTGCCCGAAATTGCAGCTCAATTCCGGATTTACCATTGGTCAAATGGCAACATAATTGCAGCCAATGGTATTGCCGGAAATTGAGCATTGGCTATCGTGCAAGCTCCAATGGCAGAGCGCCATGGAGCAGTTGACCTAATTATTTATGTATAAATATAGGTGCACGATGGCCAATAATTCGTTCTGGTCGGGACAGAGTCCGCAGAATCAGCCTTCTTGGCAATAGAGACCTTCTGGTTGATTAAGTTCCTAGAAACTCTGCTTTTATTTACACCTAATCGCTATCCCTTTTATTTCAGGATTTTTCCTAAGTTCTCTAGGGAGACTTAGTCTGATTTTGTATTTAAATTGTATTTCTTTCAGCTTTTCGATTTTGGATATTTTTCGTGAAATATTTTATTTAGAATTAAATCGTCTTTTTGACTTAGACGAATTTCTGGATATTTATTTCAGAATTAATAACTTAGTGAATTTGAATTATTTCTTTCAGGATTTTTCTAAGTTCTTAAACGAACTTAGAATAGGTTCTTATGTGATTTATTTGATTTCAGGGAATTTTAACTTAGCAAATTATTGTTATTTTTAATTTCTCTTTCAGACAATTTCACCTATTTATTAATTTGACTTAGGATAATGTGATAAAGATTATTTCTCTTTCAGATACTCTAAGTTCCTGAGCGGAACTTAGACGAATTTTATAATATTTTATTTCTTTCAGCGACTTAGGATATTTTTCTAATATTTACTGTCTTTCAGGGACTTTGAAATATTACTAATATTTTTCTCTTTTAGGGACTTTAAAGTATTTTGGCTATAAAAATATCTTAGAATGTTTGAGGTTGAATCTATGACATCAATTCTATGACATCTATGACATTAATTCCACTAATTTAATAACTCACTTGTTGTTTTTTCAGCCCAGGTATTACAAAATCACCTACTTAAACTAGAGAACTGGCTTAAGCTGTGGCGAGTCCAAATTAACAGTTTAAAATCAACACAAATAACGTTTACGTTAAAAAAAGGTGTCGCGCCACCAGTTTCTATAAAGAACACTCCACTACCAGTTAATACCGTCGTTAAATACTTAGGAATCCATTTGGATAGCAAACTTAATTGGGGCATCCACATCTGGAAGAAACGCCTTCAACTCAGCTTAATCTACAGGAAAATGTATTGGTACATGAGTCGAAAATCAAATCTTAGCCTGGAGAACAAACTTCTGATATATAAATGAATTTTAAAACCGGTATGGCAATATGCAGCACAAATCTGTGGTACAACAAGTAATACCAACATACAAAAACTTCAACGTTCCCAATCGAAAGTACTGCGCCAGATCTGTAATCCCCCTTGGTATATCACGAACCACAGATTACACCACGATTTGCAGCTACCATCAGTTTACGAAGCAATATCTGCTGTGAACTATGTATATAAGACCAGACTATCCTGCCATCCAAATCCGCTGGCCACGGATCTGCTCAACATTTCACACGTAGGAAGATTAAAACGACCAGACCCTTTGGACCTCTAGTAAATCAGGAGAAATAGAGCATAGTGTCATGGTGCGGTGAAATAACAAGTTTCTATTCTGGTATTTTCTAAATCTTTCCTTAATTTATGTTTTTTAGCCTTGTAATACTCATATGTGTGTCAGTGATGTTTATCTGTATTAAACACTGTTTGTTAAGTGCAAGTTTAAATTAATTGTTATATCATAGATTATATTTATATTATGTCTTACCTGGGTGCTCGCTACTGGGCAGCTTCCCACTATGTTATTGTACATAAATTATACATATTGCTTATTTTTTGTAATGAGACAGATTGTAATAAACATTGGATGTTAAATAATAAAAAAAAATTAAACAGATTTAATTTTAACTAAAGGTTCATTAATAAGATATTAGGTATTATTAGAACAAAATAAAATTTTATAATTTTTCAAAAATTACATTAGTCGCGGAACACATCCATACTTTGTCATGTTTAGCTGTCTTCTTAAATTATATTCCTGTCACCTCAGCCAGTTGGTCTGTGTCGTTTTAACTGACAAGAACCACGTGTTAAAAACCGAGCAGGGAGACATGTATTACATTTTATTCAATGTCATCGACCTAGAGTCAACATATAATTTAATTTTGGAAAGATGTAAACCCATATATGGATGTCATAGCCACAAATTCATTGCTAGCTTCAAGTACATAAGGCACTGAAGATGATCTGATTAGATCAAAAACGTTATGCTGTTGTATAAATTTTGACGACATTTGTGAAGTGTTTTAACTTCTGTATGTTTTTTTAACAACAAAAGGACTAAGACAAGGCTGCTGTCTGTCACCCACCTTATTTAAAATCTATTTGGACAGATCCTTAGTGAAATGGGTAAAAAAATGTAGAAACATGGGAATAACGGTGGAAGAAAACAAGCTATATACACTTTTCTTTGCGGATGACCAGGTAGTAATTGCCGAAGACAGCTACGATCTTAGCTATATGGTAAGAAAACTGCAAGAAGAATATGAGGTGGCAGGTCTAAACATGAATATGACAAAATGTGAATATCTCTCAGTGGGAACAGATGAAATATGTGACCTAGTCTTGGAAGACGACAAAATCAAAGGCGTGCAATCCTGCAAATATTTGGGGGTCATTTTCAACAAGAAGGGAAATAGCGCAGATGAAATCAGGGAAAGAATAAACAAGGGCAGAGCAGCGACCCGTGCCTTAAACTCTCTTCTCTGGCAAAAAACAATTCGACGAGAAACCAAAAAACACATTTACGGTAGTATAGTCCAAAGTATTACACTTTACGGTTCGGAAGTATGGGACGTCACCAAAGCTAATAGAAATAAACTTTTGACGACAGAAATGGATTATCTGAGACGAAGCTGCGGTAGATCGAAACTGGAGAGAGTTAGAAACGAACAAATAAGAAACGAAATGAAAATGGAGAGAAATATCAATGATGACATAGAAAGAAAACAATTAATCTGGTTCGGACATGTTAAAAGAATGCCAGAGTACAGATGGCCTAGGAGAGTACTGGAATGGATCCCTCCTGAAAGAAGAAAGAGAGGACGACCACGGAGAAGTTGGCGCAACGATATTGATGAAGCAATGGCGGCAAGAGACTTGGAAGAGGCAACTGCATATGACAGAAAAAGATGGAAATTGGGGGCGGAGAAGCGGCGACAGCCGTAATAAATCCGTTATTATTATTATATGTTTTTTTAAACGATGGTATACAGCCAACTACTGGGATTTTCTCATTAATTTTTATTTTTCTAAAATTTTATTTACCTTTTAGACTTCGTAATATTTCAGCATAAAAATAACTTAGATTATTTTTCTACATTTCAGGTCTCATCGACTTATGAAATTTTCGATAGTCGAAAATTGCCAATAACTCGCTTTGTATTGATATTTTGTTACATGTGTTTGTTGATTCGTCCCGAAGACACGACGACAAACACTTCTATCGCATTTTGGATGAAATCTGATATTTGATTTTTTGCATTAATCAATCTTAGGCGTGATAACTAATAACCTTCTCTTACAGATTCTTAGTTATAAGACTAATTAACACTTTATTTGCAGATTCTTAGGTCTAAGATAATACACATTTTTTAAGACTAATTCACACTTTATTTGCAGATTCTTAGTTTTAGTAACATTTATTTGCATTTCTTTAAAAAGGTATTTCCCTCTAGCTTTGTGGTCATATACGACCTATATGTCCACGGACCGTGACCCTTACATGCTCCGGTCCATTTCAGCTATGGATAGTGCGATTGGACCACCTTCCCTCATTCCCGAGTCTTCAGGTCAGCGACATTCCTTTGGTTGCTCTTATTTTGATTGATCCAGCGTAGTCTAGACTAGTACTTGCAAATGGATGAGCTTGGTTTACCCTCGCTCTTGGTAAACTTCCCATTAACTGTTGAGCTGTTTCGGCCTTGTATCTTTTACATTTGACACAAGTGTTTCTTCTTGCACTACTCTTTTTCCATGCGTAATCCAAAATCTGTTCTTTATGTAGTGCAGAGTTTGTTGTATGCCTCCATCTAACGTTTTTGTATGGCAATGTTGTATTATTAGTTTACTTAATTTACTTTTGTCACGTATTATTTGGTGATGCTTTTTATCATGTGTTAACTTTGACTTCTGAAGTCTCCCTGTAACCCGTAATATGCCATGGTTATCCACATTGGGTAGTAAGTTTAATAGTTTACTCCGCCCGTTAAGTGGTTTTCCATTCTTTAGCGTTTTTTTTCTTCTGCGTAATATAATTCTTGAGTACTCTTTATTACTCTTTGCAAGATATTCTATAATTCTTGAGGGGTGAGTTGTTCATGTTCTACCTCTCTTTTTTGCATTTTTCTGAAAATCTAATGCATTGAGATAGTACTCGTTGCATTCTACTCAGATTTGAAAATCTTTCGCAGATGTCACTTACCTTGAAGGTTGTGTTAGTCCACTTCGTCGGTATCCAATTCTCTAGTATTGGAAACCTAATATTTGTTTGTTTTAGCCAGATTGGTTCATTCCACCATAGGCCACCATCCTCACTAATTATTTCGCTTTATCCCTCTAGATATATAGTCTGCTAGATTTTCTTTTGTATCTACTTTAAACCAGCGATCGGGTTGTATGTTGTCTACTATTTCCGTTACTCTGTTCGCTACAAACGTTTTCCATCTATTTGGTTTTCCTTGTATCCACGCCAGAGTAATTGTGGAATCAGACCATGCATATATTTCCACATCACTACGATTTAGCGCTTGAATTGTTTTTTTCATGAGTCTGTTAAGCTTCAATGCTGCACACAATTTTAACCTCGGCAGTGTTGTTAAATCTTTAACTAGTGCAACCTTTGTTTTGGCTTGGTTTTACCTCAGGACATAATGTTCTACTATATATTACTACTCCGTATCCTTTCGTAGACGCATCAGCAAATCCGTGCAATTCTATTTTCCCTGAATTGGTAAGATTATTCCACCTAGGTATTACTATCTCTTTGAGGTGTTTTAGTTGTGAGTAATACTCAATCCATCGTTTTTGATCAGAATTTTCCAATTCTTTGTACCAACTTATCCTTTTTGTTCACAAATCTTGTATGAATATTTTTGATTGCATTATTACTGGCGCAATCCATCCTAATGGGTCATATATTTTTACTATTTCCGATAACATCATCATTTTGGCTTTACAACCCTGTGTGGGTCCTAGCCTCCCCAAGAATTTTTCTCCAGTCGTCCCTATCCATCGCCTTCCTCCGCCAAGCACGTATTTCCATATTTCTCATGTCTTCATCGATGTTATCTAGGAATCTTGTTCTGGGTCTTCCTCTTCTTCTTTGACCAATAGGTCTATCAAGGAGCGTTTTTCTAGCTGGGTCGGTTTGCTCCATCCGCATAACATGGCCTACCCACCTTAGACGTCCTATCTTTATGTGTTTTACGATATCTGGTTCCTGGTATATCCTATAGAGTTCGAAGTTGTATCGTCTTCTCCAGACACCATTTTCATTTACCGCTCCATAGATGCGCCTTAGTATTTTTCTTTCGAAACATCCTAACATGTTTTCATTACTTTTTGTTAAAGTCCAGGTTTCTGAACCATATGTTAGGACTGGGCGTATTATTGTTTTGTAGAGTTTTACTTTTGTATTTCTTGATATAACTGTAGATTTAAAAAGGAGATTAAGCCCAAAATAGCATCTATTAGCCGTGCAAATTCTGCGGTTTATCTCTGCGGTAGTGTCATTTTCAGTATTGACGAGCGTTCCCAGGTATACAAATTCGTTAACTGCTTCGATGACGTCATTTTCTATAACAAGTGGCCGTAGTGTTTGTGGTTGCGTACCTATTTTCATGTATTTTGTTTTGTTGGTGTTTATTATTAAACCCATTTTTGTAGCCGCTTCCTTTAATGCTACGTACGCCTCTCGTGCTGCGTTTTCCGTTCTCCCAACAATATTGATATCATCAGCATATGCTAAGATTTGCACAGATTTGTTATATATTGAACCGGTAGTTGTGATTTGTGACGTACGTATTACTTTTTCCAAAGCTAGATTGAATAGTATACAGGAGAGTGGGTCTCCCTGACGTAGCCCGTTATTTGTTTTAAAAGGTTCAGAGAGTTCCCCCTGGATTCGTACTTTGCATTCAACTTTTTCAAGGGTTAGTTTGGTTAAACTTACCAACTGATTTGGTACTCCTAGGTCTATCATTGCTCTAAACAATTCTCTTCTATTTACAGAGTCGTAGGCTGCCTTGTAGTCTATAAATATGTGGTGCGTGTCTACACCGTATTCCAGTGTTTTCTCTAGAATTTGTCTTAGGGTTGAAATCTGATGAATTGTTGATTTACCACCTCTGAAACCAGCCTGGTATTGTCCTATTATTCGCTCTGCATATGGTGCCATACGATGGCATAGTATATTGGAGAATATTTTATACGCTGCATTTAGGAGCGTAATTCCTCGATAGTTAGAGCATTCAAAGATATCACCCTTTTTGTGTATGGTGCAAAGTATTCCAATATTCCAATCATTGGGAAGGGACTTCTGTATCCATATTTCTTTTATAAGCTGCTGTAGGGCTATTATGATATCGTGGCCACCTTCTTTATATAATTCCGCTGGGAGATTATCTATTCCGGGTGATTTGTTTCTGGCTAGTTTGTTTACAGCGTCTTTAACTTCCAGGATCGTTGGTGGATCCTCCTCCCTCTCGTCTGCTCCGCTTACCTCGCAGCTTTCGTCTTCCGGGTTTTCTTCTTCCTCTATATTAAGTATCTGGTTAAAATATTCCGTCCATCGGTTTAGTACGTCTGTTCTTGTTGTTAAGAGATCGCCATTTAAACTTCTACATTGATTTGTGTTTGCCTTAAATTCTTTTCTGTTGATGTTAACTTTCTTATAGAATGTTCTGAATTCTTTCTCTCTGTTGAGGTTTTTTTATATATTGAAGTTCCTTTTTTAAGTGGTTTCGTTTCTTCATTCTGTGTATTTTCTTTTCTTCTCTTCTCTTTGTCTGGTAATTCTCTATACTTGTTCTAGTTCGGCGGGTAAGCATTTTTGCATAGGCTTCATTTTTTTTCTGTGTTGCGTCTTTGCATTCATCGTCAAACCAAACCAGTGATTTTTTCGGGTACAAGTTTCTGTTCCTATTTCATCTTGTGCTGCTGACTCAATATCTTCCCTTATCCTGTTCCAGAATGAGTCTATATCTCTCTGGTCTTCTTCGCCTAGACTTTGATTCCTTAACCTATTGGTAACATTTTCCCAGTACTGTTTTGCAACAGTTGCATCTCTCAGCTTCTGTACATTCCATTTCTTTCTATTTATTTCTTTTTCTTTGTTGGAGTTTGAAATTCTAGCCCTTAGTGTTGAGATCACTAAACAATGGTCTGAGTCTATGTTTGCGCCTCTATAACTTCTGCAGTTTATTATGTCCGTTCCGTGTCTTGAATCTATTAAGATGTGATCAATCTGACTAGTTGTTCTTAAATCAGGGGAGGTCCAGGTTACCTTGTGTATATTCTTGTGTTCAAAATAGGTGCTAGCGACGGTCATGTTCAGTGCTGCTGCTAAGTTTATCAGTCGTAATCCATTATCGCTACTGATGTTGTGTAGGCTATGCCTTCCTATAGTCGGCATAAAAACATGCTCTCGTCCTATTCTTGCATTCATGTCACCTAGCACTATTTCCGATAACACCAGCCTCTTTATTATTTTTTTATGTTCAGTTATATTTATTTTAAATATAATTACATCTTCAACCGGTTACCAGTGGATCCCTAGCGTTTTATGTCTATCGTCTTTGTCTAATGTTTTGAGATCGACACTTTTTAGTTCCTCCGGCATGGTTTCCATTAAATCTTGACTATTACTTAGCCATTTTCTTAATGCAAAACCCCCTTTCTTAAATATTTCTGTTAACTCTGTTTGAGCTTGATAAGCTTCGGTCAACGTTTCTGACCCAGCTAGCACGTCGTCTACGTACATGTTGTGTTTAACAATTTCCGCAGCTAGTGGATATTTTAATTTCTCACTATTACATAATTCCTGTATCGTTCTTAATGCAAGGTATGGCGCTGCCTTCGTACCATATGTTACTGTTGACAACTGATAGTCCTTTATTGGTTCTTTTACAGACTGTCTCCATAATGTCTTCTAGTAAACTTGATCTTCTTCAGCTATCTTTATTTGCCTAATATTTTCTCTAGATCTGCCGTATATGCTATTTTGTACGACCTCCAATTTATTAATATATTTGTAAGATCTTGTTGTAAACGAGGTCTAGAGTGCATTCTATCATTGAGGCTGATTCCTGTTGAACTTTTACTGGAAGCGTCAAACACGGCCCTGCATTTTGTTGTGATACTATCCTCTTTTATTACTTCATGATGAGGAAGGTAATACTCTTGCTTATTTATGGTTTCAGTTTTATTCAATTTCATGTGACCTAAGTCTTCATATTCCGTCATAAATTTCCTGTACTCTGTTTCTAGGTTTCTCTCTTTGAAATTTCTTCTCTAATTGCAGCAGTCTCGCATATGCTTGCTGTTTGGAGTACCCTAATAGGCTTGTATTAGAATTGAAGGGTATTTTAACTTCAAATCTACTTTGGTTATCCCTTTTTACGGTTCTTTTATAATATTCCTCACACTATTTTTCTTCTACTGAAAGAGTATTGCTTTGATCTACTTCTTCTAACTCCCAGTATTTTTTTATTTCTTCATCCATATGTCATATAGATATCATGCTGAGTACTTGTATATTAGGGATATTCCCTTGCTGTGCTATCCCTGACATTATCCAACCCGATTTTGTATTTTGGGTGAGCAAACCATCCTTTGTTCGATCTACTCCGTCCAGTAATATCAAACTATATTCTTTGGCTCCTAATAGAATATCTATTGAACCTGTTTCATTAAAATTTGGATCCGCCAGGACTAAGTTCCTATGGTTCCTTTCTTTCATCTGTATCTCCTTCTCCGATAAATTTTTTGTTATTTTTCGTAGTACAAGTGCTTCGGTCTTCATTTCAAATTCATTTTTGAAATGCTCCTCAAGAAGTTTAATGCCACGCTCCATTTAAACGTCCTTTGGTCTTCATTGCCAACTCCAGATATCTGAGCGTGGATAGCCTTTCTTTTTAATCCGAGACTTGTAGCGGCCTGCTCCGTAATGAATGATGACTGCGAGCCTTGGTCAATCAATTGTGAGCTTCCGTTTGAGTCTCTTACTCGTACTAATGCCGTTGCCACTTCTTCATTCTGATGACTTAAACAGCTTACATTATTATCTTGTCTCCTTGACGATCCGTCATAACTGTTGTCACCTCTGGTCCCACTAGAATTGGGTCTATTTTGTGGCCTTCTGTTTTCAGAATTCCATCTGTTATCATACTGACTTTCTAACCCACTAGAATTTGGTCTATTTCGTGGCCTGCTGTTTTCAGAATTGCTTCTGTTATCATACTGACCTTCTGACATGTGTAGTAATGTTTGGTGCTGTCCACCACATTCTGCACATCTATAAGAGGAAAAACATGGTACTTTCCTTTTGAGTAGTAGGCATCTACCGCACCATTGCTTTTCCTTTACGATTTTGTTTCTTTCTCGTACTTGTAGACTTAGAAATTTTGCACATTTGAACAGTTTATGTTCTTCATGATACACCACACGGGTAATCTTCTTCTTTACCTGTTGGCTGTGATCTGTTCCTTTCCTTTCTGTTTCCAACATCTCCAATGTCTGGAATCCTCGTTGTAGGAATTCCTGTGTTGACTTATATGTCGGAATGTCCCTACTGTCTTAAATTTACGTTTCATATAATCTCCTGGTTTCTGTGTCCAATTTTAACATGCCTATCCTTGCTATAAGAGGGCTCCAGGACTCTGTCATTATACCTAGTCCACTAATCGCTTCTAAGCATTCGTGGAGAGTATCATGTAATGTTTTCAGCGCCTTTGCTGACGATTCTTTTATCTCCGCAGCCTGAAGTATATTGTCTATTAATATAAATAGATTCATCCTTGGATTATCGTACCGATCTTGCAACATTTTCCAGACAGCACTGTAGTTTGCTTCTGTTATGTTTAAATGTTGTATTATTCTACTTGCTTCTCCTCGGAGGCTTGTCTTCAGATACTGCATTTTTTCCACATTTGATAGTTAGTTATTCTCATGTATCAAACGTTTAAAAATATCATAGAATGTTACCCAGGATTCATACCTTCCCTCAAAACAGGGTAACTTCACTTGGCGTAATATTATTTTTTCTTTTTTGCATCATTCCGCCTCCAATCTCTTATTTTCTCTTATGATCGACCTCACCCTTCTTTTCATTATATAAAATCTTTTTATTTCACCTTATTCTAGAGCATCCTGTTTATTGTCCACTATTAAAGCATCTATTTTTTGTACCTCTTCTTTTAATTCCTCTTGTATATCTTCATCATTTTCGTCGTCTTCCAATAAATGATTCCATCCTAATTTCTACTTCTCTAATTTTTGTCGAAGACTTACTTATTTCTTGACCTAGTTTTTCTTGTTCTGTATATAATCTCTGCATTTCGACTACGTAAGTATATAAGTTTGACCTAAATTCAACTTTTAAAGTCTCAGCAAGATTACCTTACACAACAACGCAATGAACTCAACCTTGTTGACACCGCTTATTGTACAATTTAAAAAAAAAACGTAATATTAATTGTAACCAGAGAAATAAAATTCTTTATATAAAAAATGCAAATACGATGTATGTGGAATTGAATGAACTCAATATGTATATAAAAATAACCATTTGTTAAGTATGTCACGATATCATGAAAATTAAATGTTTCAAGAATTTCATATTATAAGAATCAAAATTATCGAATATAATAATTTGTATCAAAATAATCAAAGTATTAGATTTGAATTCAGTGAACGGTGTACTAAGCAGATAAAAGTAAATATATTTTTCTCCTACTAAAATCCCAAATATTGCGATTAGTAGCGAAAAATAATTTACGGTTTGTTTACATATGTGAATTTAAAAAGGCTTCGTAATACCACAGTGAGAAATTTCTGGAAAAAAACTCGCTTTCGGTAAAAACTAGTGTTTGAAGTGATAAAAGTAAATAAGGTTATTTACAATTCGAAACAGTCATACTGGAGGAACTCTGGCCGTTAGCTTTGCGACGTTGCCAAAGTTAAAAATAGTTCTGTAAACTGAGGACTGATAGGAACTGCATTTCTGAGCGGTTGAAGCGAATCTAGTTCCTTTCGCGGTCCTTAGAAACAGATATGATGTACACGGACAGTGATGATAACGCGTCAGAAGGCAAGAAGAGAAAAGATAGAGAGTCAACTTCACCTTTCCTGCAGAGCAAAAAAACTGCCAGAACTCCAAGCAAAATAAAACCAAAGGAAGAAGATTCAGAGGATTTGGACGACGTTATAAGCATGTTCAAGAAGATGATGGAAGAACTGAAAGAAATCAGGAATGAAAATAAGGAATATAGAGAAGAGATGATAGCGCTGAAAAAAGAAAATATAAAGATAAATCAAGAATTGGAAGAAACACAAAACAAATTAACCCAGGTTGAAAACAAAGTAGAAAGAATTGAAAAACAGATGAAAAGAAATAACATAGTAATTACGGGTCTACCAATAAACGCAACAGATGAAACACTCTTAAAAAATAACGTAAAAGATTTTATACAAAAGCACCTAAAAGAGGATGTCGAAATAGAATCTGCAATGAAGTTAAAGAACAATATATGTCTGGTACAAATGAAGGATTATGGCGAAAAAATTAAGGTAATGAAAGAAAAAAGCAAACTCAGATTTCTTACTGGAGAAAAGATCTTCATCAACGATGACATGACCGAAAAAGAAAGACACATGAGGAAGGAAATCATAAATAAAAGCAAGGAATTAAGAGCTGAAGGTAGAAATGTAAAGATAGGGTACAGAAAACTAACTGTGGATGGTATAAATTGGGTATGGGCAGGAAATGGTACTTTCAAACGAGAAAAATCTAGAAATATGGACCCAAAAAACGGCATATAGTAGTGGAAAAAGGAAAAGATGGCCCATTATGCCAATGAACCCTAGCGATGAACAGGAAAATGAGTTTAAACATAAATAGCAAAATAAAAAATAAGAATATGTACCTAAATATTGCGACATGGAATGTTCGAGGAGTATACGAGGAGGGAGCATTAATTAACCTAATAGAACAACTAAAAAAATATAAAATACACATCTTAGCACTACAGGAAACACATTTAACTGGAAACAACGTCGAAAAGATTGGCCCATACACGTTTTATACAAGTGGAGGCAATAATAGGAATTTTGGAGTGGATTTTCTGGTACATGAAGACGTGGAGCAGGTAAAACGATTCGTAGTAAAATCTGACAGAATGTGTGCAATTAGAATTAAAGGAAAAAATAACATGATATCGTTGATAAATATACATGCTCCAACAGAAGAAAAAGAAGAAGAAGTGAAAGATGAATTCTATGAAGAATTAGAGTCATTGTGTGAAGAAATGCCCAGACAAGACACTAAAATTATTATAGGCGACGCCAATGCAAAGGTCGGAAGAGAAGATATATATAAAAACATAACAGGGGGTGAAAGTAAATATTTGAATACAAATGATAATGGACAGAGATTAATCATATTCGCAATTGAAAACAGGATGAAGATAATGAGTACCCATTTTAGGAGAAAAAATATATATAAAGGAACGTGGAAAATTCCGGGGTCAAATGGAACTAATCAAATAGACCACATCTTAATACAAGAGAAGTTTGCGAATTTAATAACAAATGTGAAAACGTGCAGAGGGGCTGACGTAGACTCAGATCATTTTTTGGTTAGAATTAATATAAGAGAAGCAATAATTAAAAGGCATAAACGGAAAAAGAAAGTGCAACGTAAATTTAACTTTGAAAAACTGCGAAAATTTGAGGTAAAGCAGGACTATCAAAAGGATATACAAGAAACCTACGCTAAACAAGATAGTACTACTGTGAGTAACATACAACAAAAGTTCTTGAAAATGACAAACACTATAAAGGAAGCTACGTCGAAGAACATACCAAGAGCAAAAAGATTTAGAAAAAACCACTGGTTCAATGACGAATGCAGAACAGAGTTAAAAAAAAGATCAGATTTGAGATTAAAAAGTTTACGTTCGCAAAAACAAGACGACCTAGAAAGGTATGCCGTACAACGAAAAAAAGTAAAGAGAATCCTAAGGGAGCGGAAACGAAAGTATATGGAGAATAAAATTAAGCGCATTGAAGAAAATTACAAGAAAAATGAAATAAAATTTTTTTATAAAGAAGTAAAATACATTAAAACTGGGTACCAGGGAAGAACGATGAATGTAAAAGATAAGCAAGGAAACCTGATAGTGGATGAAGACCAAATATGTGAAAGGTGGAAAGAATATTTCGAAGAGATACTAAATGACGAAGTGAATACTGAAGAAAATTGTTATGTTCCTAGACCTCAAATAGTAATAGAAGAAATACCAAAGCCCACAAGAGAAGAAATTGAAGAAATAATAAAAGATATGAAAAACCAAAAAAGTCCCGGGGAGAGCGGCATTGTGGCAGAGAACATAAAATATGGAGGAGAGGTCTTAATAAACAAACTTGGTGAGCTAAAACTAGAAGTATGGGATGCCGAAGAAATGCCTTAAGAATGGAATAAGTCGATTATAATTCCTATACACAAAAAGGGAGATAGAACTGAATGCACAAACTATAGAGGAATATCCTTATTAGAAGTAATGTATAAAGTACTCGCCATACTAATTAAAAAACGATTAGAAATATATATAGAGAAGAATCTAGGAGAATACCAGGGAGGATTTCGGAAAGGAAGATCAACAACCGATCAAATTTTTATGCTAAAACAAATCCTGACCAATTGCTATGAATACAACATTTCAGCACAAGTACTTTTTATTGATTACAAAGCTGCCTACGATACAATAAACAGAAACAAGTTAATAGAAACACTAAAAGAATTCCAAGTGCCAGAAAAAATAATAAGATTGGTAAAAATGACAATTAGACAAACCATTTGTGCTGTGAGATGCAACGGTACAGTCTCAGAAGAACTATCAAATATAACAAAAAGACTGATTCGGGAAAGCTCTAAAATGGGACTGAAAGTTAATATTAATAAATCGAAGTACATGAATATCTCGAGCAAAAAAGGAATAAGCAACAGGGGATCCTTTAAATTGGAGGTGGAGAATGGATCAGTTGTAGAATTCGAGGAGGTGGATTAATATATGTACTTAGGTACTCTTATTGATCAGACATGTAAAGAAGAAACTGAAATCAACCTGAGACTGACCAAGAGCAACAGGTGTGCTGGAGCCATGAGCAAAATAATTAAGGCCAAAGATATATCTCGTAATACAAAAATAAGAGTATACAAAACTATAATTAGACCCACAATGCTATACGCTGCCGAGACATGGACTATGAACAAAACCGTACAGAACACATTGGAAGCATGGGAAAGAAAGACACTTCGCAGAATATTTGGTGGAAAAGTAGTAGAAGGAGAATGGAGAAGACGAACTAATGCAGAAGTGTATCAGTTGTATGCTAACCCTACAATAACAAATGTGGTGAAAAAACGTAGACTAGAATGGCTCGGCCATCTAGAAAGAATGCAAGGTAATAGACTAGTCAAGAATATTGCTTGGAGAGTACCTGAGGGCAAAAAAAAGAGAGGAAGACCAAGAAAGAAATGGAGAGATGCAGTGATGGAAGATGTCAGAGAGATGGGAATCAGAGATTGGAAGCTGTTAGCTAAGAATAGAAAACGATGGAAATTATCCATCCAGCAATGGGCCTAAAAGGCCTGTTAACGCTGTACATACATACATACATTAGATTTGAATTAGCAGTAGACAAAATATTACTATTTTAAGTAAAAGGTATGCAGAATAAAAATATTTCAATTAAGTATTATTAAAAATTTGAAGCTTAAGTTTCTTTATTATTCTTTTTAATTTAGAAAATAAAAATGCACTGCTCTAAATGATAATAAATATTCAAAAACTTACAGTTTTATCCCGACGTTCACTTGTACGTTCCTCCTTCCTTCTTAGAACTGCAACTGGAACTGGTGAGCTGGATCCCTGGATGTCGCTAGATTTTTCACCTCCAAACTGCTGGAACAGTAGACTTCTTCTTCTCCTTCTTATATAGCCATGACTCTGTCTGTTTTTTAATGTGCCTCCAGTAAGTTGTCGTTCCATTGTTTTCGTGGTCTTCCTACTGATCGTCTTCCTATTGGGGAAGCGTCCAATTGATGTTCTCCACCTTGCATCTACGTCGTATATCTGTACTTCTAGCTCTGTCCCATAGTGTCTTACCATCAATTTTTCTAAGTGTTTTCATCTCTGCTGTTTATAACATTCTTTTTGTCCTCTCTGTGTCAGGTCTTGTTTCTACCGCTTATGTCATTATTGGTCTGATGACTGTTTTGTAAATTCTGCCTTTCGTTTCTTTCCCGATATTTTTATTTCTCCATATTGTTTCATTTGGGCAGCCTGCGGCTCTATTCACTTGATCTTCCATTTCGGTTTCGAGCTTTGGTATCCTTTTTTAGTTCTTACTTTTTTTATTTCGTCCATAATCAGGTTGAACAATATAGGACTCTCCCTGTCTTATTCCATTGCCAGCTTCAATAGGGTGGGTTAGTTCTTCTTCTACTTTTACTTTTATTGTGCAGTTTACAATACAGTAGACTTAAGGACTGCTATTCAGGTTCTCTGGTGCTCAAAGGCTCTCACAAGGCTCCTGGCTCGCATGGCTCCATTTTTTCTTTTCTCCACACTTCGAATTAGATCGTCGATCTTGTACGGAACTGGGGAACAGCTATTCAGGTCGTTTCCTTCAAAGCTCCAATCCAATTAACGCCCTTTTGATGTTGTTTTGTCGAAGGACCAATGGACAGATTCGAATGTAGTATCAGGATCGAATTGTTTTCTAATGTCCCTTTGTCCGATTCTTCTTGATCGACGATGGTAATACGATAAAATGTTGAAGTCGTGGAGTAAAAATTATAGTTTTATTGACAGCTACTAATAATTACACTCAGGTTGTTGGTTAGGTAACTATCTTAACTTATATATATATATATATATATATATATATATATATATATATATATATATATATATATATATATATATATATATATATATATATATATATATATATATATATATATATATAATAGACTACGCTCAAATGAGCTCAAATCCCCAATTTATAATTTCACAAATAATGTATACCTCAGCACAGAGGATAATTCTTCTATCATACTAACAAACTTTAAACTATGAGCTTACAATACAATTTAATATAGGCCGTTATTGCAACACTTAGGAAGTTCAATTAGAAAATATAATATTGACAATTTATTAAGTTTGCTGATTTGCAGGTGAATCGACCCTAATTATTAAAATATTACCCGATATGTTTCAAAATGTTTCAATTATACACAGTGAAACTATAAAAGGTTAAGAAGTTAAGATTAATATGAGATTACAAATTAAGGCATAAATTTGTGATTGAACAAGTGTAAGTATGATATTTAATGTAAATGATATTTCGAAATACAGTAAAATCTCTGTTAACCGAAATAATTGGGGGGAAGGCCGTTTCGGATAACAAGAATTTCGGTTAAACATAACATTGTTTTTTGTATTGTTCTTGTATCAAATTACATAGTACTCTTGGTCAAAGTTGGTATTAAAAATACAATGAGGTGATTTTGTTATGTTTTCTAATATGCAAATAAAATACAGAATAAAGTAATAAATAAGGAAAATTAACATGTTCTTGTTTTTTTAAGAAATCTTCTATTTTCGTTTGTGTTTTTCTTTGAATACGATGTTTTGCAGCTATATCTCTCCATCGTTTCATTTGCAGAACGTCATGCGGTTTTGCCTCATTAGATTGTTCGACGAAATGTAAATCAATCTGAAAAGGACAAAACGTTATGCCATGATAACAAAAATTAAGAATCTAGCCGTGTTCCTAACTAATTAGACCTACTGTATAAAATTCTTACCTCTAAGGCATTGAAAATCTCGTCGGCGTTGTGCTGCCTGTCGTCTGCTGGGTCGTCATCTTCGTCGTCTGATACGCTCAGGTTGTCTGGATGAAGAACCATGTCAATAATGTCTTCGTTGATGAATTCACTTTCTAAGTCATCGGCTGCTAACCACTCACGTATCTCTTCTTGGTTAATTTCGTCACATCCTGGCAAATTTCTTATCTTTAAAGGTTCAATTTCTTCAGTCTTTTTTTCCACATTTTCTTCTTCAGAATCGTCAATCAAAATCCCATCAAAAAGTTTGTTCCAGCATTTTTCCAATGTTGAAGATTTGATCTTGACCCACGACTCAGCACACCAATAAACAACATGTTTCATTGTTAAAGATTTAAGAATTTGAGGAACGCTTTTGGATTCATTCGTCTCCTGTAATAACAGATGCCTTAAGAATGCTCCTCTATAATGTCTTTTAAATGTCTCTATTACTCCCTGGTCTAACGGCTGAATTAAGCTTGTGACATTCGGCGGCAAAAATCTGACAATTATGTCACAATTTTGTAGATTTTGAGGGTGAGATGGCGCATTGTCAACAAGCAACAATGCTTTGATGGGCAGATTTTTTTATTTTAAAAAGAATTTTACACTTGGGACGAATTCATTTTCGAACCATTCTAAAAACAAAGTGGTCGACATCCATGAGCTTTTTTGGCTTCTATAAAAAACTGGAAGGCCTTTTTTTGAAACATTTTTTAGAGCTCTTGGTTTTTTTGATTTCCCAACACACATAGGCCTCAATCGGTGAGTTCCTGCTGCATTGCTACAAAACAGAACTGTAATTCGTTGTTTATTAATTTTTAGGCCCGATGCACTGTGTTCATGATTTGATGCAAGTGATTTTTTGGGCAGCATTTTGAAATTTAATGCAGTCTCATCTGCGTTGTAAATTTGATCTTTAGTGTAGTTTGTCAATAACTCATCCATTTCAGTTTTAAAAATATTCACAGTATTTAACCTGAACAAATCTGATCAATATCACACTAGCCAACCTGAACTTGCTTTAAAACCTTCACCTTCATCGCCCATCATTTCGGATAACATTTTTGCCTTCTCTTGAATTATTGGTCCAGATAATGCTACTCCTTTGGTTCTTTGTTGTGTGAACCACAAATAGACAGCTTTATTTACCTTTTCATTTTGACTTAGTTTCATAGTTTTTTTGTTTGGCATTTTCAAAGCATGTTCCTCAAATTTGTTTTTCATTTTAACCCATTCGGAAACTGTAGAAACGCCAACGCCAAAATCTCTTGTAACTGTCCGTAAAATCTCTCTATTTTGAATCCCTCGGATAGCCTCTAATTGCTGTTTAATCGCAATCACAACACGTTTCCTTTTATTTGTCATTTTCATACAAGGCACACAACAGACGATCAAGTATGATACTGAATCAAAGAACAGACTGAGGATGAGATACGGCCGCCTGGACCCTAAATGTTTCATAACAGTGAGACAGTGAGTAATTGATACCGATACAACAAATAATTAGATAACTGCAGTAACAAAAAACATGTTTTGTATATTTAATTGCATAAAAGCAATGCTGACGAGGTTTTTTCGTTTTGCGATAAAAATTTATGTTGTATTGACGAAATTACTGAAACTCTCAGTCGTTTCGGTTAAAAAGGTTTCGGTTAACGGAGGTTTTAATGTATCACTATTCGAAATAATAAAATGTATTAATTTGGTTTGAAGACCATGTAAAATAAATCAAATAGCGACTGTAAATATTTGAAAATGATAAAAGGAATGGACTGACCTTGTTTTTATCCAATTTTAGTGTACCCAACTAGTTTTTATGTAAAATGCAGCCTCGTGGGGTTGTTAGTCGGAAAATATAGCGTCGTATTTTTAGGAATAAAGATGTTGTTTTCTTTATAGCTGTGCTGGTAGCTGGTAATAATTATTCATCCGTATTTGAAAGACCATGGAAGAGCTTGTAAAGGATTTTAAGAATTTCACGTAATTTTATTGAACAAACACTATAAACAACAAACTATAACTGTATAATAATTGCCAAACATATCCTAAAGTACTCTGAATGTTTCCATCAGCAGTAATGAGTTGAACTGAAACATCATAATTAAGTACTAAATTGAGCTTTCTAAGTAAAAATAAAGAAAGAGAATCAATATTACTAACTTAACTGCCACTATTACCAGCTGCAGAGATTTTAGATTTTTCAGATGTTACTGAAGAAAAAGTGCATAAATTATCATTAGATATACTAGGAGAAGCAGTTCTAGGTATAAGTTGCTTAGAAAGACTCACTGACTTTGGTTGTTTGAACGTTATATTAACATATTAACGCTTCAACTGTGTATTCCCTTTCTTCTACCGTATATCACACATATCATTAACTTTTGCTTAACAAATTCAATTTTTCCCACTAAATGGAAATGGGCACATGTTATTCCGTTACCGAAGACTAAAAATACACAAAGCATGAATGAATTAAGACCAGTAAGTGTACTGCCTACATTATCTAAAATTTTGGAAAAGGTGATTGATATTCAGTTAAAAACGCATTTAAAAAATAACAACATAATCCCTATGATGCAGTCCGGTTTTAGGTCCAGATATAGCTGTCTTTCTGCTTTATTAAATATTACAGATGATATTTTTAGAGCCTATGACCAAAACAAAATATCAATTCTAATTCTTCTAGACTACTCAAAAGCTTTTGATACAATTAACCATAATTTGTTATTCTCTATTTTAAAATATATTGGTCTAGAAGCGAGAGCAGTTGATCTACTGAAATCCTATCTTTCTAATAGATGTCAAGCAGTAAAACTTAATCAAAATATTTCTTCATTTCTAGATCTTAATACTAGTGTGCCTCAAGGATCTATATTAGGTCCAATTTTATTCTCTATATACACATCTAATTTTCCTTCTGTGTTTTTGTCTTTTTCACAACATTATTATGCAGACGATACCCAACTCTATATGTCATTTTATCCAAATGAGTGTGATCAAGCGGTAAATGCAATAAATCATGACCTTCTTCAGCTGCAGATCTTTTCTCAAAATCATTGTTTAAAATTGAATACATCAAAAACTCAGGGTATCATTTTTGGGAGGAATCTCCATAGGAAAATATTTTTAGAGAATTATGCCAATCGAATTATCTTAGGAAATGACAATTTAATTTTTAGCAAAAAGATTAAAAGCCTTGGGGTTTGGTTCGACGAAGATTTAAGGTTTACATATCATGTAAGTATTTGTTTATAACGAGCTTACGCCGTTTTAAAATTACTGTATCAAAGCCGCAATTTATTAAGTAGGGCCACAAAGTATTATCAAAATTAAATTATTGTGACGTGCTTTACAATGCGTGTCTCACTGAATTTTATTCATGGAGAATACAGAAATTGCAAAATTCTTGTTTGCGTTTGATTTTTGGTATCAGGAAATTTCAAAGGATAAGTCATGTTTTCACTGTAGTCAAGTGGCTAAATATGAAAAATCGTCGGAAACTCCATGCTTTATGTTTTTACCATAAAATCATTCAAGAGAGAGTTCCACCATACCTGTACAATCGAATAACTTATAGGACGGACGTTCATAATCTTAATCTTAGACACAAGTATACCCTCACTTTACCTAAACATACAACATCCTTTTTTAAACGTTCATTTTCATATTCAATTGCTTGCAATATTAACAGTTTGTCCTACAATATTAAAAATCTGTCTAGAGTCAAGTTCAAGAGATTAATTTATGAGCAGTTGTTAGCTGAATAGTAATTTAAAAATTTAAGAATTAAAAAACATAAATAGTTTATAATTTATAAATTTAATATGTACTTAATATTTTTATGTTTTATTGTAAATACAATTTCATTATTTACATATAGTCTATCTATCCTATTTTCGGGGGGTTAGGTGGAAGAGCAGTTGTGTGCCGCTGTTGCACAGTGGTACACAAACTGAATCTCGCCCTACTGATATTATATTTCTCGAAAAGTTTTTCCTCGGATGTTCTTGCCTTTGCTTGTTATTTCTGGGGCAAAGGTTTGGCTGCTTTGAGGCATGCAGTTTGAAGAAACTTTACCTTGCAACCAGACCACTAATATCGCCTATTCCACTGATAACTCGATTCGAGAAAGTATTGTTTAAGTACAGTACCCCCTAATTATTTAGAGATTCAGAACCAAACACTCTCCAGATTTACATCAAGAAGATTGAGAATAGCGGGAAGAACAATATTTTGTAACAAATCGAGGTATACTCTATTATTCAAGTTGCCCTCAATAAAAAATGGACCTATTATGTGGTCTTCTAAAATGTCAGTCCAGACGTTAACTTTTTGAGGACGTTGAGTTCGGTAAACAACACTTCTGAACAACTGTAAATTCTATAAGAGAAACACTCGCTCATAATTATTTATTTAGGTGCTGGTATTATTTTTATGCGAAAATAAGTTATATGTACATTTATCAATTAATATAAATATTGTGTGTGTATGCAATCAAATTACGGTACCTGTGATGTTGATCTAACACTTCTTCTTTTTCCACAGTGCACTGGGGGGAACTCAGGGGGGGCAGAATCTTCTTAAAGCCGCGTCGTCAGGTTTACACAAAAAAATACTGGAGTGTTTAGCGCGCTGATTTATACAAGACTGTGATTGAGGTGCGTGTCATCTTGTAGCTTCGCTCCCTTAAGACTCTTATGGGGCGGACTGTACAGGTCCGTATTAATTCACGATTATAAGACATACACACACGTTAATTAAAGAATTAAATATAAAAATAAAATAATAAAAATTATTAATAAAAAACTAAGAATATTGTGGAGGGACGTAACAACTTCTGTGCTGCTTTTCTCACGCCCAATACCTCGTAATGAAAGGATTTTGTCTCCCTACTAACGAAACAGAAGATTTATCAGTAAATAAAATGTTTTTAATAAAATTGGGTTCATCATTAGCCTTCGTTATTAGAGTTTCACAAAACTCCATTCTTCGAAAGTAGTCGTCTGGATAAAGCTGCTGCGTTTTCGAATATTTAAAATTTTTGTAACCGTGCTTTTTCCATACTTTCGTTACAGTAACATTGCTAATATCTAACTCTCTTCAAATGCTTTTACTTGAACGTATTGAATCTATCTCGATTATTGCACAAATTTGTGTATACCGGTATTATCTTTCCTCAACTTTTTCTGGTGACACTTCTTGAGCGTGATATTTTCTGCAGTTTTTGAAGCAATAGTAACTCTCAAAATTTTTAACAATATTATGAACTGACTGTACGCAAGGAATTGGCCTCCCCTCAAAAAACAGATAAAATAAATCTACACACTGTTGTCCAGAATTACAACCAATTTTATTATTTAAACATTTTCTGCGGCCGTCTAAATAGACATCTTTACAAAAATAAATTAGAAATCTTCGCTCTTATTGCTTTAAACAATCACTGATTAATGACATGGAAAGTTTCGAACGTAGATTTGAGGTTCGAATCGGTTTGTAAATGCCCCTTTGTCCGCTTCTTGTCGATCGACGATGATAGGTATAATAAAAGTTGAAGTTGTGGAGTAAAAGTGTTGATTTATTGACAGCTACTGGTAATTACACAATATGATGTTCGTTAGGTAACTACTTATGATTGACTGTACTCAAATGAACTCAAATCCCCAATTTATAATCTCACAAATATTTCATACCTAAGCACAGAGGTTAATGCTTCCTATCATACCATACCAACAAGCTTACACTATAATTTAATCTACGCCTTAATTGCGACACTTAGAAAGTTCAATTAGAAAATATATTATTCGGCAATTTATTTAGTTGTAGGTAAATGAACTAAATATTAAAATATTATACGATATGGTTTTACAATGTCACTTATACACGGTGAAACTATAATAGATTAAGAAGTTAAGAATAATGTGATAATGTGAAATTACAAATTAAGGGGTTAATTTGTGATTGAACAGACAAATTACTGTGGTTCGTGAAAAGTCGACGGCGCGCAGTTCTGCTCTTTATATTTATAGTGTGTTATCTAATTGAAAACTTAGATATACATATATATATATATATATATATATATATATATATATATATATATATATATATATATATATATATATATATATATATAGAAATGTAGCCATAAGCTCCGCTACTATTAAGAATCAGCAGATTCCGATATCCGACGTTATAAATAGGAAGATAAGAATCAATATTTTTATTATTATTGTAATTATTATGTTTCAATAGTCAAGTTTAAATCATTAAATGTAGTAGTTTGTAGTATTTCTCGAAATTGTAACTTTTATTTTCGAAATAAAGATTTTTTTCGTCGTTTTTTTTAGTCTTTCCTGGTCTACATTAGTTTGATGAAATCCTGAAGAACCTGGTAAAAGAGAAAAATGTATTGGAAATCAAACACGATCGTCCTTGCGTAAGTTTTTCCTTTCTTTGCCATTGTTTATGAGCATTTATTATTTTTATTGAATTCTTAAACATTTACGTTGAATTTATTATTTATTGTTTATTGAATTTATATTATTTATAACATTTTTACTTCAACGAATTTATATTTGCATTTATATTTTTACATGTTTGCATATATTTTATGAGTACATTGAATGATATTTCCCAAAATAGTATCGAAAATTCAAGTTTACTATTCGATAATTTGAATTTAAAAATAAAAAGAAATCTACAAACCTCTAAATCCAAACCTGCATCTAAATTATATTCCAAAATGCCGATGACCAATAGCGATATTGCTAGCCTTTGCTCAACTCTGCCCAAATTCTCTTCTGGAGACAACCTCTCCACCTTTATCAAAGCAGTAGATAATTTAATAGTTTTCTTAGGCACCCAAGATTTAAATCCGTCCCAAGAATTTATCTTAAATTCCCATATCGTATCTCGAATTAAAGGAGAACCTAGAAATTTCTTAAAGTATTCTAATAAAACCAATTGGACAGAAATTCGTCCAGCCTTATTAACTAAATACGGAGACAGACGTTCCGAAGACATATTAGTAACACAACTATCCACTACCGTCCAAAAACATAGTGAATCCTACGACAATTATCATCAGAGAATAACTACAAATCTGAATGACTTACTCCAACACATCACCCTAAACGATAATCCCGCGACAGTAACCTTTAAAACCCCATATTTTAAAAACATTGCCCTCAAAACTTTCTGTACCGGAATCAACGAGCCTTATTGCGAATACTTATCGCATTTTGAATTAAATTCTAGAGGAAGCCCTTCAAAAGTGTATTGCATATGATAACCACAAAAATCAGCAACAATACATGAACTTCCTTAAGAGCCAACAAAACAAAAAGACCCCAATCAAAAATAAACCCTATCAATCTTCGAATAATCAAAGATCCACAAACTTCCAACCCACACACTCAAACTTCCAACCCACGCATTCAAATTATGTGAGACCTTCAACTCACAACACAGAGCCAAACTTTAACTTCACTCCATAACAGAACTACAATTTTCTTCAGTGATAAAATTTCAGTTCTCACGAACAAAATCAATCCTTCTAAAGAAACAATGTTCCGAAAAACAACCAACAAAGATTAAATAAATATAAAGCTCCTCGACCCCAACCAAATTTTGCCACTCCAATGAGCGGTGTTCAAACTACCACAACCAGAAACCATTAGCCCATGACAATTACAACTAATAGAAGCCACAATTTTTACATAGACTCAAATGATACCCAATATTTCGAAAATGATTTCGAAAATTACGAATCCGAACAAGAACCCGATTTGCATGATGAAAATCATCAGGATTTTCAAGCCATCCCGTTACACGATCATCCACCCCCTGTATAAACCTACATAATATCGAAAGTTCCCCTGGGTTGCCCTGCTTCGTTACACCCAAAACACATCTACGCGTTTTAATCGATACCGGCGGTTCCCATTCAATTTTAAATCCGCGAGCTCTCAAACTATTTGATAAAAATCATATTTATCGAAAACCTTTTTCGCTAACGTCAATGAAAATTACTTCCAAGCACGATTTAAATATTAAGACGCCACTATTCCTAGAATATGGAATTCCACAAACATTCGTGGTAAAAATCGCCGACTTTAGTCAGCACTTTGATATCCTCCTTGGAAGTTACGATCTAAAAAGATTTCGAGCCACTATCAATTACGCAACTCATATTTTAACCTTTGAGAATCCTCATGTTAGCATTCCATTTGAAACTTTATATCAGAAAATTCCTGTAAGTATAGATCACGGTGACATTTTATTGCATGAAAGACACTTTCAAGGTATCAAAATTCCCCATTCTATTCACGTTGCAAAAAATGGATTTATAGACACTATCAACTTACCTACACCAGTAGAAATTCCGACGACGCATTTTAATGAAAATAAAATCCGTACTTCGCACTTAAACAACGAAGAAAAGTATAAAATTATAAATCTTTGCAAGAAATATAAGGATGTATTTTATGATGAAAACAAAAATTTAACTTTTACGTCAGCTGTTAGACACGAAATTAAAACGAAGGATGAAAATCCGATTTATGTAAAGGGATTTCGGCATCCCAAAGCAATGCAGGAAGAAATAAAAAAACAAATCAATAATTTATTAGATAATAAGATAATTCGACCGTCAATTTCACCGTACTCAGCTCCAGTTTGGATAGTACCAAAAAAAGCTGATGCCTCAGGTCAGAAAAAATTTAGATTAGTAATTGACTACAGGAAGCTCAATGATCATACTGAAAGTGATCGTTACCCACTTCCTCAGATAGATGAGATACTGGATAACTTAGGAAAAGCCAGTTATTTCACAACATTAGATTTAGCTCAAGGTTACCATCAGATTGAAGTTCATCCGGATTCTATTCGGAAAACAGCCTTTTCAGTTTCGCATGGTCACTTTGAATTTTTACGTATGCCCTTTGGTTTAAAGAATAGCCCAGCAACATTCGAAAGGTTAATGGACAATATTCTTAGGCCCTTTATTTATAAGTTTTGCTCCGTCTACATGGACGATGTCATTATTTTTTCCAAGTCACTGCAAGAACACTTAGTTCATATTGCTACTATTTTTGACACTTTCAGGAAAAATAATTTAAAAATTCAGTTAGACAAATCCGAGTTTCTCACGAAAGAAGTTTCTTTCTTAGGTCACGTAGTGACAACCGAAGGAATCAAACCTAACCCAGCAAAAATCGAAGCTATACAAAAATATCCTCTACCAAAACCAGTAAAAGAAATTAAATCATTTTTTGGTTTAATCGGTTACTACCGAATATTCATACCCAACTCTGCAAAAATAACATCCCCATTTTCGAGATGTACTCGAAAAGGAGCAACTATCGACCCTAACAATCCAAATTATTTAGAATGTTTAGCAAAATGCAAACAATTATTAACTAATTCCCCAGTTTTGCAATACTCAGACTTCGAAAAGCCTTTTGTACTGACTACAGACGCTTCTAATATAGCTATAGGATCAGTATTATCTCAAAATAATCACCCTATTGCCTACTATTCTCGAACTCTAAATTCCGCTGAACAAAACTACTCCACTATTGAAAAAGAACTTTTAGCCATACTAGATTCTTGTAAACCTTCCGTATGTATTTATACAACCAAAAATTTACTGTAGAAACAGATCACAATCCTCTCGTATGGATCTACAAAATTAAAGACCCCACTTCTAGATTTACCGGATGGAGACTTAAACTAGAAGAATATGATTTTGAAGTTAAATATAAAAAAGGCAAAGAGAATCAAGTTGCTGATGCTCTTAGCCGAGTCCAAATAAATGCCCTAAGATCGAGTTCAGAATGTGCTGTACCACCCGACAATTTCGACATTGACGATTTCCTTGCCGATTTTGACAACTTACAAAACAGTACTAACACACAACATACATCAGTTGAGAACCCTATCACTGGAATAGAGATTTCACCTGAGCCAATTAATTTATCCTCAAACCAAATTATTTTCAAACCAGAGTCAAATAATTTTGAAATTAAATACAAAAGAATTTTTAACAAACACCGTTACACTGTCACTCTGACAAATAATTGGAAAACAGAAATAGCAAATACCTTCCAAAATATCCTTAGACCAAATCAAAAATTTGCAATAACAATCCCTCATGAATTTAGACCTTTTATTTGTAACTATTTTAAAGAAAAAATAAACTCCACAGTCAAAGCAATATTTTGTAATATACTACTTCAGGACATAGAAGAAGAAAACCAACAAATAGAATGCATAAAGAAATATCACGTAGAAAATCACAACGGAATAATTGAAACTTACAAACACTTAAAACAAAAATTTTATTGGCGCTCAATGCAGACAACTATTTCTAATTTTATCAATAAATGAGAAATTTGCCTAAAAAATAAATACGAAGGACGTCCTTATAAATTTCCCCAATTAGGACCGTTGTTAGGTCAAAAACCTTTTGATATATTACATATCGATCTATTCCACTGCAATAAAAACCTGTATCTCACAATAATAGATTCTTTTTCCAAATACGGTCAATGCTATAAGCTCACCGACAAAACTTCCATTTCCATACTAAATAAATTATGACACTACTTTTCGCACCACAATTATCCAAAAAAGATTGTATACGACAGCGGCACCGAATTCAATTCCGCAGTCATTAAAGAATTCCTAAATATCCACAAAATCGAAATACATTTTACAACAGTAAATAATTCTTCCTCAAACTCTCCAGTAGAGCGCTTTCATTCAACTCTTATTGAAAACTTAGGACCTTACAAGCCCAAAATCCAAATGATTCGTTAGATGACATTCTAACACATGCAATTCTCATTTACAACCAATCAATCCACAGTTCCACAGATTATTCCCCTTTCTTAATTCTGTACGGACCCTATGCAGAAGAAATACATTTCGACTTTGATCTTCCGATATACGAAACATATAATCAAAGACATAAAGAAGAACTCCAACCCTTTATTGCAGAACTATATAATAAACAAAAACAAAAAAGACAACAACTTTTAGATAGACAAAACGAAAATGCCGAAGATATTCCGGAAATAGACCTCACAAAATCCCTATATGTTTCTAAGAAAAAACATAAGTCCAAATTACAAGCCCCTTTCTCCACTATTCATCCAGAAACACAAGACAAAACAAAAATTATAGGTAAAACAGATAAACAAAATTTAACAAGCACTCACCTTAAATATGTAAAACGAATACGAAAACATGTAGACAAACCTACACAAGACCCAAATTTTTCACAGGACAATCCTCGCCCTGGTCCATCCACTCAGTATTCAGGAGATTCCGAATAAAGGTTCAAATCCAGACGACTCTGATTTAGACTTATTAAAATCACGCATAATCTCTTTAGAAAATAAACAAAATGAAATTATTAATAATTTAATAACCAAATATCTTATGGAAACTCTTTTAACACGAGATTCGATAATCTCTTAGAAAAACTAAATTCTGATAATTCAATTCTCATATCTGCACTCAACAAATTATCAGCTGATTTCGACAGCTATATCATTATACACAATGAGATAATAAATCTCCAAAATATAAACGAATTTCTAATGAAACTTATTAGAACCATTACTTTATCTGAACTTAATATCTCTAATATAGAATTATTCACTCAAAAGATAATAATATACCTTAAAGAAAACCTTCTCAAAATTTATCCCAGAAATTCAATTCCCAATAGTAATGAACACCCTTATGAACTTATAGAGTCAACAAAAACTTTAGTTTGTGTAACTTCAAATACAATGCTCATAATAATTAAAATCCCTATACTCCATGAAATTCCTTACACTACCTATAAAATCTATCCCATTCCAAACAAAGATCATGTTATGATTCTGCCACCTGCAAGCTACTATACAAATAATAAATGGTTTGACACTTGTATAGGACAAGGCGATAACATAGTTTGTTCCAACTATGTACAATCCAAATGTAACATACCCAATGTAGATAATTGCACAAAAACATTAATCACAGAGAACTTTTTCCAAGAAACCAGCAAAGTCATATTGCTAGGAATAGTTCACCCAATGAGAATCCAGCAGATAGAAATTAATTCAACCAGCCTCTTGACGACAGATGTATAATACCAATAACGTATATCATACCAATAATGTATACCAATAACGATTGAAGGTATCCAATTTAATAAAAAGACGTCCCAAGACATTTCCATTCCAAAAATTGTTCCAATAAAATGAATACCAAACCATGAGATGAAAATCGAAAAATTAACAATACCAGAGACACATGGCCAAATTCAACCAATAGATACCATAGAAGTACTACCCCGATTATCAATAGGACAGAGCACCACTTCTGTTATAATATTTTTAACTATTTTAGCTTTCCTAATAATCTTCCTAATTAGGAAAAGAAAACGCATTTCCAAAATCCTATTTGGAGAAAAATTGCATCCTGCCCAGATCCAGATATTAGACGAGCTGATAGCTGAAGCAACCAAAACTTCGAGGACGAAGTCCCAACCAATGGAGGGAGGAGAAATGTAGCCATAAGCTCCCCTACTATTAAGAATCAGCAGATTCCGATATACGACGTTATAAATAGGAAGAAATCAATATTTTTATTATTATTGTAATTATTGTTTCAATAGTCAAGTTTAAATCATTAAATGTAGTAGTTTGTAATATTTCTCAAAATTATACGTTTTATTTCGAAATAAAGATTTTTTTTGGGAAACTAAACGTTGAAGAAACATTTCTATATAAATATGTATACAATGTATATATATATATATATATATATATATATTTATATATATTTATATATATATATATATATATATATATATATATATATATATTTATATATATACATATATTTATATGTATATTTATATGTATATATATATATATATATATATATATATATATATATATATATATATATATATATATATATATATATATATATATATATGTGTGTGTGTCGATTCGTTAACATGTATAGTTTCATAATTTTTAAAAATTTTGTAGAGCCCATAAATACCCCTGTATCCTGTATCATGAATGTATATCGCTTAGTTCACGTGAATATATTATAGGGGTCGTTCAGATTTTTTTCACTGTATATTGGAACCATAAGTATATCGGTTTAAGTAAGCTCTGATAGTTTGGCAACTATGCGATTAAGCCGTATATTTTCAGCGTATATTCTAAACGGTTCATACAGACTCCTTATTTTTGTTATCATTCATACGCATTACAGTATGTAATAGATATGTATACTACCAAATACCTGTTTTTGGTAGGTACGTGCTTTTCTAAAAATAGCTTTATAGATACAAAAGGATTTCATTACCAAGTTGGATAGTTTTTGTCATATGCGGAAATTTCCTAATGCATTTTGTTAACGCTAATAATTATGTCTTTATGCGTTTTATTTAAGAATCTGATTAATATGAACTTGTTTTATTTCATCCATCTATTGTTTTACGATATCTTGTAGCTTCTTTATGATTTTATTTCTGGTTTTATTTGTGTACTACATCTAATTCTGGATATAAAAATCTGGATCTTAAAATAAATATTTAAGTGCTAAAATAGATATTTTTGTGTAAAAATGGGCAGAAGTCCGCAAAAAAGGGAAGAGTGCTTAATTTATATAGCAAGAATATACCACTTTACCAATATTACATACTTCTGAATGGTAAGGTAATTTAGGGGTAATATGTAATCAATATAAATGGAGTTAGTGTCAAATTTGCAATGATCTTTATAAGTAATAGCTTACTGACTGTACTTTACATGTTCAGTTCAAATAATTAAACCTTGTCCCTTCAGAAAAGAGCGATTTAAATGGCAAAGTCAGCTAAGAAGGTGTGAAGAATCTTCTACCACCCCACATTCACACAAGTTAACCGGTGTTTGCAGGCAAGAGTCCTCTCGAGGGTTCAGATGGCGAGGAGGAGCTTATTTTGTGTTGATCTGGCCAGTTTTTTCTCGATTTTAGTCATAAAATGGGCTGGTATTCGTGGAGTGCATGTTGCGAATCTAGATTTTGTTTCTTTCGTTCTTTAACTACTTATCTTTGGATATTAGGTGTAATAATAGCTACGATATTGTAGAGCTTATGTATGGATGTGAGTCTTAATATCCGCTGAATTTGGCTGACTAATTTATAGCTAAATCTACGTGTTAAGTATGTGTTGGTATCATTCATACTGGCAAGGTATATTCGGCAGCAGAAGCATAGAGTGCAAGCGTTTACGTGTTAAGAGTGGAAGGATGTGCTTGTCATTTTTAGCTGACAAGTGTGCGGAAAATATTATTTCTGTTCCTCAGTTTGCCTTTTAGTTTTAAAAAAAGTTCTGTGAATGACTAAGTGCGATACAAACTATCTTCAAGGTATTTATAGTAAGTCCAGAGTATAAGGATTTCGTGACACTATTGGATGTTCAGATTTGTGAAAACGTCCCTCTTAGTCTATTTTTATTGGCAAGATTCAGTTATTGGTTGAGAGCAGTGGCTATACCGTTCTGACGAGACCTAAGGAGGTCGAAATACGTATAAGCGGTTGTCGCTGCCCTGTATCAAAACAAAAATCTAATACCGTCATTATGTTTTATTACTTACTTCGTTTGGAGTACCAGAAACTGAATTCACTACGAATTTTGACCAGGATGAACGGCATGTGTAATGCAATTTTAGATTCCCTTGCCGAGTAATTTATCCAGCTGTTTGTTTCGCACGTTTTAGGAAACACGGTGGTAAAAATTTGAATTCATATTCATATTTAGTTAGTCACAGTGTGACTATGTCAAAAGTTACATAAGTGTAAGTTAATATAAGTAAGAAATATTTCTTTGTATTTTTATTTTATTTAAATTTATTTTAATATGTTTATATGTATTTAAATTATTTAATAAGAAAATATGGTAAACCTGTACACCTTAAAGGACAATGATAAAGTGTAAATAGCTTATTAAGCCTAATTTTGTAATATTAAAGCATGATATATTTGGCTCAAGTTACTGATGTCTGTTCTTTTATTAAGAGCATTAGGATGTTTAAGTATTGAACACATTTCCAAAAACTGTCTTTTGACGAGATTGCGTTCTGTGCCAAGAATCTTAACTTCGTTAAAGTCTATCTTATGCTTGGTATTGATAGCATGCTGGGCAAGAGCACAAGTATGTTTAGATAAATTGATGTCACTGCGATGTGTAGTAAGGCGCCCTTTCAATGATCTCCCAGTCTGACCGATATAACATAAGTCACACTCAGCACAAGGTATGTGATAAATGGTATTAACTTATTTCAAAAGGGACAAGGGTGTTTTAGTTTTTGAAAACAAATTTTTAACAGTCTTAGCATTCTTAACAGCGATTTTCACAGGTATGTTATTTTGTTTATAACGTTTAATAAGTTTCTCAGTAACTTGAGGAAAATAAGGTAAAGATGAATAATGGGTAGTAGGAGTCCCAAGATCAGTATCAGGCAGAACAATGCTATTAATTGAATTATTAGATATTATTCTAAGTTGGTCACCATTGGGTATGTCATCTAAAGAGAAGCCATAGCTTTGTAAGTAAAGGTATTTATTAATGAGAAAGGATGGATAGGAGTTCTCAATCAGAATACTTCTTAGTAATTGAAGTGATTCCCTTCGATTAATCGGATGTGTCAATCTATTTAGCCGACAGCTTAAAGCTTTAATTAAGTTTAGTTTATATTTGAAAGGATGACAAAAATGGTAGTTGAGGAACCTATTAGAGGCCATCGGTTTCCTATACCAACTTGTGGTTAAGGTGTTATCTCCCATTCTAATGACACGCATGTCTAAGAAGGGAATACTATTGGTGACGGGTTCCTCAAGTTCAGCAGTGAACTGTAAGTAAGGATCAAACTCATTAAAGATAGACAAGGTGGCCTGAATCTTGTCTGGGGGTAAGGCTAATATTAAATCATCCACATACCTCTTAATAAAAGGGATTTGAAAATCAAAAAGACCCAAACGGTCAGATACCAAATCATCCAGTAAAAAGTTAACTAGGATAGGCGAGATTGAGGAACCCTTCTTCTTCTTAACATGCCATACACCAAAGTGCGTAGGCGACTATCTCATTACTAGAATTCTGTACTTGGCGGCGTGACACAGCTCGCCTGTATAGGAACCCATAGGTGTGCCAAATATTTGAAGATAATATTTGTCATCAAAGACCAAGAAATTAGTGTCAAATACTAGTTGCAACAGTTCTGCAAATACATCCCATGAAACAGGACAGTTAGGTTGAATGGAGTTCCAATGATTTCTTAAGGAGCTAATAACACTAGATAGAGATAAGTTAGTGAAAAGACACACTACATCAAAACTCACTAAAATGTATCCTTGTGAAAGTTTGAAGTTGTTGATAAATTCACTAAAGTGAAAAGAATCAACAATATTGAAGTTGTTATTGTAATTGTATGATTTAGATAAGATGTCCGTTAGAAATTTAGAAATACTAATATTTGGTGAATTGATGGATGATACAATAGGTCTCATGCTCAGCGTTGGCTTATGTATTTTTGGTAGACAATAAAATCTGGGAGCATATCCATCATAATTATATAAATATTTAGCAAGTGGTTGATATATGATCTTTAAGTTTTTTAAGTGAGTTATAAATTTATTTATTTTATTAGTGAATTTAGAACAAGGGTTGGTAGAAAGAGGTTGATAGTATCTATCATCATCTAACAACGATTTGCTCAGACTGTAATATTGATCTCTATCCATAAGGACAGTAGCATTACCTTTATCGCTCGTGAGAACGAGAAGATTGGGGTGGGTTTTTAAAAATGATACCGTTTCCCTGTAAATCTTATCTAACTCCGATATGGGTTGTCTAGGGCGTTTGGTAAAATTCAACAGAATGTTGTTGGAAGAAGACCTAAGAGATAGAAGGTTAGAGTTGTCAGCGTGTGACATAATATTTTCCACATCTGCTAAGATTCTACTCACAGAGTAGTCTCTGAAAGTTGGTTGAAGGACAAATTTAGGACCCAAAGATAACAACTTGAGTATGTCCTGCGGAACCTCAATATTGGATAAGTTTTTAATCCATTTAGGATTAAATGGAATTTTCTGAACTGGGGATTGTCTAAATTATTTAGTTTCTTACGAAGGCGTGCCATGGATTTATGATATATAACATTAAATTTCTTATGTAAAGATGACTCAAAAGTGTCCAACAAATTGTCAGGTTGGTGATTATCAAGAAAAGAAGTGACGTTATTGATTTGAGAAATGATAAATTTAATGTCAGTATGAACCTTAGATATATGGAAATTAAGTAATCGTACCCTCACCTGTCTATTTAAAGCTTGGCTTCTGCGGTATAGTGTGTTGTCTGTGGAACCAGATGTAGATGAAAGTATGTTGGAAGTGGTGTCTAAGATGAATCTTGGGATCTTCTTAGTTCTCCTACTCTCTAGAAGGAAGGATCTTCTGGCTTCTGCTGTTGCTAGTTTTTCAGTAAGGTTGGTCCATCTCTTCAGCTTCTTCACTGCTTGTTCTCCATGGATGCGCCTGGTGGTGGCATAAAACCCCTCTGTAACAGAAAGCATCGAGAAAAGGAGTACGACCGTCAATCCAATATAAATTAAGGATCACTCGGAAGAGTGGTGGGTTTTTTCGGTCAAAAGGTGGAGAAAAAAGACAAAGATGATGGCTACTTCATCTATTTATTGAAGACGTTTCGCTTTCTTAATCAGGAAGCAGCATCAGTTCATCTAAAAAGAACAATATGAAAAAACCACACAAGCATGGAAAAGTTGTTACATGTTTTACCTTAAAAAGATATGTAGCAGTCAGTGATATTAAAATTGTAAAGACGCTTAAGTAAATGGACATTATACGATTACGATGTATAAACAATAAATTGAACTAAATAAAGTTAACAATTTGTTCAAACTAAGCACAGCAAAAAGAACATGTGGTTTTTTTTATACATGTATAAGTAAAAAAAACATTGAAAAAGAGAATGAAGAACTAAGAAAATCATAGATGCACTTCCAACAATATAGCAATAGTTATAATTTAATTTTAACTTTAGGTAGCATTATTAGAGTAATTAATATTGAAATTGAATAATTTAATGTATAATGAAATTACCACTCCTGGCTTCTTGAATGCTGCCGGTAAAATGGTGTTATATTAAAACAAACGCGCCAACAACGTGAAAATACAGTAAACTTTGAGGTCATTAATTATGACAGAACAACAAGGTGAAATACCAACCCTAATAATAGAGCGGTTTATTTAAATGATAAGATGAGTTTGGGTGACAACCTGCTTGTAAGGAACCAATAAATGAAAGGAAAGGTGGTTAATAACACCAAATTTCCCCCAGTGATCGGTTAAGAAAAAACAAACAAACAAGTGAGGTCAATCCAAAAACTCATATATAAATCGTCAACGTTGTGGCTGGTTAATCAGCCACAGGTGGAGATAATTGATCTTCATTTATCATCAAGAGTTTCATAATTATATTTCTCTTGCTTTTATTTTTAATGGTAATATATGCCCAATTCGAAAGGAGAAAACCAGTGATTTGTAGATTGTATATAGACATTCTTCTCCCTTTCTCTCTATATATTATGAAAAGTTAACCACGTAAATGACGTTTTAAAAATATATGTCAATATTTCTGAAGTGCCTTTCCTGGGATAACTTTTTTTAAGCGTAGTTCGTTTGACTACATGTAATAAATTTGATAGTTCCCAACAGATAAGTATTGATTGTAGGTTGGATAGCAGGTGGTTGTACAGGCATGTACAACCACCTGCTGATAAATATGATGGGTCGGTAGGTAGTCTCATTATTCCTAAATCTGACCATATGTTACTTCTCCCGTTCATTCGTGGACGTCCTAAAGGCATTTTTTCTCTCGGGGCATTCTCCCAATTTAATTTGGCAATGCAGTTATTAGAGAGCCTTTGGATATAGCCAGCGTAACTTTGGCGTTGAGATTTAGTTTCCTGCATGACGTTGCTATCTTTATATATCTGTTTGACCTTGGCATTAGTTCCGGTTCGGCATTGGTTAGTATTCGGACCTTTATAAGTTTGAAAATACTTCTGATGGCTTTTCTAATAATTATGATCTAATTAATAACTAAGTTTTACTTACATTGTTTTGTCAGCGCTCTCGTCACATTCTCAGTCAATAGCACTGGTTTAATCACTGTTTTATATATCCTGATTTTAGGGATTTGTATTAGACTTCTGGGTTTAAAAGTGTTATGTGGGTTATATATACATCAATTGGTTACCTGAATATTTCATTTTATTTCTAATGTGACAACGTTATCTACGATACCTAAAACGCTGCAATCTTTCAAAATTATGTGGGTTTATTGGTGCGTTATGTCATACTCTACATCCTCTCTCTTGTATGTTAAAGAAAATTTATTTAGTTTTCTCATTACCTACTATCAGACCGTTTTTTTTGCTGCTAATAGCATTATTCTATGTATATCATTCTAATATTTAATCTATGGATTAAATCCGGATAGCAAATAGATATTTTTCACTTTCTCGGAGAAATAATATTCTCACATACAAAATCCTATTAAATTGCCAAAACCTTCCTTGCATATTATATTTACTTATGAGGGACAGCAGCAATATCAGTACCATAATAAGGCGTATAGTCCTGGACTGGCTAATCGTTGGATATTAGGAAGCATGAGTGTAGCAGTTTTAATGTTTTCGGGACTGCTACCTCGTATCGGAGAGCAGATATATCAGTACCAAATTAATGCATATAGGAATTGTTCAACTAATGTTGAGGTACTTCGTCGCATGTGTAAACAAAAATAATTACTAAGAATAATCAAAGAGAGGAAAATGCAATACTTAGGTCATGTGCTGAGAGGCGAAAGATATGAATTACTTCAAGTTATACTGGAAGGAAAAGTACAGGGCAAAAGATCAGTAGGAAGACGCCAGAACTCGTGGCTGAAAGACCTGAGGAGATGGTTCGACCGCTCATCCGCAGAGATCTTTCGCGCAGCAGTTTCCAAAACTACAATTGCCATTTGGATCGCCAACCTTCGAAAGGAGACGGCGCAATGAGAAGAAGAAGGAATTGTTGCTTGAACTTTATTATTATTATACAGCACTATATTTCCTAGTAAAATCGTCATGACTTTACAGTAAGACAAATTTTCGAACGTTGTTTATGGAAACATCATGTACATACCACCGGGTTCCCTATGTCGACATTCAGCAAAATCCTTCTAATAATGATACGGGAGTAAAAATATAAATATCTGGGAGCTTACATCAATAAAGAATTAGATCCAGAACAAGAGATCAGGGTACGAATAGAAATGGCAAGGGCAGCGTTCTTAAAATTCAAGCAATTGTTCTGTGACAAAAATCTGAATACTGCTCTGCGACTGAGGTTTGTTGAATGTTACGTCTGGTCACAACTATTGTACGAAGTAGAAATATGGACGTTAAAAGCGCAAATAGTTAAGAAGCTTCAAGCCTTTGAACTTTGGATATACCGGAGAATGTTGAGAATTCCATGGACTGCCACGGTCACCAATGAGGAAGTGCTGAGAAGGATGGAAGGAAAAAATGTTGAGAATAATAAAAGTACGCAGGACTGCATACCTGGGATACCTGGGATACTTTTAGAAATGTGGTTGCCAATCTCCGTTAATGGGGACGGCATAGAAAGAAGAAGAATGATACGCGAAACAAAAAAAAAACATAGGTGATGATAGGCGCCAAGAAACTCTGTGTTATAAAACAGTCGAATAAAATACAGATTCTCGATTCAAATATTCAAAAAATTAATGAACAGCTTACTAAAATAGAAATAACGTCTATTCAAAATGCAATCCATTAATGGCCCAAGGTACAAAGCACTCCTAGCATCTGCTAATGATATTGATCTCATAAGAAACTCTCTCCCGTCCGCGAACGACATCTTCAACAAAGTGAAGAGAGCACGAAAAATGTTTCACTTAAAATCAACAAAATAAAAATCAAATACAAGCGAATCAACAGAAGAGAGCAATTCAATACATCTAGATAAAATATTAGTCAACAATAATTTCGAAAGTATGGAACACTTTAAAGATCAATAATCACGGTTAATAATATTGTTAATAAAGAAATACAGAGCATAATTCACTTCAAATCTATTTTATTACACGGATCCGAATCATGGACAATGACTAAAAGAAATAAGAACTCCGAATATTTGAAAGAAAAATAATAAAACTTTTTTAACCTCATTATCATATCGCTACAAATCCGTATAGAATAAGAACACATACTAAATAAAGAAAGCTCTTATAACTATATTGTTCAGGAAAATAAATCGCTTAAGGTAGATCGGACATATGCATAGACGCCATGATGTTAAACTTGGTTAAAAAACGTAAACTAATTTTTGAAACCAAATTCAGATTTTTACTTTAATCTGTGCCTTCTAAGAATTAAGACGTTAATAAAGATGTTATTAGAGACATGAGGAATCGAAAAATTGCACACCATAACATATCTCCTCAACTAAGCAAAAATCCTTAACGAATTGGTTTCTAGTACTCGTACAGAGTATGGTAAATAACGTTGTGGGTTGTAAATAACGTGTTGTTGACTTATGTAACCATTTATTTAAACACTACTGTACACTCTTATAATGTGAATTATCTTAGTTGAAGTATAATAGTACTTAGTTGACGTTGACAATACGTGATGCATTAACTTGCCATCTTGACGTTAAATTAGTTCTGATCTCTATAGTTTGGCCGCTGAAAAGATGGAATGATCACGTGAATGGCATGCACTCTTAAACGTTCCTCTCCCTATGTTACCACTTTTCCCACGTTTACACCGCTCAACAAAAACGAACTAACTCTCGCTATAATACATTTATACAGTTTTTTACAGGTTATTGATTTATATTAAATTTAAACATTTTATTGCCTTTGGCGTATAGATTTAAATTCTAAGTTTCTATTTTTACCGGGTGGACAAATAAATTTTTTTTATATAATATGTCAAAAGTAGTCAACTTTAAAAAGAATTAAGAGATAAATTCGGCTTATAAATTTGATGGAATGCGATTCGTTTGAATAGAATACCTTTATTCGCACGAATCGGTTGACAAAGAAAAATATGATTTAAATGATTGAAAAACACGTCTTTGTTTCGATATACATTATAGTAAAATTTAAATTTAGTAAACAAATTAATAATTTTAAAAGTAAATGTCAAGAATTTTACAATAATTAGAATTAATACATAATAATATATATATATATATATATATATATATATATATATATATATATATATATATATATATATATATATTGTTATGATTGTTTATTTTGACTTTGATTTTAATTTATTGAGCCAATAAAAAAATTATAATTTAATTGTTATCAAATGTATAATAAGACTCCTTATATTACCTGTGTTCGATGGATTCAAAGATTTTCTAGTTGTCCTTTATCGAGATAGAGAAGAAGGATAATAAAAAAAGAAAATAGTATATTACAAAAATTAAGTATTCTTTATTTTATATAAAAAAAGGAATAAAACAATGCAATACAACAACTGCCGCTATCTTATCAATCAGCATACAAGAAAATAAATAAAATTTTTATAATAATAAGATTTTAAATCTACTTAAAATTTATAATAAGTGAAAACCAATTTTTCTTAAACTTTCCTTTACTTGAAACAAAAAACAACAAAACTTTAACTTTTGATTAGTCAAACAAAACTCAATTCTTTAAATTTTATTGATAATGAACATGATGTCAACACAGATCCATCACAGATACCAATTTCAATTGTACAAAACACTTACAGTTTTTTTTTCTCATTGCATTGTATGTTGGCACATACCCAGAAAAATCCAGTCTCCTCAACGATATGATCTCTCCTCTTTGGCACCTCGGCTCCTTCCTAACGTCTCTGCAAACCTCCTGTAGACTACACAAAAACACCTAATTTACTTCTCCAAAAACTCAGCTACTTATTTATGCCACAAGGACCTTCTTTTTTCAACTTGATGCCGTAAAACTACTTTCACATATACTTCACAAAATGCCCACGGTAGATACAAGGACCTCTTTTAATCTACTTGTTATCTTCTGCAAAACTAATTACTTCTTTTCACAATGCCGGTATCCAAACTCACGAACCACACCCTATCTTCTAACAAACGACTGTTTCCTTCGATGGCCAAATTACCACTGCCTCTCCCCGTCTCCTAATCAGGCTAACCCCATTACCATTCAAAAACGACTATCCAATCAAAAGCTCAAATCTTGTTTACTACTGTTAATGTTTGTTCTAAAAATTCTGTGTATCATTTGGGAAGACCAAATTACTGTTTCAGAGAAAGAATAAATATAAATTGATTTTTCTATCCTCAGTCTGTTAATACACAATCTATACCTGTTTCCAAAGATTAGAATATGGTCATTTAATACACAAACAATGACAAGATTAACTTACAGTTAAAATGTCTTCTAATTCTACACAAAGGGTTTTTTGATAATTTTGTTGGAAACGGAAAAGGTCGTTTGACAAACAAATTTCTATGCTTATCTACACTAAATCTTATCTTAAATTACTATATACATTTTGTTTATAATTTAATTAAATTTTAAAAGTTTATTCCAATGGAACTTTTTATTTAATTTTTTTCTTTGGTTGGGAAAAAAGAAGTATGACAATATATATATATATATATATATATATATATATATATATATATATATATATATATATATCTATAAAGGATGTTAAGTAAGTTTTTTTTGCCAATAATTTACTTTATATTCTTTTACTTGGAGATGAAAGAGTCTTTACATCCATATTTATTAAACGTAACACACAATTAATAACAATCTTTAATAAACCTAACCCACACGATAAATAATACAAATTAATGTACGTACTCGTAACAAACAATTTTTAGCACTGCCTGACTGCCTAATAAAATTCACCAGCCAGCGGAAGTTAAACACAAATAATGAAGACGGTGTAAACAGTTTCTTAGAAGGTATAGTTTTGTACGACCTGTCGATGCTTGCATCGAGTGATCATGCGACCTTGAATTCCATCTTTTAAACGGCTGGGGTATAGATGATTGTTGTTGCTTTTAATAGCCCTGGCCTTGCCTGTGTCAGCACTTTACTTATTCGTGTCAAATTTGTTCCCTTATGAATGTCCTCGATTCGAATTACTAAACATATTTATATAAACAAAATGCGAAACTATGTCACACGAGTATGAGTTATAATATTTTATATAAATGAATTCTAATATTTTAGGAATAATATTACACCATCCCCCTTACGGAAAAAAATTTCTCTTTTGCAACTGTCTCATTCCTCTCTCTCTCTTTTCCTTCGGAAAAAGAGAAATTTTTCAACCTCAAATAAGTACTGTTTACCTATGCTACCGTATACATCTTTATACAAATGTTGGTATATATTTCCTTATATTTAGTAAAAATTTAGTAACCTAACCTATCCTAACCTCAACATATTATAAGGTTACCCAAATTGTTCCCTTGTAATATGCTATCTGGTATCCTTCATTATGCCTTACTCGTATATTAATTTAATATTTTACGTACGTTTTTTTTATTACCTTACGTTAAATCATTTGGATTATATTACCGCCTATTATGTGGTTGATTACATATTATATCTTACCCCCTATTATGTGCACATAATATTTACAATAACCTTCACATATTTTAAATAATAAATAAAAATTTATAATAATAAAATCTTATATTAATTCTTGTATTAATTCTTGCATTAATTCTTGATACCAAGTAATAGTTCTGTTTTCACTTTTCATATACACTATTAATAACTTTGACATCTCACAATAAAGGTTTGTCGTTTTATTCATTTATTCATTTATCCCCATTTCTTTTGTTTAACTACTACTATACAGTCTAACATTTTTCTTTTTGTTATACACATTTTAAATATATATGTTGTACGAACTTAAAACTATATTTACACATTATATTCATTTAAATATATTTTTATATATTATTTGCATTCAAAAGTACTTGTATATATTACGAGTATATTCATTGACTCTAATTGTAGCAAAGTATTGTTTCCTTAATTATTCTAGCTATAAACTCTGTGCCTTGGTCTGCTATTATTTTTCTGGGTACTCCATACCTCAAGATAAATTTTTCTACCAATGATTTGGCTACTGTTTTGGCTTATTTTATTTTCTATTACATATTCTTCTACGTAGTTGCTTAATTCGCATTGTACGTCAATATATCTGTTTCCATTTTCATCCATGTACATTTTCATGGGTTCCTTGTTTATGATTTAGTGCTTATGCCTTTGGCAGTCGTCGCATCTCTTCACATTTCACATATTTCTCAACATTTCTTCGTAATTCGTTCCAGAAATAGTATTAACTTATATTTCTGTATTTAATATATCCTATTTATTCTTCCATATCCTTCCTCTAACATGTGGAAGTCATTAATTATAACTCTTCTTGATCTGCTTATCTTGTACTATATTATGTATTGATTGTATTATGTTTATCTTATACTATACAAATTTTTATATCTTTTCCTTAAAAAAATTATCGTATTTCATTAAGAATTGGCTGATTCTTATTTTTCATCTTTTCTTATTCTCATTTTTCATTATTATCATTTTCTTTGTAATCTTCTGCACTCACATTTGTCAGCCAAAATCCCAACAAGTCTCCTAATGCTATTCCTGAAGCATAAATCCTTAAAATAAATTTGTTTTTCTTCGATAAATCGGGGAATTCCATAACCGGGGCTTATTAGATATATCTTGGGCTTATTAAATTTTTCTTGCATTCTGCGTAGGTGTAGGATACTGTTTATTCGAAAACTTATGTCTTAAGATTTCCTCTTTTAGAAAACATGAACATATATCTGTTCATCGATTTTTCTTCTCGGTCAAAAAAAATTCCATACTTGTTAGTTCTTCTTGCATCTTGAATAAAATTTTAAACATACAGATCTTAATAATAAAATAATTAACCTGGTCAGTTATATTACACTCATTTCAAGTTTATGAACTTGCTTACTACGCACATTCCAACTGTATCAAATAACATATGTAATGTTTTTATAACGAATACTGAGTTTGCTATCGTAATAAAATATTATAGGTACGTTTTTTTTTGTTTATTGTTTGGTTTCTCGTCTTTTACAAACTAACTTTTGCTTGTACATCTGGGTCTTTTCCTAAATAAAAAACATCTGCATATTTTGCATTTTTTTCGATGGGCCGTTTTCTTCCAATATTGATAGTTTTTACTATGCTTAATAGTTGTTCAACTCTTTTTTACTCTTTGCCGTGTTTCTTCCATATAAAATATATAAAAATTTTTTCCTGGTTTTGTATCTTCGGAATAAAACTTCTAATTTATATTTCTTGATTATTTACATTTATGATTCGTATAGGTAACATAATTTTAATCGGTTTATCTATTAATCCTACTGTAAATTAATTCTCAACTTCTGGTTTCTCTATTACTGTAACTTTTTCGTCTGTTTTTCGGTTCGATCTCGAAATTAATTTCTCCAAATATGTAATAATACTGACATATACTTTTCAAAATAATCCGTTCATCATTTTTCGGCTTTGTGCGTACTTAATTTACTCAACATCTTTTCTTCTCTTGCATATAAATACAATAATCGTAGGGAATCGTCTTTCATTGTGACAAACTTCTTTTTCAATAATTTTTCCATTTACTTCATTAAAAAAAATCATAATTCAAAATTCGTTTCGCAGTTTTAATCCATTATGTAGTTACTGTATTGTCGTAGGAGCCGCGGGACTCTTAGCGGGTTGGGATTCAAGTACCACCCTAGCTTATCCTCTTAGCAGCCTCCTGCTCGACGTAGGTTTAAACCATTAAGGTCGAACCATATGCAGTTTGCCTACATTTCTGTCAAAAATCTACTTCTGTCACTGTATTCGTATTCGCATGCGGTGCGTAATATGCTCTTGCTGTGCCTCTATTTCTGTGGCATCTCACCTGTGTCCATTGATTATTCTTTGTTCTTCGTTGTGATTGCCAATCTCCTCTGTTTCTATTACGATATATCCTCGTATTATGTCTTTCATATTCACTTATATTTCTATAATTTTTGTTTCTATATTGTTTTCTTTCTTCGAATTTATTTTTATAATATCCATATATTGCATTCTTACCTTCTTTTCTCATATCAAAATCTTATTTGTTTCTGTAATTTAACACTATTCCTTGTGTGCTATCTTCTGTCTCGTCGATCGATAAAAATTTGTACATTACCTCTTGTGTGGTTGAAAAGTTACATGCTTCCAAAATAAATTTAGCTTTTTCTGTGTTGACGTTGCGTTTCATTGTAGCTACTACTGCCTCTGTTGTGTATTTTTTCGCTAGTTCCAATGACATTCCTTCCACTACGTATGCAACTTTTAGCTGTTCCGTTAATTCTTCAACTTCAGATGCATAGACCTCTGCATCTTTATATCCTTGTCTTTTCTTCGCCAATTTAGCTATTACCGTCTTTGGACTGTCGCCTCCCAGTTCTCTCTTCAGTACCTCTGCTATTCTTGCGATTGTATCTTCTGTAGTTATAACGTTTCTGGCCTTATTGGTTAATCTTGTCTTTATTAATGTTGTCGCTGTCTCCTCGTGTCCTATCGCTATTTTCTCAAGGAGTTCTAGTGCATCTAAAAATGACTGCAGTTTACCTGCTTTTCCATCAAACTCGCGGGGTAACACCTTGCTTGCGATATTTAAAAATTCGTTTGTTGTAAGGGCCATACTTATTTCTTGCTCTGTGTCGCTATGTTCTTCCTTCGTTATGGGTTGTTGTTTCTTTGTCACAGGTAGAGAAACTGGTTTAAAATCTTTTACATTTTGAGTATATTCTTTATCCGAAATTTCCATAATGTTATTATCATTTAAAACTTTTCTATCTCCAGTGAGTCCTTGTATTTGCAATGATTCGGCCGTTTCAATGAAGGTATTTAAATTTTCTTGTCTAATTTGTACTTCTCCATGGTGTATAAATTGTAATAAGTCTCTTAGTGCTTCGTAAGTCACGTTTGTCGAAATTACTATAGGATGTTGACAGGGATTTGACATAAAAATTTCTTTAAAATATGGGCTACAAACCGAAAGAACCATTTTATGCGCTTTTATGCATTTTCCTTGTGCTGAAAGCGTTACGTCTACAAAATCTTCACTCTTCCATAATGAATTTATTCCTGAACTCATATTTTCGTGGAAATTGTTCCAACATAATGAAAATTTTTCTGACGCCATGGTCAATTGTCTTTAAAAGTTCTTTTAAATTCGTTTTTCTTCCTTATAAATGTAACAATAATTCTAAATATCCTAATTTATTGTAGCTAAATAGTAAAATAAAAAGTCAAAGTCATTTTCCGACTTAGTCACAGTATATTTTCATGGTCAAATATAAATATTTTTAAAACTATACCTTAAGCAAATAAAATTATATGTCACATTTGTTTCATTAAAAAATAGAATTTGATATATAAACAGTTATTAGCGATAATTTAAAAATAAATTATATTCTGTACTTTTAAAAGCAATAAAAGTTGTGTACTCAACATTCTGAACTTGAATTAGTTAAATTCTTATATTCAAATACTAAGTAATAATTTCTATCTGTTAGACTGTATAATTTAAATAAGGGATAAAAAATAAAATTTACTTACATAATATATTTCATATATGGTTTTTGTTAATTCACTTTTGTCCATTTATCCATTTTTCTATTTATTGTCCATTGTCATGAGCTGGGATGCTGTCGCGGTGCTCCTGGCGGGTTTGGTCCGGAATTTGGCGGGAATTTTCTTAACTGCTGATGCATTTTCTCTTTCGAACTGGTACACCGGGTTCCATATAACATCTATATAAATTTCCATTTAAATTTCCAGTATGGTTTTCCTCTCATCTTGAGCTTCTCTGGACGAAGACTCCTGGTTTCTACCACTTCAGGATCGCCATATGGTAAATAACGTTGTGGGTTGTAAATAACGTGTTGTTGACTTATGTAACCATTTATTTAAACACTACTGTACACTCTCATAATGTGAATTATCTTAAGTATAATAGTACTTAGTTGACGTTGACAATACGTGATGCATTAACTTGCCATCTTGACGTTAAATTAGTTCTGGTCTCTAGATAATGATTGTTGTTGCTTTTAATAGCCCTGGTCTTGCCTGTGTCAGCACTTTACTTATTCGTGTCAAGTTTGTTCCCTTATGAATGTCCTCGATTCGAATTACTAAACATATTTATATAAACAAAATGCGAAACTATGTTACACGAGTATGAATTATAATATTTTATATAAATGAATTCTAATATTTTAGAAATAATATTACACGAGTATATCGGAATAAAAGGAAAAAGACAGTTAAGATTTGATTTCACGTACAGTGCTGTCCAATATCAAATCTTTAGAATTCATATCCGAAATTGGACAGTATAATTTTATCACCCAGTAGACCGAATGAATCTATTTGTTATTAAATACACACACGTAGTTAATTAGGTTACATACACATTTGGTCAATTATCAATAATATAATTTGGACATCAGTCAAAAGTGCTGACAAAGTTAAACAATTTATATAAATTAAATACACATGTCACGCGAGGTCCGCGAAAATATTGACCCAATTAAAGTTTATATAAAACTAATATCTCTTGCCTAGAGAAGCATTCAATCAATATTCACTCAACGAACTTGATAGTCTTCAACGATCAACTTCATCCGTCTCTACTCAAAGTAATCCCGGGTCAACACCCATAGTGTACGTCTCAACAATAAACTCTGCTACTATTATTTGGTGTTTCCATTACAACTGAACGAACATCTTCACTGAGCCAACGAAGGGTATTTGTTCATGGTCCTATCGAGAAACAGAATACTTCAAGGAAGTTTGAGAGAGCCTATACAGTCCACGCCAGCAACACCCTCAGTAGCAGAGAGAGACCACTAGACCCGGGAGAACGAGAGCAGTACCAGAGCCGAGAGCAGTACCAAAGCCGAGAGCCATACTAGAGCCGAGAGCAGTACCAAAGCCGAGAGCCACACTAGAGCCGAGAGCAGTACCAAAGCCGAGAGCCATACTAGAGCCGAGAGCAGTACCAAAGCCGAGAGCCACACTAGAGCCGAGAGCAGTACCAAAGCCGAGAGCCATACTAGAGCCGAGAGCAGTACCAAAGCCGAGAGCCATACTAGAGCCGAGAGCAGTACCAAAGCCGAGAGCCATACTAGAGCCGAGAGCAGTACCAAAGCCGAGAGCCATACTAGAGCCGAGAGCAGTACCAAAGCCGAGAGCCACACTAGAGCCGAGAGCCATACTAGAGCCGAGGCAGTACCAAAGCCGAGAGCCACACTAGAGCCGAGAGCAGTACCAAAGCCGAGAGCCATACTAGAGCCGAGAGCAGTACCAAAGCCGAGAGCCATACTAGAGCCGAGAGCAGTACCAAAGCCGAGAGCCACACTACAGCCGAGAGAAGTACCAAAGCCGAGAGCCATACTAGAGCCGAGAGCAGTACCAAAGCCGAGAGCCATATTAGAGCCGAGATCCATACTAGAGCCGCAGAGCAGCCAAAGGACAGGACCGATTGCAGAACCCACCAGAAGCGAGGGATCCTCAACGTCTAAGAACACAAAAAACCGTAAGTTTTTGAATAATTACAAAATCTTCCAACTTTTACAATCTTACAATTTAACAAGTTTTTTTTTTATTACAATTTAACAATTTAGAACAACAATCTCCACTCTATCAATCGTATAATAATGTACTTTAGAATGTATACCATTTAAATAATACAGAGAATTGATAAAACACAAAAATAAACGTCATTCACAACTATAATTTACTAAACAGTAATTTTGTATGACAATTTGACAAAAGAAACGTTCATACATATAGCTTGCTTTTAATTTCAATTAAATACTTTATTTCGAAAAATTAAAATAATTACATAGCAAATAATTTCATTTATTTTGATATATATCATTGTGAGAGTGTGTCGTTTACATCTTGGCCTACCTCAGTACAAAGAATAGCACAGCAGGCAAGGTCAAACTCATATTTCGCTAAATTGCACATTCCGATAGAAAAGAAAGTGTTATAGTACAGGTATACTTATTTAATAAATAACGTACATTTCGTATTGTCTAATATATTTACCGCTGAATGTAAAAATTTATAAAAATAATCATGGAAAGTATATACGTTAAGCAAGCGGAAATAGGAACAGAAATAACGAAACTCGTTTCAAATACAAAAAAGGATTCCCAATCTCGGAAAAATCAACAATACATCCGGGATAGACAGGAAAAATTAGAAGAATATTGGGCAAAATTTTTAAATAACCACGAAAAGCTGCTAGAAGGGGGTATAACGAAAGAAAAATATTTTGAAACAAAATACTATGATCAGGTATTTAAGATATACATTGAGGGGAAAACCCTGTTGGAAGAATATGGAAGGGTGCTGAAAAGAGGAAAAGCACCGAAAGTAAAGGAGATACAGATAAGAAAACAAAGAATCGAGGAATTATTACGGCCAGAAAATGAACAAGACTTGCAGGAGGATGAAGAATTGCAGTCAGAGTTAAGAGAATACATGGAAAAGGTGAATACACTAATGATTGAAGCAGCAGTAAATGAGGAACTAGACGCTACAGATAATGGAGAAGTAGAGAGAATAAATCATCTAAAGAGGAAAGTCAGGGAAGTTTTAAAGAAAATAAGGCCAGGAATGCAACGGCCAGAAAGCACACAGAGGAGGGACGGTGTGACATTGCCGCAGGTAAAAATCCCTGTGTATGAAGGCAGATATGAAACGTGGAGAACTTTCCACGATCTGTTTACTAAAGTAATACATGAAAACGACCAGTTATCAAACGCAGAAAAAATGCAGTACTTAAAAACTCAAGTAAGAGGGGAAGCCAACAGAATGATACAACACTTAAACATATCCGAGGCCAACTACGAAGTGGCCTGGAACATGCTAAAAGATAGGTATGAGAACCCAAGGATGATATTGTTTAAATTAATAGACAGGATGCTACTAGCGCAGGAAGTAAAGGAATCTTCTGCTAGAGCATTGGAATCACTACATGACACCTTCCACGAAAGTCTGGAAGCCATAGGAGGGTTAGGAACAGACACGGAAGCGTGGAGCCCATTGATAGCCCGAATTATCATAACGAAATGGGACAATGAAACTAGGATTCTGTACGAAAACCACATTGGAGACAGTAGAGAGATACCGACGTACAAATCGACACAAACATTCTTACAGCGAAGATTTCAGACACTGGAACTGCTGGAGTCAGAAAAAAGACAAGAGAAGCAAGGAGGACCTCTTAGGAAACCAAGAACATATTGCGTGATATGCAATGGAGATCACGGAGTACCGAACTGCAGAGAATTTCAGGAACTCAATGTATGAGACAGGAACAGGATGATAAAAGAAAAAGGATTGTGTACAAACTGCCTAGCACATAAAAAAGAAAAACAATGTTTTGAGACCACCACCATATGTTGCATTATGAAAAAGGAAACACAAGCAACAAAAGAAACTCCAATGGAACGAAAGGAGAACAACACAAGAAAGAAATGGAAGAGATTCAAACAATAGAAGTAACGGGTACCAAGCTGATAGGTACAGAGGAGGAAATAATAATCCATACAACGCCAGAGAACAAAATAACGGAAGGCGAGAAAATATACAAGATACCAATGGGCCTAGGAATAGCAACGACCAACAAAGAGGGCTGAATTCAGTAAACTGTGCAAGCCATAAGGAAGGTAAAGCATTACTAGCGACAGCTGTGGTACGCATAAGAGATGCGAAAGGAGATTCACACATAATGAGAGCACTAATCGACCAAGGGTCACAATGCGCATTTATAACGGAACAAGCTGCGACGACGCTAGGAACAACAAGGAAGCCCATACAGGCGACCATATCCGGGATAGGCTCGTCAGGAGAAAAAACAGCCAACTGGAGTATGAAACTTATAATCGAAACTCATTACGAAAGTGACTTCGAGATAGAAATAGAAGCACTAGTACTACCGAAGATAACAAGGAATTTACCGGAACAGGATATAATTCTACCGGACCATAACGAGAAAAATGCAATACTGGCAGATCCAAGATATTACAAGGTAGGGAAGATAGACTTACTACTAGGAGTAAAAGAATACAGTTACATATTGACAGAAGGGATGCACAGAATAAGTAATGGACTCCTGAGTCAAAACACCAAACTAGGATGGATAGTTTCGGGAATAGCACGGGAAAGGGAGAATATAAAAGCAGAAGTATGCTGTATGATATCAAGACAAGAAATGGACGTACAAATAAAGAACTTCTGGAAATTAGAAGAAGTAAATCAGGACACAAGTTTCTTAGTGGAAGAACAAGAATGTGAAGAACTGTATCGACAGACTGTAAAAAGGAATGAAGAAGGGAGATACGAAGTAAAAATTCCGTTTAGGGAAGACGTCGCAAAGTTAGGAGAATCTAAACAGCAAGCATTCGCCAGATTGATGCAACTAGAAAGGAAGTTTGCAAAAGACAAACAGTTAGAAGCGAATTACAGACAATTCATGGAAGATTATGAAAACCAAGGTCATATGGTAATAGCAGAAAACCAAGGAGAAGGGTACTATTTACCTCATTATCCAGTGAGAAAAAAGGACAGTACTACAACGAAAATAAGAGCCGTGTTTGATGCATCAAGCAAAAGCTCATCGGCAGTAAGCCTGAATGATATTATGCACACAGGGCCGAAATTACAACAAGATTTGACAAATATACTATTACGATGGAGATCCAATAAGGTAGCATACTCAGCGGATCTGGAAAAAATGTTTAGACAAATCAGAATGGCAGAAGAAGACCAAAAATATCAAAAAATTTTGTGGAGAAAGGACACAAAGGACCACATACAAGAGTATAACTTAACGACGGTGACATACGGCACCGCCGCAGCACCCTTTTTAGCGTTAAGAACAATACAACAATTACAAGAAGACGAAGGAGCGAGGTTCCCGTTGGCATCGAAAATTGTAAAAGAAAACATGTATGTAGACGATATACTAGGAGGAGCTGAGACAGTGCAGGAAGCAGAAACAGCCCAAAAGGAATTAATACAAGTGTTCAGAAAAGGAGGTTTCATTCTTAGAAAATGGTTGAGCAACGAAGAAAAAATAATGGAGAACGTACCGGAGGATATGAGGAACGTAGACTCCAAGGCATTCAAACAAGAAGAAGTACGGAAAACGTTAGGAATACACTGGTCACCTGAAGAGGATATAATCACATTCAAAATAGGGATAACGACGGCAAAGAAAATAACGAAAAGACACGTACTGTCAGAAGTAGCAAAATTATACGACCCACTGGGATGGATAGCACCTGTAGTAATTCAGGCGAAAATGTTCATACAGGAATTATGGGAGCAAAAGACCAGTTGGGATAAAGAATTAACTAGCAACCAACAAAGCAGGTGGAATATATACCAGGCGCAATTAGTAAATCTGGAGAAAATAACATTGCCCAGGTGGAACAACTTAAGCAAGATAAACAGAGTAGAACTACATGGATTTGCAGATGCGTCTATGAAAGGATATGGAGCGGTAATCTACTCAAGGGTATTACGCCCAGAAATTAAAACGAATCTAATGATAGCAAAATCGAAAGTCGCACCATTGAAAGGAAAAACGACGTTACCGAGGCTCGAGCTGTGTGCCGCGGTACTACTAGCAAATTTAATGAAGAAAACCCTACAAGCATTGAACAGGGAAAACATTGAGGTATATGCATGGTCGGACTCAACGATAACCCTGGCTTGGATAAGGGGATCATCAAAAAGGTGGAAAATGTTCTTCGCCAACAGAGTAGAGGAAATAAGACGCGTTATAGGACCGAAAAATTGGCATAAGGTAGATACAAAGGAAAATCCAGCGGACATCCTCTCACGTGGAAGTACCGCATCAGAATTATTAGAAGCAGAGCTATGGTGGAAGGGACCAACTTGGCTGACTAGTAACAAAACTTTAACGCAGGAATCAGAAGAAATACCAGAGACAAATGAGGAGGAAGTCAAAACGAAAATAACGGTGCACACGACAACGATAAAGGAGGACATATGCGAGAGATTCTCAAATTTAGAAAGAATGAGAAGAGTACTTTCATATTGTAGGAGATTTGCAGACAAATGCAGAAAAAAGAAGGACAATGGACAAAGTCAGCTTACAGTCCAAGAATTAGAGGAAACGCTATTAAAGGTGGTAAAGCACACACAGCACGCCTACTTCAAACAAGAAATAAATAAGCTGAAGAAGAAACAGCAATTAGACAAGAAAAATAAATTAGCGTCATTGGTACCATTCCTGGATAGACAAGGAATTCTAAGAGTCACCGGAAGACTGAGACACACGAATCTAAAGTACGGAGAAAAACATCCGATAATTTTGCCAAAGGATAGTGCATTAACAAAGTTACTTATAACAGATAGTCACACAAGAAATCTACATAGCGGATTACAACACTACAGTACATAAAAAGGAAATACTGGATAATCAACGGCAGAAGAACCGTGAAAGATCATCTAGCAAAATGTTTAAGGTGCAGGAGGTATAAAAGCCAAGCAGCACAACAATTAATGGGAGATCTACCGAAAGACAGAGTGAACCCGAGTCATCCCTTTACTAACACAGGAATAGATTATGCCGGGCCAATAAAAATAAGTACCACGAGAGGCAGAGGACAGAGGAGCTATAAGGGCTACATCTCAGTATTTGTGTGTCTGTCTACGAAGGCAGTACACCTTGAGGTAGTAAGCGATATGTCTACGGATGCATTCATTGCAGCGTTCAAGAGATTTACGGCACGCAGAGGACAGTGCAACAACGTATACAGCGATAACGGAACCACATTCGTAGGAACAGCAAATTTGTTGAAAAAAGAAAATCAAAAAATAGATGACGAGATAAAACAAGGATTACTGGCACTAGGTACCCAGTGGCATGTCATACCTGCATATGCACCACATTTCGGAGGATTATGGGAGAGCGCAGTGCGAATAATGAAATATCACTTGAAAAGAATCATCGGGGAAACAGTTCTAACATATGAAGAATTGAGTACGGTGCTGGCACAAATAGAAGCATGTATGAACTCGAGACCATTATGTGGGTCATCAGAAGACCCTGAAGGGAAAATAGCCCTGACACCAGCTCACTTCCTTATAGGGAGAGAAATTATATCACCAAATCGGGAAGAAGAGCTTACGACTTATTTGAAGATGCCGACGAGGTGGAGATTATTGGAGAAAATAAAAAGAGACTTCTGGAAAATTTGGAAACAGGAATACCTGCACCAATTACAACAGAGAAATAGATGGCATAAGGCGCACCCTAACATAAAAGAAGAAGAAATAGTTATAATTAAAGAAGAGGATACACCTCCAGGCAGATGGCCATTAGCGAGGGTAACAGAAACAAACCCTGGAGCGGAGGGATTAACCAGAGTAGTAACAGTGAGAAAGGCAAACGGGAAACTGACTAAAAGACCCATACATAAGCTAATACGACTGGAAGAAGAGAAACAGGAAAAGCCGAAGAAGGCAGCAGCACTAAGATGAAAGAAAATACTAGTAGCTATAATGTTTTTAACGATGTTAAAACCCATAAAGGCAGAACCGTATAAAATATATAATCCGGTACCAGGATCTTTCACAGAAGACCTTGGAGAGGTCGTCATAGACCGGGGAACATTTCGAATAAAGGTGTTACTCGAAAAAGGAAGAATTCGAACAGAGCACCAACTAATAGTAAATATGATACAAGGCGTACGAGAACTGTGTCATGAGATAAAAATCGTGAATTGTAAGGATATAATAGAGAAGTTAGAGGAAGGACAAAGAAAGGCGGAGTCAGTAAGCGAGGGGTTGACAGTAGAAATAAAAGGAAGGGAAAGAAGAGGAATTAGGAACAATATTAACCTCAGTATTTGGAGTCAATGACGAAGCCTACAGTAACATTGAAGCATTAGATAATAACCAAAAGGAGCTAATAAAGGGATCACACCACCAGGCGAAGATAATGTTAGAAACAATAACATCAATCAATCACACAGAGAACAGGATAAACGAGCAAATGAACAAGTTTAACAAAGCACTAATCACAGGTCTACAAGAAATATCTAAAGGACTTAACGAAGTAGAAGACAAAGCACAAAAACTAGAAACCGAATATAGCACGTTACGAATACAAACTATAGCATTACAAGTTATGGACTTCATAAACGAATATACTCAATTTTACGAGGGAATATTAAACCTTCACTATAACCACGGACACTTCATTGATATAGTGAAACCGGGTGAAATAACCAAATTAATAGGGAAAGCAGGGCAGATACTGCCTCAAGGGGTCGAAATACGACGACAACCCATTATAGAAACAGAAGTCAGTCATGACGACAGATATATAACAGTCATCGGCTACTTCATAGTGACAGGGAAAAATAAGTACAGCATGCTCAAAGTCACGGCCATACCACTTAACGTTGAGGGGTCGGTGTTGCGCACATTTGCCACCCCAAGGAATCTACTGGTCGTAGATTATAACACACTGCACTACTTCGAATTGACCGCGGAAGATAGAGAAAGGTGCTTACTGTTGACAAAGGCGCAGATAGCGTGCTCACCAACGGCTATAAGAAACATGGATACCCAACCAAACTGCATACTTGAAGAAATTTATGAGCGATCTAAGAATAGCACATGTCCAGTGGTAGCCAGGACAATACAGACAGCTCAATGGAGTAAGATGGGTACTCCCAACCTCTGGCTAGTTATCACGCCAGTCACGATACACATATCCATTATTTGCGATGGAAATCGGAGCGAAAGAGTACTGGAACGAGTCACATTCCTGAAGCTTTCACCCAAATGTATCGCCCAAACGAAAAATATTACATTACTCCCCACTAGCGGTGGGGTGGACAGAGCAGTGACGAGTTACCTGAAGTCGCCAATCACTCCCGTGGCCCAACTGGTGGCGAGGACACCCCGCAAGTTTAACACGCCTCTAAACACCTACCTTGACATACCAGGAGGAGAGCTACGTCATGTGTTACTTGAGGAGGAGAGTCTGGAACAAGAAATGACGCATACGCAGTGGCGATCGATTCACGAATCTAATTGGCATTATTTTGTGGCCACCGGGATCATTACTATAATGGTAATAATTGGGATACTCACGTTATGGAAGTACCGTCCTGTTGCACGACTATGTCGTTCAGGGAATCCACAAACTCAGACTAACGAACAGGAAGTGCCTGTATTAGTTAGTAATCGGCACAACAATGTACCGTTGACTTCCCAAGTTGACATCCCACTTTCCACATTTTCATCCAATTGCCCTAATTTTAATCTAGAGATAGAGTCGGACATTGATAGCTAGGGTACGGTTGGAAGATTATTGATTATTCTTAAACTATTTATAATTTATCATGTTTGAATTTTACTATGTTATGTAATACTTATATGTAAACTTTGAGTATTGACACTTGGGCCAGATTGCCCGAGTCCGCAGTATGTCCAATATCAAATCTTTAGGATTCATATCCGAAATTGGACAGTATAATTTTATCACCCAGTAGACCGAATGAATCTATTTGTTATTAAATACACACACGTAGTTAATTAGGTTACATACACATTTGGTCAATTATCAATAATATAATTTGGACATCAGTCAAAAGTGCTGACAAAGTTAAACAATTTACATAAATTAAATACACATGTCACGCGAGGTCCGCGAAAATATTGACCCAATTAAAGTTTATATAAAACTAATATCTCTTGCCTAGAGAAGCATTCAATCAATATTCACTCAACGAACTTGATAGTCTTCAACGATCAACTTCATCAGTCTCTACTCAAAGTAATCCCGGGTCAACACCCATAGTGTACGTCTCTACAATAAACTCTGCTACTATTATTTGGTGTTTCCATTACAACTGAACGAACATCTTCACTGAGCCAACGAAGGGGATTTGTTCAGTGCATCTGTGTATCCGCCTTATACGTATTTCGCCCTAATAGGGCTCCTCAGAGACGGATTTTCACAGTCGCTCTGAACGTGAAAATAAATCTTTTATGTCTTAGGAAGCAACTCTAACATGGCTTCGTATAGACGCAAATAGCGACATCTGATATTTATGTCTCTATTAACATCTTTATCTACAGAGCTCTCCAGCTCTGCATGAACCCCTCAAGAAGAAATAACAGTCTACAGACTTTGTAGGACACGATCTCGTCGGGTTAATATAACACACAGTAATTCGTACGCCGATTTCTCGGAAGATCACTTCAAGCATGCTTCTGACAATCTTCCAATCCAGATTTTCTAGTGCATGGCCTATCTTGGGTAAGGCCAAATTCTTGATGTCATAATTGCACACGATTTTCTTCAAATTAATTAGAGCACGCCATATATCCTTGTAGCTTGCCCTGTCTGTATACGACTTACTGGTCACCATATACACAAAGATCGAGGACCATGTTCTAATCTCAGTACTCTTCCAACTTTAGGCTGCTGGTTTTTTAACTCGTCCAAACGACCGAACTTCCTAGAGAATACACATGAGATTCGTTTAGTCATCTCAAGATCTTGGGCAACACGTGGGCTAGAGAGATGTTATGCGGAACACTAAAAAGATCCTGCTGAACTTCTGTCGTCACGCCGAATCTAGCACTCTTTCTGTCTGCGTAATTTGACATAAATTCATTAAAGCTTGGTCGCCGGTCATCTTTGATCTCATATTGAAGGGTTCGTGCTTCTTATGTTTCATTTGAGCCAGCATATGGTGCAAGACGATTTATGTGAACTACTTTTGGTTTACCTTTCGGCAACTTCTTAATTCGGTATATTACGTAATTTATTCTCTTTTTAATTTCATACGGGCCCTCCCATTGTCTTTGCAGTTTAGGAGACAAGCCACGACGACGTTGTGGATTATAAAGCCAAACAAGTTCACCTACTTCATAGCTTTCATTCTTTTATCGAGAATCATATTGATCTTTCTGTCACTGGCTAACTGGATGTGTTGTCGGGCAAATTCATGACTGTTATTTATTCTTAACTTCAGACGGTCGACATAATCTTCGCTAGCAACATGTTCTTCGGAAGGTCTACAGCCAAACTCTAGGTCGCAGGGCAAACGAACTTCACGACCTAACATCAGGCAGGCTGGAGTCTGGCCTGTAGTTTTATTCACGGCCGAGCGGTATGCCATTAAGAATAAATGAATGTACTGGTCCTAATCTCTTTGATGTTTTGATACAACTTTGGACAGGTGTTTACCCATCGTTCGGTTCATGCTCTCGACCATTCCATCTGATTGAGGATGCAGGGGTGTCGTTCTGGTCTTATTGACACCAATCAATTTACAAGCGTTTTGCAAAAGGGTTGACTCGAAGTTTCGCCCTTGGTCGGAGTAGATCTCCAAGGGAACACCAAATCGGCTAAAGAATTCTTTAACAGGTACCTCTGCAACTGTAGCAGCTTCTTGATTTGGTATCGCATAGGCCTCAGTCCATTTCGTAAAATAATCCATGGCTACCAGGATATATTTATTTCCATCATTTGTCTCTGGAAGTGGAACTGCAATATCGATTGCTACTCTTTCCATAGGACTACCAACATTGTACTGTTTCATGGGTGCCCTCTTTTTACCAACTGGACCATTACTGGTTGCACACAGTTCACATTTCCGGCACCATCTTTTTACATCATCTTTACAGTTCACCCAATAGAACCGTTCTCGTACCTTTTGCAGAGTCTTCGTAATACCAAAGTGTACACCTGATGCACCGTCATGCAACTGACGCAATACTTCTGACACTTTATTTTTAGGTACAATCAACTGAAGCTTGGTTTCTGTACCATCATCTTTCTCAAAGGTTATATACAGAAGATCATCTTTCAGCACTAGGCAATTCCATTGGCTCCAGTAACACTTGACTTCTGGACTACATGCACTAATGTCTTGCCAAGAAGGTCTTTCACTTTGACGCATCCAATCCAATACTCTTTTTATACATGGATCATCTGCTTGAGCGTCTTGTAGCTGTTGAGGCTGCCATTGATCATTAATGACGGTGGTTCATCTCACAGGGTAAAGTCGTTCTTCTAATTCAAGACAATGATTACGATTTGCACTGTATGGCCGTCTTGACTGATTATCAGCATTTGAATGACTTTTTCCAGCCCTGTGTTCGATTTGTTCTAGCTTTCTGACTGTTGTATTATTTTCCTGCAATTTACGACGAATGTGACCTACGTCGTTATCATTCCAACATCTGGGTTTACGACTCTTCGGCATCATGTTACGAACTACTTTCCGTACGATTTCCTTCAGACGTTTCTCGTTTTGTTCGTCGCTCTCTTCAGAGATTCGTACTCGATAGCTCCGTGAAGCTTAACTAGCTGTTTCATGTTCCAAGGCAATAGCGAGCGCTTCATCTAAACTTTCGGTCTTGCTAGTCGTAAAGCTTTCTGTAGTTCACTGTCTCTTAATCCATTGACGAAGGCGTCTACAGCAATGTCTTCCAAAATGTTGTCTGGTGCCTCTGGATAGGCCAACAGCGCTATAAGAGCAATATCTGCTTCAAATTCTTGCAAACTCTCACTTGCTCGTTGGATTCTACTTCTTATTTGTATTTTGTACACTTGTTGTAGATAGGCATCTCCGTAACGTTTATCTAGTAGAGTGAACAAGGTCTGGTAACATTTTTCTTGACCCTTAGGAATTGATCTTAGGATATCCGCAGCATCACCTCGTAAAGCAGCAGTTAGGAAACAGCTTTTTCTTGTTCTGTCCAATGATTGACTGTCGCAATAGCATCAAATTGTTTAAGGTATATGGACCAAGAAGACTTTCCATCTAATGGTGGCAATTTGAATCGCATATGATGTGTCGTTTCGTCTCTAGGTGATTCTTCTTTCACTACCGGATCTAAGGCTACTGTATTAACTGGTAGTAACACTTTTGTGTTATTTATCATGATATCTAATTGTTTGATCTTCTCCTCTACGTCTTCTATTTTCTCGTTTACATTTTTCTGTATCTTATCAAATGTTCTTGAGACTTCTTCAAATTTCTCATTGTTCTGAATACATCGGCGAATTTCCTAGACATATTTTCGAATTTCTCGTCGTTTTGTCTAGCTGTTTCTTTAATAATTTAAGAAGTTTCTTCAATCATTTGAGACGTTTCATCGAATCTTTTGGAAACAGTCTCGAATTTATCATCATTTTTTTTAAGTTGCTTTTATTTTCATTAAAACTGCTTCTTCTGCTGACTGAAAATGGAATGTCTCTGGGTCATCTCCATTCTTGTTAAGAACATTCTTTAGTCGTTCTTGGAGGATCTTCTTGGACCCGCTGCAGTCTTCATCGCGTTCTTCTAGTTGCTCACGCAACTGTTTTACTGAAAGTTGTACTAGCAGCATCTTTGGTCAGGCACACACGTACTTTATAAATGTTCTTTCGTACAAAGATCACTACTGAACTACGCGAATGTTTACACGTACTGAACCGACGAACAATACTTTTCAGAAGTTCAAAAGTCTTTTTCAAAAGTCACTGCTGAATTTATTTTGCAATAAACTAATTAACCCCACACCTGACACCATTTGTAGCGAGATTAAATAAAACGAGCGGTTCGAATTTATATAAATATATTTATTTATAAGTTTACAGTTCGGTACTCTCTTATCAACTAAACTCTACTCCTAACATCGCATCGAAAGACAGGCGCTATTGAAATGCCAATTCTTACGTTTTCTAGATTTATCCTTCTAAGAATTATGACGTATCGGAGATGGGCTATTTCATTACATTTATTGTATTTTTATGAAATTATTTCAAAGCGAAAATTACAAAAACTAGACAGATGATTTAATGTTGTTATTAATCGGATGACATTTATGACTTTTATTAAATTTTGATAATCGTTACGAATCAAATCTTTTAGTGACATATTATTCTTTTAATGTTTACTTCACATATGACGACTAAAAACGAATTGATCAAGAGTAGTGAATCGATGTTATTATATGAAGCTACCATTCACGACGCCATCTTGTGGCGCTAGTTCCGTGACGCTCACCTCAGCATTTTACTGTAAAGGGAAAAAAGTAATACAATTCCAGTATAAAAGCTGCGCTTCAAAAATATGCCATAAGCAAAGATATAAAAGTATTCTATATTATATTAACAAAAATTTTCATAATACATTCTGATATACGCTTTCTCTTGCCGCTAACGAACAGAAGTTTTTATTAACTTTTCGATAATATAATTATGTAGGTATTTAGATTTTTAACTTCTTCTTACCATTTAGTACTTTCTTACTTTCTACTCTTCTGTATTTTTTTCATGGGGATTCTATTTTTTAATTGTGTGATGGATTCTCGTATTTCAGTTCGTACGATTTGCGTTAATTAATTTAATGATATTTCTGGAGTTACTCTCCAGACTAGTATAAACTGAGTATAAGTTTATACTCAGTTTCTGTTGTTCCGTTTATTTATCTGCAATACATTATTCGTTCTTCTCTAGTGATGTACTTAATCTCTATCAATTCTTTGATTTAGTTTTTGCCCTCTTTCACATCTGTTTCAAACCCTCCGACGGACTTTTAGGTCTTCATTTTATATAAGCATTTTGTTTTTCCTTTATTTCTGTTTTAAAAAGAGCCTCTTTTATTTCTGTTTTTATGTTGGTATTATAATTTTTCAAATTAATTCGACATTATTCCCACTTGATTCTTTTGTTTCAGTTATTGCTCTAGCCTAATTTGACAGATTTTTTCCTTCAAATCATCAAATTTTTATGGTTTGTTTATATTTCGTTATAATAAAATTAATTTTTTCCACAGCTAATTTTGACAGTTTAATACTTGTTTGTAGTGAAAATTTTTGTTTGTCAAAATGTAGTATATCACTGATTTGTGTCCGCTTGATAAAAGTATACTTTTATTGATCTTGGTTATTTTTTAAATATGTTATTAATTGTGTATTCAATTGTATTACGCACTGCCATTTTTGATTCCTCAGATAGATCAGTTGTTTTGTTTTTCGGACGAGGTCTACTTTTGCCTGGCTTTGAAAGAATGTGATTATTTTCTTTCCTTTTAATAATTGTACATACCGTTCGTTGTGATATTTTTAATGCAGCAGCTACTCTCTTAAATAAATAATTGTTTAATGATTTTCATAAACGAACATACATTTCAATATGTTACCTAACAGATGAAAATGGCTCCAAAGGCCCTCCATTTACTTTTTCTAATTCGAAATACTCCAACACATTCAACACAAGTTGCTGAGCTTGAGAAGTCAAAGGCTTGCCAGGCATACTCTAAAAATAAAAACCTTTAAAAATATCTCATATTGTCCGTTGACGTAGTTTAAGCTATATTTAAATAATTAATGTCAATTTAGAGGTTAAAAAAATATATTATTCGTTATTAGCTAATACCTGAATTCTTACCTTAATAAATTGAACAAGAAGGTAAGGGTTAGTCGTTATAATAACTGTTTGTTAAAAAATATGTATATTTAAAGTATGAAAAAGGATTGATTATTTAAATCAAACGAAAATAATTTATAAAAATATTACAAACTCTATCAAAACAAAATTTCCAATTGTCATGTCAATTGTCAGTAGACGAATCAATCAGCGATCATTGTTCTATGGCTGTCTTTGTTCAATGCATGGTGTTGTGTACGGACAGGCGGTTTAAGTTAATAGTTTTAGTTTCTGTGAGTAGGAAAGATACGTAACATAAAAAATAATTCGTGAGTAATGTCATACTTGTGCAAAGATCCGGCGGACCGACTGTATACATTTACTTCTAAATTAAAATTAAAACACTCTGTTACAGGTTTAATATTTCCTTTGTTTATTTTCCTTATGTGTCAATGAAACTAGAAATAAAATAGACAATAAATTGGCTTTGAATTTATTTTATAAAAACTTACTTAGTTATAGTTTCATAAAGGGCTTGATTTTCCTTCTGGTAGTATCTTCATGTATCTTTCAAATTGTTCTTGTTTAGGTTATTGTGTTCTTATCAAATGTTTTCTTTATCAAAACTGTCACATGTTACGTTAATGGCAGGGTATGCTTATCTTGAGTGACATGACATTTAACCTCTTCTTACAGGTTACTTGACATCAACTTCTAAAGGTCAATTTATTGGTTCATGGAACTAAAAGTTGTACTTTGAATTATTGGTCCTAATAGGTTGGAGACAGGATATCTTGTCATCAGTTCGTTTAAAAGTTGGATTTGTGGTTTTTTTGGGTTGTTTTTTTTGAGAAAAAAAATTGAGATTTTTGGGTTCACATGTGCCAAGGGTACTGAATATACAGAAAATTTCTGGATTTAAAACTCAATTTTACCTCAACAGGATCAGGAATCAATTCTATTTGTAAAATAGGCGCTTATAGCGGATTAAATTCTTGATTGAGAATTATTTTACATTAAGGTCACCTTACATCAACGGTAAGTCCTATCTAAGACCTATTATTCCATCAATCACAACGTAAACACTTTCTAAGACTATTCTTTTACTTTCAGACCTTATACTTTTATTTTATATTCGTCTCCTCCTTCAAATCTTCTATCTGGTGTTTACTTTTTATTGGCTTCCATATAAGCTGTTCATCGTTTGGATCTACAACGTCAAGAAGCTGATATGTAGCTGTAGGGTTATTGGATATAAAGAAGACCAAGCTATAGACCCTAAGAAGGAAAGTGAACAGTAAAAAATGGTAAGAATGAACCATTTTACCTTCCCTGCAACCATCTTGTCTACCTTACCATATTTGGGATAATACTAGTCACATATTCAAATAGTTTATCTGTGGTTACATACAACTGATGTATTTATAATAACCTTCTCTTCCACCAGACGTTTAGATAATTGAAACTATTAATATCTGAAATAAAAGTAACCTTAAATTATAATTAGTAGCTTAAAGTATAATTAGATTAAGTTAGATCACAAGTAAAGTTAGATATTTAGTTACTAATTAGGGGTATAGATTATAAGGTTTATTTAATTTAGTTAAGTTAGTGTTAGAAACTTAGTAGGAATAAATTACCACAAAATACAGACGGTGTGATATAATATTAAGTTAGAAACTTACCGTTGACAAAGTAGTGTGCACCTAAGGTATATATATATATATATATATATATATATATATATATATATATATATATATATATATATATATATTATTATTCAAATCATTGTAATAATTCATATTCTTTGCCCTAAGCATTAAATTATATTACAATTAACCTCACTATTAAATAAAAATTTAAACTACATATAAACATAAAGTGTAGTTTTTGACAGGTGACAACCGTAGATAGGTGACAACAACACCTCCGCTGGGTTATGGCTAATGGTCTGATACGCGGCATTATTCGATAAATTGGGCCAGAACATTTTACCCACCCCACTCTCCGGGTATATATTGGATTTAAACCAAATCTTAAAGAGCTGGTCCGACTATATACCACTATTAATTTATAAAAATAGAATATTTTTGTAACAACTCGTATGCCTGACAACGAAAGATACAAAAACACAATAATTATTTAAAGTTGAAAATAATGATAGCTTGTACAAGCGACAAAGTATTTAAAACAATAAGACCGAACATATTATATGTAATTGTAATAGATATGTTGGCTAGAATCAAATTACCATAAAGTCACCGAAATATTTTATCTGAGTAATGACTCACTGATTGCTACGTTACGTTATACGATACAATTATGGTTGTGTATTCGTTATAGTTAAAAGCGAAATTAGGTGTTATGCCTACTATTTTTAGTATCTGTTATAAGTGTATCCATGTGTATATGTGTATCTAAAGTATAGTAGGATATTGAATTCCCTACATTTAAAAATCGAAATATTAAAATTAGACAATAAAAATTATTAAAATATTTAACTACATTAACCAAGTATTTGTGAAATTTCTCGATGACTAAATTGATTGATATTTAAATAAATTTCAAGTTCCAAAACGTACCCGCTGTAAAATTTAAGTATGTAAGTATTAACTAATACCAATGTGAAACGGATTGCCTCTTCTAACTCGGTCATTCTTTTTAACATGTAATAGGTTAAGTTCTACCTAGTTTCCACGTCTTGGATTGGCCGTTTGGGAACTTAGTTATATTGTAATTGATACTTTAAAAGCCTTTCTGAAGATAAGGTACTTTTTTTCAAAATGTGTTTTTTGCCGAATTGTCGAAAAAAAGACTTTTTATTTTATCTATTTGTACACGACAGCATTTAAGTGCGTCCTCCACCAATAAATTTAACGTATGAGCAAAACAATTGAAATGTTTTCATTCCAAAACATCTTTAATAGCTTTGACCATATTTGAGGCGTTATCAGTTACTGCAAAATTTACTTTTCGTTTTAGACCCAACTGATTAATAATTTCACTAATTTCAAAAGCGATGTTTTCTGAATTATGGTTTCCAGGAAAATGGCAGCAGCCTAATAAAACCGTTTTAAATTCTAAATTTTCGGTTAAATATTGTCCTGTTAATGCGATATAACTATCAGTTACTCCAGATGTCCAAAGGTCAGTAGTAATACAGATATTTTCTACTTCTTTAACAACGTGATCTAATAATTTGCTCAGTTTTGATATAACATTCCTGAATTAATGAACCTGACAGGTTTTTCTTGTTGGCGGTTTATATTCAGGAATTCACCCTGCAAACTTTTAAAAGCTCGTTCTTCAACTATGGAAAACGGATGAAACGAGTCTTTGCATAGGTTTAGTAAATCCATATCTATTTATTTCTTTTGTTCTAAACTAATGTTTTTATTAATGGAAGTATCCATCACCTTCGAAAATGAAGATCAATCGTAAATCGAAACTCATTAATTAATCAGAATACCTAGTTATTTTATTTTCAACGTCAACCGATAGCCCGACTGTCCACTGTCCCGAAAGAGTCGCATGTTATTTTTAGTTTTGTAGTAGTCTCTCAGATCAACTAATCGTCCTCGTCGACGTATAAAGTGTCCGCTGCTCCTCTGTTTACGTCTACACAAAACGTAGTTTTTTTTAAATCAACCATCAACTAGTTGGCTTACCAGTGAGAAACCGTAGATTCGTAAATGACAAATAATGATTTAAAATACAGGGATTTTCTAATAAAAATGAAGGTAAAAAAAACAAAAGAAAGAGTTAAGAAGCTGGTTACTTCTATAAAAAAGAAAAAGAAGACTGTACTATTAAAAATCAACCAGTACCAGAAAAAGAAACTGATAAAGATGAAGTCCATGGTGTATTTTTGATGAAATTATTGGACATGACTCATCTAAACATATACCTGTATCGAGAGATATAAAAGAAGTCGACATGTATTTGTCCGATGATATATTACCCACAAAAAATTTCGAATGGAGATTGGAACTGTCTATTACAGTGGTGGAAAAACCATCGCTATGTATATCCTAACTTAACCACTATATTTATAAAATATTGTAGTATTGTACCAAAATCTGTTCCTTGTGAACACATGTTCAAAATCGGGTTTATAAAAGAAGAACACGGTTTACAAGAAAAGTGGAAAAACTTATGTTTTTAAATGTCAATTTAGACGATTCGCGATTTAATAATGTGTAGGTAATGTAAATGTAAGTACTATTTACTATTTGTATTGTTTAATTTATTTTTCAAGTTATAATAAATATATCCTTCGTTAGTTTCTTTCACTTCAATACTTATACACATAAACGATAATTGCCAATATGTTTGTTTGTGTACTCGCTTATTTGAAACAATCAACTATTTACTAGTTTATGAAAAACGGTTCCGATAAAAATGTCAACGACCTACCTCTAGTTACTTAGGTATAAGGTGGATCGGAACCAGAGATATGTAAAATATCTCTGATCGGAACTAATCGTCTCACTAATGGGCAATAGGTGTCTATTAGAAATATGGAGGGGAGACCAAGGGGAAATCCAGACGACTACTTTCGAAGAATGGAGTTTTGTGAAACTCTAATAACGAAGGCTAATGATGAACCCAATTTTATTAAAAACATTTTATTTACTGAAAAATCTTCTGTTTCGTTAGTAGGGAGATTCTTTCATTACGAGGTATTGGGCGTGAGAAAACCAGCACAGAAGTGTTGTTTACCGAATTCAACGTCCTCAAAAAGTTAACGTCTGCACTGGCATTTTAGGAGACCACATAATAGGTCCATTTTTTATTGAGGGCAACTTCAATAGGAGTGTATACCTCGAGTTATTACAGACTAATGTTCTTCCCGCCATTCTCAATCTTCCTGATGTAAATCTGGAGAGTGTTTGGTTCCATCAAGACGGCTGTTCAGTTCACAACGTTCGAATAATTAGGGAGTACTTAAACAATACTTTCCCGAAACGAGTTATCAGTAGAACAGTCGATATTAGTGGCCTGCGCTATCTCCAGATCTTACACCCATGGACTTCTTTTTTTGGGGACATTTAAAAACCATCATCTACCATCATTCGGAGGCTAGAGCCCAAAATTTGGATGAATTAAAAAACCGAATAAGAGAAGTCTCCAATTCTGTTACAGCAGACTCTTACATCTGCCCGCGGAAGTTTTTATGACAGATTGAGATACTGTTCAGCCGTAGAAGGTCGAATATTTTAATCATTTCTATATATATATATATATATATATATATATATATATATATATATATATATATTCAGGGATTCTATAGTATTCACTACCTTCCCTCGCTCAACCGTTTCCATCCCTCTCTGTTGTTCCATTCTCCATCGTTTAGGCCTCTCTTACTCATGGCGTCGTCTACTTCGTTCCTCCAGGATTTTCGGGGTCGTCCTCTTTTCCTCCTTCCTATGGGGCTCCATTCGGTTATTCTCTTTATCCATCTGATGTCACTAGTTCTTCTTACATGTCCATACCACTTTAGTCTTTTTTGTTCTATGTATGTTAGTATGTCTGTTTCTATTGATGTTCTTTGCTTTATTTCGTCATTACTTCTCCTATTCATTCTTGTTACTCTGCAGCATCTTCGCAGGCATTCCATCTCTGTTGCTACTATCTTACTGCTGTTTTTCTTGTTTATGATCCAATTTTCAGCCCCATATATCATAATACTTCGCACTAATGTTTTATAAATCTGTGTTTTTGTCTTCATATTTAGGTGTCTATCCCACCATACTGAGTTAAGTGGTCGGATTGCTGTTCTTGTTTGTCCTAATCTTTGTGTAATTTCTTCCTCTGTTGTTGGCTTTTTCGTGATTATAAACCCCAAGCATTTGAATTTATCCTTTTCTTTGATTGTTACGTTGTCATAAATCTGTAGATCTTCTATGTCTTCTTCACTTGTAGATAGGTACTCTGTTTTCGCCAGGTTAATATCTAGTCCAGCCTTGGTATATTCTTCTTGTAGTTTCTTCATCATGTAGCTGAGGTCGTCTTGGTCTTGTGCAATCACTACTTGATTGTCTGCAAAGCTTAACGTATATAGGTATTCGTTCCGTACCGGTTCTTCCATGCCTTCGCATTTTCTTTTTCATGTAGTCAAGGCTTTCTCTAAATATATTTTGAATGGGGTTGGAGATGTGGAACAAACCTGCAGGAGCCCTTTTGTTGTGGTGAAGTCTCCTATGATTCTTGTTCCCATTTTAAAGGACACTTCATTTTCTTTATACAGAGCTTTTGTAGCTTCTATGAGTTTCGTCTGTATTTCTAATTTGTACATTGCCTCCCATAGTTCTGACCTTGGTACAGAGTCATACGCCTTTCTCAAGTCCACAAATGCCAAATGTATATCTTTATTTTTTGCTTTTTTCTTTTCCAACAGTTGTTCCAGTGTGTATATGTGGTCTATGCATGATCTTCCTGCTGTGAAGCCTGCCTGATCCTCCCCGATTTTACCTTTTATCGCTTGCTCTATCTTTTCTCGCAGTATCTTCCCATATAATCTTCCTATTGATGATATTACGCTTATTCCTCTGTAGTTTTCGCATCGTTTTCTATCTCCTTTCTTAAATATAGATGTCATATATGCCTCCGTCCATTCCTTTGGGAGCTGTTCTCCTTTCTGAAATATCCATTGTATGTATCATCAGTTGTAATTTTATTTTTTTTTATCCGTATTTTACAAGCTCATTAATCATTTCTGTAGGGCATAAAGAAGAATTATTTCTTAGTCTAAGGCTAAGGTGTCGGAGGGCATCGGAGAAAAGTTTCTGTTAAAGAACCTCTAATTCCATTTCTGCAACAGATTGAAACTTTAAAGTTTTCTAGGAACTGCACCGATGAAGATTTATTCATCTCTGCAGGAGATTTATTTGAAGGTGCTGTTTTACTTGGTGGCATAATAATTTCACAAAAAAAATCTTTCAATTCATGGTCTGAATTAGTTGCTTCCTTAAAGGAAACTTATTTGCCATATAACTATGAAAGAAATATGTGGGAACAGAATTCCTGAATGTGAAAAAGAGGATGAAATCATTAATGATCTTCTTCCTGAGTATGTCAAGGCTCTTGCTTTCCAAGATGTCGAATCAGTTGCAGACCTTACAAAATATTGTATGAGGTTTGAGTCTGCTCTTACTATTTTGTCTCGCAGCAAATTTTCTGTTGAGTCTCTTTCTTCGTCTGCCACATGTTGGAACTGCAACATGAAAGGACATACTTTTTAAATGTGCAATAAACCCAAGAGAAAGTTTTGTTATGGTTGTGGAGTTACGAATATCACCACATATGAATGTAGGACATGTTAAAAAAACGGGACTCAAAGCAGCCAAACGTCTGTCCCAGAAACATCAAGCAAAAGCAAGAACATCCCAGGAAAAACTTTTCGAAAACGTTTAAACAACCAAAGTCAGTGAGTGTGAATGCTAATTTATGCACTTTTTCTTCATTACAATCTGAAACTTTACCTTCTTCTAGTACTTCTGTTTCTTTTAGTGGTTCTTTAAATTCTAAGGTACATTTTAATTCTGGTCCATTACCCGATGTTCATACTAATGGTAATAGACCATATATTTCTATTTCTGTAAGTAATGAGAGTGCCAAGTTGGAAGCCTTCGAAATGTGGACCTTGCGAAGAATGTTCCGCATACCATGGACAGATAGGGTGAGAAACGAGGAAGTCCTAAGAAGAGCAAATACTGAGAGAGAATTGCTCAGCTTGATCAAGGCACGAAAGATTGGATACCTAGGCCACATCCTGAGAGGGGAAAAATACGCAATCCCTCAACTAATTATCCAAGGAAAGATTGAGGGCAAGAGAGGAGTAGGTCGCAAACAAATGTCGTGGCTGCGAAATATAAAGAACTGGAGAGGCGTAACTAACACTGGCGAACTTTTGCATGCCGCAAAAGACAGACGTCTGACCTTAAGATAATTCGCCAACGCACTATAGGTGCACGGCACCATAAGAAGAAGAAAGTAATGAGACAATCTATGCATTTGTTGATAGTGGCAGTAATGTTAGTATTATTGTTTTTCCTTCTTTATTTTTAATTAAAAAGCTCAATTTAGCACTTAATTATGATGTTTCAGTTCAACTCACTACTGATGATGGAAACATTCAGAGTACTTTAGGATATGTTTGACTACCTGTTACTTTATTGAGTAAAACTCAATCGCTTAAAGTGTTAATAGTTCCTTCTATTTCACATAAAATGATATTAGGTATGGATTTGATTGATTTGTTTCAACTTTCTTTGGATTTCACAAATTTTTCATTTAAGGCTACATATATATCTACTGGTGTAGTAAATACTATTATCAGTTCTGAAAATCTTTCCGACATTCAGCAATCACAACTCAACTCTGTTATTAAGTTGTTTAAAGAAATAGGCCAGTACCCACAAATAAAACCCAGATACGTCGGTTGATTGGCTTAATTCGTTATTACCGTAGGTTCTTAAACAACTTTGCTGCTATTTGCGGTCCTATTTCTGACTTGCTGAAAGGCAGAAAAAAAAGGTCAACCTATTGCGTGGACTACTGAAGCTGCTAAGCTTTTTATAAAATTAAACAGGTTCTTACAACATCTCCTGTTCTTGCAAGTCCTGATTTTTCCAAGCATTTCCATCTTGCTTGTGATGCAAGTGACTCTGGTGTGGGTGGTGTTTTATTTCAAAAAGATGATGGATTAGAACATCCTATTGCTTACTTTAGCAAAACTTTAACAAGAGCTCAGCGAAAGTATACAACTACTAAGAAAGAATTGTTAGCAATTTTGTTATCAATTAAAAAATTTAGATGCTATATTGAAGGTAGAGATGATTTTACTATTATGACAGATCACTCCTCATTACAGTGGTTATATAGCATGAAGAATCCTAGAATTGTCAGATGGATAATGAAACTGTCTTGTCACAAATTTACTGTTCTTCATCGTAGTGGTTCTTAAAATGTAGTAGCTGACTCTCTTTCAAGAATTCCTGAAGCATCTCAAGTTTCTCTCTAGAATTTATCGAATTTAAAAACAGGTGCTTGGTATAGAAATATGATAGCAAAAGTTACACATAATCCTAACTTATATCCTGCTTTTAAGGTTCAGGATAATGTTCTTTATAAACATGTTTTTTCTAGATCAAAGTTTTCTGATTCTGCTCCAGAATGGACAATTTTTGTTCCTTCTCCACATAGGAAGGAAATTTTTATCATGATGATCCTACAGCTGCTCATTTAGTTGTCTTTAAAACCCTTTCTAGGATTTCAGAATTTTATTACTGGCCTAAAATAAGATCTTTTGTTGTGAACTATGTTCATAAATATAAAGTTTGTGCTTCTTGCAAGTCTAATAACTTACCTCCAGCTGGTATTGTGGGACAATATCGTAATATTAATTTTCCTTTTCAGTTTTTATCTGCTGATTTACTTGATCCGTATCCTATATCTAAAAATGGAAATCGTTATCTTTTAGGTGTTGTTAATGTTAAGTACGAACCTGCTCGCGCACATCGTAGTTTAAACCCTACAAATTGTGCGATTAAGCCCGATCCAACCCGATCGAACCGAACGCGCTCCATCGACAGAGGGATGCTTACGCCAAACAAGATAAACGAAGAAAGACGACACCTCCGCTTCGATGAAGATACATTTAAATTGTTTTTAGTTATTATTATACAGTTATAGTTTGTTGTTTATAGTGTTTGTTCAATAAAATTACGTAAAATACTCAAAATCCGTTACGACAAGCTCTTCCATGGTCCGTCAAATACGGATGAATATTTATTACCAGCTACCAGCAAATCTATAAAGAAAACATTTTTATTCCTAAAAATATGACGCCATATTTTTCGGCTAACAACCCTACGAGGCTGCATTTTACATAAAAGCTAGTTGGGTACACTAAAACTGGATAAAAATAATTTTATTATTTGAAAATTTTCTGCGGGCGTATAAATAGACATGTTTACAAAAATTAATTAAAAATCTTCGCTCTTATTGCTTTAAACAACCACTGTTTAATGACAAATTATTGTGGTTCGTGGAAATTCGACGGCGCGCAGTGTTTTAAAACTTATATGTATATATATATATATATATATATATATATATATATATATATATATATATATATATATATATATATTGAAAAAGTTGTATTTTATTAATTTTATTTTTATTTATAATAAATGTTGTAATTTTAAAAATCTGTGGTTCGTTGTTTAATTTAATATATACCTCAGCTAGCTCAATTATGTGTTCTAAGCAATCTGTCACCGTGTGACGTCGACTCTGTAGTCTCCTGGTAGAGTTCAAAAAGAAATTAAACCAAAATTTACTTTAGACCTTTGATAAATTAACCCAAATGAAGCACGTTATTTATTAATATTGAACAAATTTAATATAAACAATAAAATTCGTCTGCAACTTGGGTTGCCTTTAAAAATTTACAAAAATAGGAATCGTATAAATCTTAATGTGGTTTAGAGTCATGACAATAAAAATTTATTACAAAATGTGGAGACTCTATACAAGTACCTAAAAACTAAATAAATATTGCAACTTTATAAAGTGTTTAAATGAACTATAAAGAAAAGAAAATGAACACTTTATTCCGCTGACTTTTAACTTGCATTCAAATATAATCAAAATTTCAAATGATCCCCAAAATTATTATCCAACCTTACTTTAAAACAGTTCTGATTTATTTAAAGAAAACTAACTACTCGCAAAATAATTGGTGAAACTGGAATATCAATCCTCTCTTCGGAAGTTAAGGTACGTACTATTCTATTTTTAATTTAATGATCATTAATATTTCAATTTTTTTAAGGCCTATCGCAATTATGTTAATTCATGAATTTTAATTTTCTCAATTTAAATGACATTTCTGTACTCCAATAATAATTTATAAGTTAAATTGTTTCTCTTACTCTCTGGAACAAATTCTGGATATCTCTGCTGTGGAAACTGTGGAAAAACTAAAATTCTCTTTAGACGAGTTAAAAAAACACTCCCGACCTATTCCACAATTTCAGGACTCTCTTTTCAAAATTTCTTGTCGGCCTCTCCCAAAATCTATTATTCGTTGCTAACAGCAACCAACGTTCTTTTTTCTTTTCGTCTTCTATTTTTTTTTTACCATAAAACTGTCCTGTTCTGACACATTTGTCAATCCACATTAATTTCTCATAATCACTTTAATCACATCTAATTTGGGAATTTATAAAAAAAAATGTTCAGATATAAAACTTATTCTATTACAATGCTAATACAATTTATTCTTTTCATCTCCACATCATTGTAATTTCTTATTTAACAAAACCCCTATTAATTTAGCTCCCATAGACTTGCTTGACAGTTTATTTTCTGACGTTTTCAAAATTTCTATGTTTAAATATTTTTTAAGAATTCTTCTTTTTTTTTGTTCTTTTTAAGGTTTAGACGATTCACCTATACACTAGGCAACTATACTATTCAGAAATTATTAACACTATACCAGGTAAGTCAAAATTAATTTATTTAACAATTTACTAATCTTTTTCTCTCTTTTATTTCAGAGTCGAACCCACATTGTGATGGCTTCATGAAATTCATGAACAACAAACTCATATAAAAATCCATTTAAGTTGTATCCTTTTTAACATATTGAAATCATTTCAACTTCCCCCCAATTTGGATTTTGTTCAGTGCTAACTATCAGCACTTACTAAATCTAAATTCTTACCGGTAAACTTAAATATTTTATTAATATTAACATAACAATAAACTGACTTTTATTAATAAGCGTATCTCTTGAATATTTTTTTTTTATAATTTACTCTATGACAAATACAGAATTCTCCAAACAAAATCTACAAATCTTTCACTAATTATATCAACTTCAGAATCAAATTTCCAAGTACTTTCCCAATTTCTTTACTTCTTTTCCTGTACTATTTATTTCTTGTACTATTTTCGTAGAAATTCTTATAATTGTTCCCCTATATACTATTTCATATACTATTTCAGTATCTTCATTCATTGCCGCATTATTATTTATTCTTTTTATATCCGCATATAATATTCATTTCATCATCTCTACATATAACTCTCTATATTTCATATTTCAATATTTCTTATAATTTTATTTTTCATCTTATTTCCGCATATACTATTTATCATTATAATATTCCCTATTTCCCAATTTCTACAAAATATCGATTTGTCCATAGTACTTTGCTCATTTATTTATACTTGTAACTCCTATAAATCTACTTGAAAATAAATCAACCTTTTATGTTTATATAAATTCATCATTATTCTGTACATCTGTTCCTAATAAATTATTTAATTATCAAATTTATCTCAAGATATGCTTATTTATTAATTATCCTTCTATTTACAAAACTTATATCTTATAATACCAAATTCGTGTCATAATATTGCCTACCCTTGTATGTTTATTCATAATACTTATAAATTCCCTCTATATTAAATATCCCTCTAATTTTATTAGTTTTTGTTGATTAGAGTTACTTCTGAACCTGTATCTAATAATAACTTGTATACTGAATCTTGTATATACCCTTTAATAAACTTTAAAGTATTAGTGTTATTATTTTTATTTAATTCCCTAGTATCTCTAATAAACTCCCTTGGATGTTCATACTTTGATAAGTAGACAATATTATGCACATAGGAGCGGTCTAAACAAAATTTCTCCCTTCTGCATCAACACTTGCTTCCCCCCTATTCTCCTCTGTTCTAACTACATTCACCTGTCTTCTCTCCTCATTTTCCCCCCTATTATATCTTGGATTCCCTTCTCTGTAAGCTTCCCTATTTCTCGTCTCCTGTGGATAATTTCCCTGGTTCTGTCTCCAATTATTGCCTCTGTCATTTCCTTGTCTCCAGTTATTCCCTCTATCATTGTTTGGATTCCCTTGTCTACGTTCCCAGTTATATCTTCCGATATCTCTCCTGGCATTGTTCATATTCTCTCCCCTATTTGTAAAATCCCTGCTTCTATTTTGTCTCTCAAATTCTCTTTCCCTATAATTATTCCCTCGATTCACATATCCCTGTCTATTTGCTGTGTTATTCCTATATGTCCCTTGCTCTTGTCCATTTCGATTCTGCGTCCCTACACTCCTCTCAATCCTCTGAAGATATCCTGTCAGACTTTCCATCGTCTTTATATTGTGAAGAGCTATTGTTTCCGCCATGTTATGGTTATATTGCCTGGCGATGTATAGGACAATCTCCTCTTCTCGCATAGCCGGTTCTAAGTATTGTGCTGTCTGGAATAACTGCATTGCGTACAGATTGTAGTTGGTACTTTTTACATAATTGAATTTCACAAAATACAACCGTTCCTTGAAACTAGCCTGTTGGTTTTCTCCCCAAAAATAGTTAATAAACTTGGCCTTAAATTCCTGCACATTATTTATGGAATTTTCATTATTGCAAAACCATAATAATGGCATGCCCACTAACATGTTTCGAATATTCAATTTCATTTCTATCGGATCCCTTACATTCTTTACCTTATTTTTGATGATATCTACAAATATTCTAGGATGTAAGTGATTCAGGTTTCCGTCAAACTTAATTCCCCCATCATTATAACTCGGCATCACAGTACTCACTCCCCTTGTTTGTCCTAGATTTGATTCCAAACGCTGAATCTCCTCACTTGCATTTTTAAATTTCTCTTTCAATTCCTCAACTTGTCCCTGTAATACTCTATCTCCCTTTTCCGCCTGATTTGCATGCCTACCAATTTCCAGTTCCAAATTCTGCAATCCCATCTTTATATTGTTTTTGATAATGGTAAGTTTTTCCTCATGATCCTGAGTTTGCCTTTTAACACTTTCTACCTCCCTAACAATCTCTTTATTCTGCTTATTAACTTCTTTGTTTATTTCCCTTGGTAAATTCTCTTGAATGGATGTTCCCAACTTTACAAATCTGCTCCCAATTTCCTGTCCTATTTCCGCTCTAATTATGGCCTTTTCTCTGGATATCTCCTCCTGTACATTCCTCTTAAAATCCTCACTTTCTCCTCTAACCTGTTCTACTTTCTCTTCTAAACCTTGGGTAATGTGTAGCATCTCTTCCCTGACTATCTTCACTTCTTCTTTCATTTCTTCCCTCATTTTAATTAACTCTCCCCTAAGTTCTCCTTTAATATTATTTTCCATTTTGTTCATATCCCCCCTAATATTGTTAATATTACTATCCATTTTGTGCATATCCCCCCTAATATTATGATCCATCTGTTGTAGCATCCGCATTATTTGCCTCATATCCATCTGTATCATCCCTGACTCTCCAACATCTCCTTCCCTGCGTCTCTCCTCCTGCACTCTACTTTCATCCTCACTTTCATCACGTCTATCTCTCACTGTCTCATCCAACTCCTCTCTCAAACTATCTGTTAGACTTCCCTCTCTATCACCTTGTCCTGCTTCTTGTATGCCTTGCTCTAAATATACTACAACTTCTCCTGACCTTCCTCTGCTTTCTTCATCTACCTGTATATCCTGTTCCTGTTCTAATACCTGTTCTCCTTTACTCTCTTTCGGTACGACTTCTTTTCCATTTCTTAAAGTCATTCGGTCTGCCATTTTATCCTAATATCTATTTATTCTCAAATTTAACTTTAACTGCCCCAGAATCTCTGCAACACTAATCACACCAATTTATTTTTACTCTAATCTGTGTAATATTAATAAATCTGCTTAAAAACACCCTTATTTCTGTTTTCCGAGAGGCCCCACGTTGTTAGCGTCAATTGAAAAAGTTGTATTTTATTAATTTTATTTTTATTTATAATAAATGTTGTAATTTTTAAAATCTGTGGTTCGTTGTTTAATTTAATATATACCTCAGCTAGCTCAATTATGTGTTCTAAGCAATCTGTCACTGTGTGACGTCGACTCTGTAGTCTCCTGGTAGAGTTCAAAAAGAAATTAAACCAAAATTTACTTTAGACCTTTGATAAATTAACCCAAATGAAGCACGTTATTTATTAATATTGAACAAATTTAATATAAACAATAAAATTCGTCTGCAACTTGGGTTGCCTTTAAAAATTTACAAAAATAGGAATCGTATAAATCTTAATGTGGTTTAGAGTCGTGACAATAAAAATTTATTACAAAATGTGGAGACTCTATACAAGTACCTAAAAACTAAATAAATATTGCAACTTTATAAAGTGTTTAAATGAACTATAAAGAAAAGAAAATGAACACTTTATTCCGCTGACTTTTAACTTGCATTCAAATATAATCAAAATTTCAAATGATCCCCAAAATTATTATCCAACCTTACTTTAAAACAGTTCTGATTTATTTAAAGAAAACTAACTACTCGCAAAATAATTGGTGAAACTGGAATATCAATCCTCTCTTCGGAAGTTAAGGTACGTACTATTCTATTTTTAATTTAATGATCATTAATATTTTCAATTTTTTTAAGGCCTATCGCAATTATGTTAATTCATGAATTTTAATTTTCTCAATTTAAATGACATTTCTGTACTCCAATAATAATTTATAAGTTAAATTGTTTCTCTTACTCTCTGGAACAAATTCTGGATATCTCTGCTGTGGAAACTGTGGAAAAACTAAAATTCTCTTTAGACGAGTTAAAAAAACACTCCCGACCTATTCCACAATTTCAGGACTCCTTTCAAAATTTCTTGTCGGCCTCGCCCAAAATCTCTCATTCGTTGCTAACAGCAACCAACGTTCTTTTCTTTTTTTCTTCTATTTTTTTTAAACCATAAAACTGTCCTGTTCTGACACATTTGTCAATCCACATTAATTTCTCATAATCACTTTAATCACATCTAATTTGGGAATTTATAAAAAAAAATGTTCAGATATAAAACTTATTCTATTACAATGCTAATACAATTTATTCTTTTCATCTCCACATCATTGTAATTTCTTATTTAACAAAACCCCTATTAATTTAGCTCCCATAGACTTGCTTGACAGTTTATTTTCTGACGTTTTCAAAATTTCTATGTTTAAATATTTTTTAAGAATTCTTCTTTTTTTGTTCTTTTTAAGGTTTAGACGATTCACCTATACACTAGGCAACTATACTATTCAGAAATTATTAACACTATACCAGGTAAGTCAAAATTAATTTATTTAACAATTTACTAATCTTTTTCTCTCTTTTATTTCAGAGTCGAACCCACATTGTGATGGCTTCATGAAATTCATGAACAACAAACTCATATAAAAATTCATTTAAGTTGTATCCTTTTTAACATATTGAAATCATTTCAATATATATATATGTATATATATATATATGTATATATATATATATATATATATGTATATATATATATAGATCTAGCGGTTAATGTGGGCTCCGTACTAAAACGGTGTTATACGAACTCTAGGAGAATATACACCGAGTATATTATTATCTAAGTAGCGTTTTATGTAGACTCCGACCAACGCATAGGATCAAGTAGGCTCCGTAATACGTTAAAACATTTTTGGGATCCGTATACACCTTCTCTGGTACAAAACTAAGCTCCTGCAATGTTGCCAATAATTTTATTAGTCGTAGATTTTCAAATTTACAGCAGGTATATTGTGGGACTTGAAATTTATATTAATATTCATCAATTTAGGCATCGAGGAATTTCATAGATACTTGGATAACGTAGTTAAAATTTTTATAATATAAATTGTTAACCGACATATAACCTTATATTACTTTTATGTTTAATAGGCAAGGTAGTAATTTATATTACTTGCTTTAATTATTTTTAAACTTAAGTAAGCGTCTATTATAAACTTGGAAAGTTTCCATTTTTATGTATTAGTATTTTCTTTTAATGCATCGCACTTAAACATTTATCATATAAATGTACGTATATCGAGTGGAGTTTTCGTGCAACAGTTTAAGAAAGTAGTAGTACTCTAATATTTGTTACCACATAAAATTATAGAAAACTCTGTACAGCAGGGAGATCTTAGTAACTTTCTGATTGCTACAGTTTATGAAGTGCAATATTTGTTTCATAAATTAATAAAATTTAAATTACAATAATTTATAAATTACTTTATAAATTGGTCACTTATGTTAATAGAGGTCATCGTGTGTGCAAAAAGTAACAACGAGTACGAAAGATATCAGGCATCAGGGGTGGTATTTGTAAATCTAAATACCGCTTACTACACCTTAAATTAAAGGGAATTTCTCTAAAAACTATATGACATCCCCTTAGATAATAAACTTACTCATTTTAATATATTAAAACTGCTGTATATAGAGATTTGCGGATAGCGGGTAGGAACTCCTTTTTGAACAGTCCTATCAGGGAAAGTGAATCAATCCCTGCCTTCCGCAGATTCCAGGTGTTTCCTGGCCCGGGAAACTAGTACCTGTTAAGGGTCCCTTCTCCAGGGTTATGGATGAAGACCACAACGGCATACAGGGCGGAGAAGAAGATCTTCACAACGGTCTGGAGGGCGGAGGTGGCAGCCCAATGGTTTTAGGGTTTATATAAAATCAAACCTGGAAAACGGTAGCTGGTCTTTCAGTATTTGTATTAAGCGGAAGTCATGTAGGCCAGAACGGTCAATACATAACAGTACCCGGTGCGGTGGTAACCACTTAAACAGCGTGTACACAGCGGTTTAGAAATTCAAGGGAATGACTACTACACTATTTTTCCCAGGTTTATCAATATAAACTCTTAAATAAGGTAGGGGTGCGAAGAATGGGTCCGGCTTGGCCACATTTGTTATCGAAAAAAGTTGTAGAATAGGCACATGGAATGTGCGGAGTTTATATGAACCCGGAAATACACAGAATGCCATAAATGAGATGAGAAGACTGCAAATATCAATTCTGGGTATTAGTGAAATGCGATGGCCCCGATCTGGCCAATGCCATGTGGATGATCATGAAGTGTATTATGCAGAAGAAGACAGTAATTATCATCGTAATGGTGTAGGATTCATAGTCTCAAAGGATGTTAGCAAATGTGACAGGGCGATATGCCAGGTATCTGAACGGGTCATAATGATTCAGTTGAACGCGAAACCCAGAAATATAAATTTAATACAAGTGTATGCACCGACAGCGGAAAGTGAACTGGAAGAACTTGAAAAGTTATACGCCGATGTAAAGACCGTCACTGACCAACTTAAGACTAGAGATCTTACTATTCTGATGGGTGACCTTAATGCTAAGATAGGAAAAGGCAGACAAAGTAACATTATTGGATGTTATGGACTGGGCGATAGAAATGAAAGAGAAGATTATTTCTCAGATTTTGCAAAGAACATCATCATCATCATCAATCAGCCCTGAGTTGTCCATTGTTGAACATAGGCCTCCTCTAGACTTTTCCATCTGCTTCTGTTCTGCACCTCTGCTATCCAATTGGTCACGATTCTTTTGAGGTCGTCGGTCCATCGCGTTGGGGGGTCTTTCTCGGCTTCGCTTGTCAGTCCGTGGTCTCCACTCAAGCAATTTTTTTGTCCAACTGTCGTCTTTCATTCTTGCAACATATCCTGCACATCTCCATTTTTGCCTTGTAATATGTTCGATAATGTCTTCCACTTCGGTTCGTCTACGAACTTCCTCGTTTCTTATTCTATTTCTTAAGCTTATTCCAAGCATTGATCTCTCCATCTTTCGTTGTGTCCTTCTCAATTTTTCGGCTGATGTTTTTGTGAGAGTTAAGGTTTCTACTCCGTATGTGAGGACTGGTAGAACGCACTGGTTAAAAGCTTTTCTTTTTAAATGGATCGGTATATTTGTTTTAAATACGTCCCTCATTTTTCCGAATGCAGCTTAACCCAGACTTATTCTTCTGAGTAGCTCGCATGTTTGGTTATCTTGCGTTAACCTTATTTCATGACCCAAATACACATATTTTTCCACAAGTTCTATGGGCGACTTTTCGATTTCTATTAGCTCATTGGGGACGAGATTGGTCATCATTTTTGTTTTTCCATAGTTTATTTTTAAATCGACTTTCTGGGTTACTTGCTGTAGTTATTGTAGCATAACTCTGGCTTCTCCTAAGTTGTCTGTTATGAGAACAATATCATCGGCATATCTGAGATGATTGAATATCTTTCCATCGATGCTAATACCCTTTGATTCCCACTCTAGCCGTTTAAATGCGTACTCTATAACTGCTATAAATAGTTTTGGCGACAAGGTATCTCCCCGCCGTACACCTCTGCCAATTTTTATCTTATTAGTCATGCAGTGGAGGTTAACGGTTGTTGTCGCATTTTTGTATATATTTCGAATAATAGTTGCATACCTGTGATCTATTCTGCATTCTGATAGTGCTTTTAAGATAGCAACTGTTTCGACTGTGTCAAATCCTTTGTGGAAGTCGACAAAGATAAGAGCAAGGGGTCTGTTATATTCGATAGAATTTTCAACTAGAGTTTTAAGGCATTGCAAATGGTCGTTCGTTCCGTGTCCCGCTCGAAATCCTGCCTGTTCTTCTGATTGATAGAAATCGAGTTATGCTTCTAATCTGTTTGTCAGTGTTCGAGTAAAGAGCTTGTATAGGTGGTTAAGCAAACTAATTGGCCTATAGTTTTTGAGATCTGATTTATCCCCTTTTTTGTGGAGGAGGATTGTAACCAAATTCTTCCATGTACTTGGAATGTTTTCACTATGCAGACATAGATTAAAAAGTGTTTGGATTCGGGACATAAAAAGTGGACCTCCTAGTTTAATTGTCTCAATGACTACACCATCTTCCCCCGGAGCTCTATTATTTTTCATATATTCTACGGTCTTCCATTTTTTGTTTCGTTTCTTTACTAATTTTTTGTTCTTTTCCATGTTTAGGGCCAGATTTTTCCTGAGCTTGTGTTAATGTATCTACTATTTCTTCGTTTAGGTTATTTACGTCTTCTCTTGTTGTATTGAGAAATCTCTTAATTGATTTAAGACTGTAACATCTTTGACTATATGTTTTTTGTCAGTGATGATGAAGTCGATTTCATTTTTTGTCTTACCATCGGGGCTCTTCCAAGTCCATCTTCTATGGATTTTCTTATAGAAGAAGCTATTCATTAAATATAGATTGTTTTCTAATAGGAAATTTAAGAGTATTTCGCCCCTTTCGTTTCTACCTGGTGTGCCAAAATTTCCGAAGGCATTTTCAGCTGGGTCACTGCTTATTCCTATTTTGAGATTAAAGTCAACACATATTACCGTAAAATGTTCTTGGTCTTCTAAAACAGCTGTGTACAAGTCATCATAGAACTATTCTATTTCTTCGTCAGCGTGACTCGATGTTGGTGCATAGACTTGAATGATCTTTATGGAGTAACGGGTGTTTAGTTGTAATTTTGCAAGTATAACTATTGTGGAAACTGCTTTTACTGATATGATATTCTCAGCTAGTTTTTTATTAATAAAGAGCCCAATACCTCCATTCCCATCGTTTTCTTCGACATGATAGAAAATGTGACCGGATTTTAAAGTGGTTAGGCTTTCTCCTTTCCTTCTGACCTCAGCGACTCCAACAATGTCCCAATTGATTTTATTAAGTTCAGATTCCATTTCTATGAATTTTTCTTCTGATAGCAGGGTTCTTGCATTGAAAGTTGCAAGTTTTAGAAATATATATCTGTTAGATGGTTTTCTAAAATATGTCAGAATTTTGTCCCCCCAGAATCCGTGGGACTGACTGATAGTCTATCAGTGTGAGATTCTGAATTTTTCGTTCTACTCACCTGGAGTAAATCCGTTTTTGTATTTGTATCTGACATAATAAAGGGGTAATAGCAATTAAAACGTCACGCTTGCTTTGCGTCTGACGAGTTTTTAGTTCAGCCGCCCATTATGGGTACAGACGCTATTGACAACCGCCCAATATGGGTCAGACGCTATCGGTTTGATTTTATACCATCCCTAAAATCCAGGGATGCCACTTCTGCCATCTACGTCGTACCGAAGATCTTTTCCGCGTGCCTACCGTTGTGGTCTTCACCTGTATCCCTAGGTAGGGGTCTGTGTTATACCCCACAGAACTGGGTCCCGATCTGGACTTGGCCATCTATTCACTCCGGCCTACTAAAATGATAGATGCCAATCCCCGCGACATGGACGCGCCAGATTGGAGTTGGCTCTGTGCTGCGCAAAGAACATAACCTATGTATAAAGAACACCTTTTTTAAACTACCTAAACGGAGATTATTTACATGGAAATCTCCAGCAAACACTCCCCGTAATATCGTCAGAAATCAAATTGACTACATAACTATCAGTGAGCGTTACAGAAATGCAGTAAAGTCTAGAAAAACTCTTCCTCGTGCCGATGTTCCATCTGATCACAATCTGTTGTTAGCAGAAATAAAATTAAAACTTAAACGGATAAAGCAACAACGATCCTATAACAAACTGTATATGGATTTTATTAGAAACAATAGCCAGATGATTGAAAACAATAATTTAGAGAGCAATTTTGATAATTATGAACAACAAGAATCCATCGAGGATCATTGGAACCAAATCAAAACGATTATAAGCAACTCAACTCCAAACTTAAAAGAGAGCAGTCAAAAAAAGCAACAGTGGATGAACGATGAGATTTTGAATTTGATCGAAAAAAGACGCAATTTTAAGAACCAAAACGTAGAAATGTATAAAGTAATTAATAAGGAGATAAGGACTAAAATAAAATCTGCAAAACAAACATACCTCGAAAACAAATGTTTAGAAATTGAAGAATTACAGGGAAAACATGATTCATTTAATATGTACAAAAAAATAAAACAACTGACAGGTCAGAACAAAAAACAGGCAAATAACAATGTTGATAGAGACGGAAAACTGACTATCACCAATTCGCATAAAATAGATAGATGGAAAGAGTATATTGAGGAACTGTTTAGTGATGAAAGGCCCGGGCTTAAAATTAACGAAGTAGTTACAGGACCTGACATAACTATGGACGAAATTGAACAAGCAATACGATTAGCACAGACCCGAAAAGCGACGGGGCTAGATGAAATACCGAGTGAAATAATAAAGTGCTTCCAAAGTTCAGGTAAAATATCTCTCCTTTATCTGTTTAATAAAATTTATGAAACTGGCTATATACCAACGGATTGGCGGCTGTCGATTTTTGTGACGATACCTAAAAAGCAAATGCAAAAAGATGTAGTGACTACCGAACCATCAGTTTGATGAGTCTCAAATCTCAAAAATCCCTCTTTTATACCACTTAAAAGAACATAGTGAAGAATGACGGTACGCTGATCTATATCAGGTGTTGAATCAATAATTAGAGAGTAAAATTTCGCTTTCTGTAATTTGTTCACTCTTATGAGTTGCAAATATTTCATTACAATAGAAATAAATTCATCACATATTGTAGGGATAAATAATTTATTATACCAATCTTGCAGTTAGATTGAACTCGATAAATATTCCAAAGCACCTATTTAATTACCATTATTTTCACATTTCAACAATCATTTTTACCACGAAACGTTAAAGTGTAAGAAATAAATTTGATTGTCGCTACCATAGGTAAAAGTACTTCCCTTCAATATATTTTTTTCAAATATTATTTTTAAATACGTGCATAGTAAATAGGAATGGGAACAATATATCCTCCATACATTAAATATATCAATATCACTCAACAGTATTAATACAGCATATTGGCACGTATGTAATATAATCCAGAATATATTACATACTAAAAAATATTATGTCTAAGTAGCCATTGTCAAGATCAATAGCGCCGATATAGGTAGTTAAAATTTTGAACACTTATTTTAACTGTTTATTATCCATATAAACGACTTGTGACTGAAATTACAAACTTATTTACTCTGCATAAAGAGACTCTTTATTACCTACAGTTATTAGTATAAAATCTGATTCGAAATATCGTCGAATAGTAATAGTCTGTATATAAAAATTAAATTTTTCATAAAAAGTAAATGATAAGCCATTACTTAAGGGGTCAAAAGAAGGAGGCTTCACGAAGATTAAAGTACTAATGAGACCATTGCAATCGGACGTACCCTGGGGAATGATTAACTAATTAATCGGCTAATTATTCAATCACCCGTTCAATATGATTTTGTCAAATCGAACCTTTTAGGACAACCTATTCTAATTATGTTTATAAAAATTGAGGGCATATCTAGAGATAAAGAAACTTTACTTCACTAAAACTCATAGGTAAGACATGTGTCTAACACAAATGTGACGTATTTCTAGTGCAGATAAAACCATGTGATAAATAGAAAAGTGTTATCTTTGCCGGCAAAGAAGCAAAGAAAAACTCAAAGTGAGAGAGGAAAAAACCAGTCAGCTGAGAGAACTTATCAACGATGTTGAGCTTGGATCCACCATCTACATCTCTCTCTCTCTCCAATGGCGCTAAAGCCCAAATCGGGAATTGGTCTCCTCCAAACTATGCCTCCAACCTTGTCGGTCTCGCGCCGATCTTCTCCAGGTTCTCACGTCTAGCAAATTTTGCGCGTCCGCTGCCACTTCATCCTCCCATCTTTTCCGTGGCCTTCCTTTTGATCTTGCGCCCTGCATTTTACTATCAAGGGCTCTTTTCGGCAATCTTTCTGTCTCCATTCTTACTACATGACCAGCCCAGGTAAGTCTCTTGAAATCTATGAATATGTTGTGGACGTCAATGTCGTATTCCCACGATTTGTTTAAAATTTGTTTCACTGTGAATAGTTTGTCTGTTGTAGATCTTCCTTCTCGGAAACCGGTCGTTTGTTTAGTATGTAAGTAAAAATTTTGTACGCCGTGCACAAGAGGGTTATGCCGCGATAATTTTCGCATTTCAGTTTATCCCCTTTTTTATAAATTGGGCATATAATCCCGGTTTTCCAATCATTAGGGATCTTTTCATCATTCCAAATCTTGTTCATAAGCACATGCATTTGTCCTACTAGGTGATCGCCACCTAATTTATATAGCTCAGGGGGGACGTTGTCAATACCTGGAGCCTTATTGATCTTTCGTGCTCGTATTGCCTGTTTTACCTCTTCCATCGTTGGGGGTTCTATATTTTCGGTGTCTCCCTCATTGTGATGCATGTCAATATGATCTTCATTTTCTTGTGTCCCTAAAAGAGTTTGGAAATAGGTTTTCCAGACTGATTTTATTTCTTTTGGATCACTGGTTATTTGTCCTTCTTGATTTCTGCATAGATTTGTTCGGGGTTTATATCCTTCTCTTAAATTGCGTAGATATCTGTCCGCCTGTCTTATATTGTTGCTCTGAACATTTTCTTCCATTTTCTGTATATTCCGTTTTCGTATTTTCTTTTCTTCGTTCGGCATATTTTATCTGCCCTCCGTCTTGAATCTTGGTAACTTGTCCTTCTTTCTCTGGTTCTTCTTTCCATATATTTCTTGCGTTCTTCATTTCTTTTCTGTATGGCCTTATTACACTAGTCATTGAACCATTCCCTTTTTTTATTTTTCTTTTTCTTGCCTATGATTTTTCTTGCTGCGTCAATAACTTTTGTTTTGATTTCTTCCCAATGTTCTTCGGTGCCTAGTGCTGTCAGTGTTTGTGTTATTTCTCTTTCATAGTTCTGTTTGACATCTTGTTGTTTAAATTTTTGTATATCTAGCTGTTCTGTTCTTTGTTCCTGTCTTGCTTTCCTGTTTCTCTGAATTCTGCATCTGTACTTTATCTGTACTAGGAGATGGTCAGATCCGCAGCATGCTCCTCTTCGGCTTTTCACATCTTGTATGCTTGTTGCGGTCCGTTTGTCTATCAAGACATGATCAATTTGGTTAGCGGTTGTTCCTCCAGGCATAATCCATGTCGCTATGTGTAAATAGGTGACGATAAAAGAAAAGCTTTCTATGATCAGTTAGGTGGTAGACTTAGAAATATTCCAACTAAGAAATTACTCATAATAAAAGGTAACTTTAACGCTAATATAGGCTAATTAGACAGAGGAAATGAACATACAGATGGAGGATACGGCATTGGAACTAGAAATAACGCAGCAGATAATACACTGGAATAAGCAGTAACACTACGTATGGCCACTGTTAGTAAATGCTTTTAGAAGAGAGAAAGCCAACTTACCAACCAATAGAAATATTAGAAAATCAGTTTAAATTCATGCAAGGCAAATCAACAACGGATGCAATTTTTATCATAAGGCAAGTAATGGAAAACTAATGTTAGAACAGGTGAGGGTAAGACTGATAAGATTCATTTAAGAATAGTATTGCATCAGGGGTCAGTGCTAATCCCTTATCTCTTCTAATTAGTGTTGGAAAAATTAACGAAAACATGTCAAGAAGATATCCCATGGTACCTGATGTATGCTAACGATGTGGTGTTAGTAAGAGATAAGGAGAGAGAATTCAATTAATGATTGAGACAATGAAGATGGGCGCTTGAGCAAAAAGGTACTAAGGAAGACAAAAACAAAGTATCTAAAGTGTGCATTTAAAAATTAACTTCAACTTCACTTTAAATCAGGTTGTAATGTTGACTGGTGAAATTATTGAAAAAAAAATCGTTTTAGGTAGGAATCTAGATTTGATGTTACAAAGCAATGGGGAAATAGATGGAGATATAGTAGACTCAAATAAGAATGGATAAAATGGAAAGAAGCAAGTGATGTCTTGTGTGATAGAAAGGTTCTTACGAAACTGAAAGGTAAATTCCATAATACGGATATAAAACCGTAATTGGACAGTTAAAAAAATAAGAACAATGAATGCATTTGAACGAAATGACAATGCTTAGATGGATGGGTGGCTTAAAAAGAAAATATTAAATTAAAAATTAAAATATTAGGAGAAGTCTAGGCGCAGCACCTCATCTATGCAAAAATGGGGAAGCATAGGTTACGATAATTAGGGCATGTTGATCGTCAACACGAGAGTCATGCAATACATAGGATTCTGGTTTTCCAGGTCCCAGAAAGTAGTAGGAGAGAAAGACCGAAAAAGAGATGACGGGAAACGAATAGGAGAAATATGTGTATGAAAGAAATTCATCTTGATATGGCGAAAGATAGAAAGATATCCCTGTATATAAGGATAAGGCGTAAACGGATAAAGGCAAAGAGAATGGTGATGAAGAATCAGTAAATATGGTGATACTTGCATATATACATAATTATTCAAAATAAATGAATCGCTTATTTTTATTAATTATTCGCTACTCGATTTATTCAAAATATTATATAACAAATTGTTCATATTTGTTAAATCAGTAATGTTAAAACTGTTTGAGAAACAGCTAGTTAAGAACCACCTTAAGTTAATGAAACCAATAATAAAAGAAAAGAGCTGATTCCAAACCGATAATTTTTATTCAGAGATAAAAAATATCCTATGATTAATTGAATATACAGAATTATCGATATAGGTAACTAAGTGAGAAACTTGTTGAGAAATACGTTTTAGAAAAAAATAAATTGTGATAGTCTTTTTTGACATAGCTTAGGCCTTTGCTAAAGTATAGCATGGGAGTGTAACCTGCAAATAATATACCTACATGGTCATAGTTGGAAATGACACTGTCATACTCACAGTATTTGACAACAGCAAAGTAGCAGCAAAAAAATTATATCTGTTATTAAATAAAATTCATGTGTACTTAAAATTGGAAACCTAAACTAAATGAGTCCAAATTAATGAACGTCAAGTTTATACATCTGAAAATCTAAAACATTAATTTTACAAAAAACGATGTCTAAATACCCTATGCATCTTCCACAAAATACATGGGAACTGTACTTGAGACTTCTATAGTATATGTTAAAAAAAGGGAGGAACTCAGAAAAGTTATCAGAAAATGTATCCGCAACTCCTATAGTCATTAACGTGGTACTGATATCTCTGCTCCCCGATTTTAGCAAGCAGTCACTAAACCATTAAAACTGCTACATTCATACTTCCTATTATCCAACGATTAGCCAGTCCAGGAATATATGCATTATTATGGTACTGATATTGCTGCTGCCCCTCATAAGTAAGTAGAATATCCAAGGAAGTTTTTGGCAATTTAATAGGGTTTTTGTGTGTTAAAATATAATTTTTCCGAGAAAGTAAAGAATATCTATCCGCTATCCTGATTTATTCCATAGATTAAATATTAGAATACTATAGAATAATGCTATTACCAGCAAAAAAAAACGGTATAATAGTAACGAGAAAACCAAATAAATGTTCATTAACAGACAAAAGAGACGATGTAAAATAGGGCATATAACGTAACAATAGACCCATATAATTTTAAAAAATGTATTGATTTGTGATCTGATTCATAATAGAATTATATATTTCTCTAAGAATTCTTCTTTCTGCGATGCTCCATCGGCTCTTATTTTATTTTTTCATTGTTCGTGTTTTACTATTATTTTTCTTACTGCGGGATGTATTTTTGGATTTAATTTTTTGCTTAAAACGTAGCAATTGCCAGCTTGTATTCTGTTGTTATTCTCTTTTGTAGTGTTTTTGTTAAAAGTGCTCTTAAATCCCAAATATTTAGACCGATGAAACATTTCAAAGTTATACTGGTCTATTGAAATATTATGTCCTATTCTGTTTCTTATGATAGTCTTCTTATGATAGCCATATATTTTGTTATTATCGTTGATTTGGAGGACCCTCTTTTGCAATTTTTTCTATTGAATGTAATAATGTTTTTTTCTCACTAAAAAAGTAAAGTTCGTGTAACCTTCTGGCTAAGGTCTAGTGTTAGGGTTTTCAGGTCGCGCAAGCGCCCCTAACATGACCTAACGACTACTTTCGTAGCCGGGACCGACGGCTTTACGTGCCCTCCGAAGCACGGTGGCAGCTCAGTTAAATTAAAAATTTTTAAATTTTTGTCGGTGCCGGGATTCGAACCCAGGCCCTCCAGCTTGTTAAGCCAGTAACATAGCCACTGAGCTACGGCTGCCACTTTTTTTCTCACTAATAATTATACTCACTACTATGTTAAACTCATCGTCAAAAGTCCCTATAATATGAGGACCTTAATTATTAAACGGCATCTTCATGTTTGAGGTCACTGGACATTTGAAAGTAAGTTGACAGTTAATTTCCTTAGGTATGCCTAGTTCTTCCATAGCATTTTAGTTACAATCTTATAAGTATATCATATGTTTGTTTAAAATCTATAAATAACTAGCTTAATGTTTTTCTTATTCCCAACATTTTTAATTAAGTATATAATAGTGAATATTTGATCAACGGTTCATTGAATTTTTCTAATTTCACATTAATCTTTCCTAATTTCACATTTGTGGTTGCTGGATGTCAAAGAAGACACCATTTTCCATAGCGGGTGCTATGATTCCAATGGGGTAAAGTACAACCTACATATTTGTTGCCAAAATTACTTTGCTGCTGTCTCGAGTACCGTTTACTGGTATATGAATTTTGTTACGAATTTATCTTGTGTGTTGAACTCTATTAAATCTTTTACCGCGAATTGAAAAGCATATTTTAACCTTTATTTGTAACATTTATCGTTATTTGTCTTATATGTATACAATCGTCCTAATATTTGCGTTATACATTGATATTTATGTGGCAATTAGCTGTAAAGTCATTAGTCTTTTCTGTCATATCATATTTTCTTGATTTTTTTTTGTAGACAAGCGGTTTAGTTTGTGTAATATAATACCCCCAATTCGTTTCATAATATTTAGTTTTCAAAACAGCTGTTCGCTAATTCTTTCACCTTTTTTAAATCACTTTGGGTTATGACTATTGGATTTTACTTTTTAAATAGAGTTTGGAATGGAATCTTCCTGTTTGAAATCAATGTACATTTGAAAATAAGTCGACAGTTTCCCTTGAAGTCTTATTTTACTTGTAGATTATTCCATGTTAAATTATTTAGTTTATTAGGTAAGCCTAGTTCTGCCATGGTATTTCATAGTTTTATTCTTATGATTATATCAGTGTTTGTTTAAAATTTATAAATAACTAGTTTAATGTTTTTTTTTTGTATTCCCAACATTTCTCATTAACTGCCTAATAGTGAATAATTGATCAACGATTTATTAAGTTTTTCTAATTCCACACTAATATTCACCTATTTTATAGTTGACCTATTTACTCAATCGTTCTAGGTGTATTAGAAAAAATACTGTATACCCTAATAATAAATAGATATATAGCTTATATCGCTATAGTTTATGCAGTACATTTTATTACATATTCCTTTTGTGTATGGGTATGCTTTTCAGCAAGTTGGTACTTGCTCTTACTTCTACATTGACGGATCAGCCGTTTAACTGCCTGTACTGAACTTTCTTCTTCATTTTGCAAATATATATGAAAATTAATAAAAACCACTCTAACATACCGCTGATTGAAATGTTGGATACCCTGGCCTATACTATTCAATCAACGAAAATACTAAGATCACACGGGGAGAATATTATGGGTTATTTCTGGTTTCGTCATAATTTACACTGAAATTACTAACAAGAGAGTGCTCTCACTTCCACATGTTGAAGTTGATATATAGTACCAACAGATGCTAGTCATATTATACCATCAGTACTAATAAAATAGAAACTATCAAATTATTTTCAATTTCATTTAATCAAACGTACTAACCTTAGACATGGTCATTTAAGGAAACACACCTCAAAAATGTTGACAATAAATTAAAAATATCTTAAGCGTTATAAAAGTACCACAGCAGCAAAGCTCACAGCATGAGAATATTGCCTCGTACTTTTATATAGCAATTTGTTCTCACAATTTTATAGTTTTTCGAAAAATGAACTCCGATTCGAAGATTAAAACGTCAAACAAAATGTAAAAACCTATTCATATTTTGAGATATAAAATCTTCAATTTAGATATTGACCATTCTTAATAAATGTATAATCTAATATTTAAGCCTGTTTAAGTTTTACAGACTTGGAAAACACTGAAGAGACAAATATTTATTCTTTAACGTACTAGGTTCTAAAAAAAGTGTACTCAAAACGAATAAATATTATCTACCAAGTGTTTTATTCCAGTTTCATATGAAAGCACCAGATATTAGATATTATAAATTTCATAGGTACAAATTTGAGATAAAAACCAAATGATAGAGCATATAGTGAAATATAAATATCTTAGAATAGCTGTATCGAGCGAGGATAAGGTTATTGATGAGAAAAAAAAACCTATCGCTGAGGAAGTGAGAAAGTAATTGGCAAACGCAAAGAGCACTTTAATTACATTAAATGAAATATGCTTTACAATCTATTATGATACACATATATTCGTACCGCAGAAACAAGATAATAAACACGTTAAGAGAATCTTAATAATAACCAAAATTTAACTTTTAATACACAGAAGAAATAATGATATACAGAAGATATATAAATTAAAAAACTTCATCCACTTATTGTACGCAAGAGAGATACCTCTAGGAAAAATCAAAACGACCGAAAATATATACCAAAATAACACAATAAAAGTAAAAGTAGAAGAAGAACCAACCGACCCTAATAAAGCTGACAATGGGATAAGACAGGGATATTTCCTGAGTCCTCTATTGTTCAACCTGATTATGGATGAAATAATAAAAAAGTAAGAACTAAAAAAGTATACCAAATGGAAGAAAAACAAATTAAAATAATCTGCAATACTACTCTTTCAAAGTGAAGATGATTTACAACGTATCCTGCACCAATTTCATATAAAATTTAACATGTTAATTTCCCCAAAAGTGACAAAATGCATGGTTACAACAGCAAATTTACTAAGATGTTAATTAGAGCTGGAAGGTCAGATAATAGAACAAGCGATGGAGTTTAAATATCTAGGCATCACATTATCTAGCTACGGAAAGCTCGAAACTGAAGTGGAAGATCCAGTGAATAGAGCAAACAGAGCCCCAGGCTGCCTAAATGAAACAATACGAAGAAATAAAAATATCGGGAAAGAAACGAAAGGCAGAATTTACAAAACAGTCATCAGACCAATAATGACATACGCGGCAGAAACAAGACCTGACACAAAGAGGACAAAAAGGGTGTTAGAAACAGCAGAGATGAAAACACATAGAAAAATTGATGGTAAGACACTATGGGAGAGTGCTAGAGAGCTAGAAGTACAGATATACGACGTAGATGCAAGGTGGAGAACATCAAGAACTGGTTAAGAAATAGAAGAGTAGAATGGAATAATCACATAAGCCGAATGATAACAAATAGAGTAGTAAAGACGGCAAGAGACGGTTAACCCATAGGAAAATGATCAATAGGAAGACCACGAAAACGATGGAACGGCAACTTACTGGAGGCCCATTGAAAAACAGACAGAGTCATGTCTATATAAAAAGAAGAAGAAGAAGATACACAGGATAATCATTAGACATAATCTTTAAACAGCTGCAAGAAAGATAGAATAAATCAATCATATTAATGTAGAATAGCAGAGGACAGAGTGTTTAGAGAAAATAATGAATCAGTCATATTAATATAGAATAGCCGAGGACAGAGTATTTGTCATAACTTTGGACTAGTGCCCAATTGAAAAAATAACACAGGTCGTTAAAAAAAGACGGAACTCTAGAAAGAAAATAGAATAGATTTAAAAAAAAAATAAAAGCATAAACATGTCTTTTCCTACTTTTTTAATATTGAAAATACGTAAATAGAACATTGAATTAAAATGTTACCTTTGATATCTATGATAAACCTATCACCTGAACAGTGGCGCCGATGTATGTAGTTGAAATTGTTTACACTTATTTTAACTGTTTATTTTTTTATTATCTATAGATGAGTTGTGACCGATATCACAAACTTATTTATTTTCCACAAAGAGGCCCTTTAATACCTAAAATTATTACTATACAAATCTGATTCGAAATATCGTCAAAAAGTAATACACGGCATGTAAAATTTAAATTTTTAATAAAAAGTAAAAGATTAGGCATTACTTCTGTGGTTCAAAGAACGAGCCTTTATGAAGATTGAAGTACTAATAAGGCCACCGCAATCGGGCATACCCCGGGTAATGATTAATTAATTAATCGGCTAATTCTTCAGTCACCTCTTTAATATGATTTAATCAAATTGGTCCTTTTTAGGACCAACTATTCTAATAACATATGTCTATAACTGTTAAGGGTATTTCTAAAGATCAAGAAACTTTACTTTACTTAAACTTATCAGACATATGAGCTAAACACGAATCTGACTTATTTCTAGTGCAGGAAACACATATAGGGCCTAACCTAGGGTATTTGGTATACAGCTGACCGTTAAAACCACATTATAGATATAGACATGCTATTTCTGTCGAAAAAGAAGCAAAGAATAACTCTAAGAAGAGAGTTATTCTTATATTGTAGAGTAAGAAAGGACAAAACCAATCAGCTGAGAGAACCTTTTAACGATGTTGAGCTTGAATTCACCATCTACATATTTAATGAAAAATAATACAACTACCGAAATTGAGGATCTGAGCACAAAGCTTATTACGAAATCTGGACCAAAAACACTACAATGGCTTATCCGGATGATGAACAACTGTATTCAAATTATGGAGATACCCAAAGTCTACAGACAAGCCAAAGTTGTTAACTTGCTTAAACCTGGCAAAAACTCCAACGACTACAAAAACTATCGGCCAATATCTTTATTTTGTCAGCTATTCAAAACACTTTTGCACAAGATCGTTAATATGATATCACCGATATTAGAAGAAAAACTTAAATTAAAAGGCAAAAGTGGCTATAGATAGGGAAGATTATGTACATCACAAATACTAAATCAAAGACCAGTACGAAAAATATCGGGTATCAGGGGTGGTATTTTTCACTCTAAATGCCGCTTACGACACCTTCAATTACAGAATATTTCTCCAAAAACCATATGATATCCCCTTACATAACAAACTCACTTATATTGTCTCCGTATACCTACACAAGAAAATATTTTTTGTATCACACAATGGTAAGAATAGCAGTTAAAGAACAGTCTCGCTTGGGGTAGCATAAAGGCACCTACACTGTATAACATTTACACAAACGAACGATCCATACCGGTAGATACTAGGACTTCTATTAAATAGACGATACACCTATTATATATAAAAATAAACTATGAATCAATTTTCAGCCAAAACCCCTGAAAAACTCGTGTGTGCTCCTTCAATTTCCCTAACATAGTAGCTTTCACAAAACTGAACATCCAATAATGTCATGAATTTGTTGAACGGTAGACTTTCTATAAATTCCTTGAAAATAGTTTGTATCGCACGGGGTCAGTCACAGATCATTGTTTAAAACTAAAAGGTAAATTAATGTCCAGAAATAATATACTTTGCAAGTTTGTCAGCTAAAAATGAGGCGCACGTCCTTCCGCCCTTAAAACATAGACGCTTGCACTATATGCTTCTGCTGCCGAATATACCTTGTTAGACAAATTAACCATTCTTTCTTTTTGTGAATACTACTATCTATTATAACACAAAAATATCCACTGAAGCACCTAACCATATTTATTGTGAGATAACCTTCTATCGAGAGAATCATATTTAGTACACAAATAAGACCAGAACCAAAATAATAAAAAAGCTTTATACAAGATATTGCAGAAGATTGGATAAAATAAAAGTAGTTTTTATTAATTGGATGCTTATATAAAACGTACAAAGACATACTCACGTAAACAAAATATATTACGAAATTTCTGTAATTAAAAAAAAAACATAGAGTTTAGCATTGAACTAATAAAATTATATTAAATAAAAAAACAACATTATTTTTAAAAATGCAGAAAAAATAAAAATTTTTATGCAAGCGAACATTCAATTAAATAATAAACCCAAATCCTTTTGTATCTATATACCTGTTTTTTAAAGAACCAGTTACCTTTTAGTACGTAGTTATATACCAGGTAATACGATATCCTCTGTTACACAGTGTAATGCGTATGACATTACACTGTCTGCAAACAGTAGATAAAAATAAGGAGCCCATATAAACCGTTCAGGGTATATGTTGAAAATATACGGTATAATCGCACAGTTGCCAAACTCTCAGAGCTTACTTAAACCGATAAACGTATGGTTGAAATATACAATGAAGAAGATCTGAACGACCCCTATAATATATACACGTGAACTAAAGGATATACATTTATGATACAGGGGTATTTACGGGCTCCAAAAAATTTTTACAAATTATTAAACTCTACATGTTGATGAATCGACAGAACCAATATTATGGAATGGTCAAGTGAGCTCCGTATATCGGTATCCACTTGACCACGGAGCTCAATTGAACCTGCATTTTAACATGGGCGGAGTCCACTTTATGCCGTAGATATATATATATATATATATATATATATATATATATATATATATATATATATATATATATACATCTAGCGGTTAATGTAACCTCCGTTCTAAAACGGTATTATACTAACTCCAGTAGAATATACACCGTGTATTTTATTATCTAAGTAGCGCTTTATGTAGACTCCGACCAACACGTAGGATTAAGTGGACTCCACAAAAGGATAAACCATTTTTGGGATCCGTATTTACGATATTGCATATACTTCTAAACTCCTGCGATGTTGCCAATAATTGTATTAGTAGTAGATTTTCAAATTTTACAGCAGATACATTCTGGAACTTGAAATTTATTTAAATATCCATCAATTTAATCATGGAGGAATTTAAGGACTATTTGGCTAATTTATGTAGTTAAATATAAATTGTTAACCGCCATATACCTTTATTTTACTTTTTAGTTTTAATAAGCAAGGCGGTAATTTATATTACTTTTATATATTTTCAAACATAAGAAAGTGTGTATTATAAACTTGGAAAAGCGAAAATTTCCGTTTTTATTAATTAGTATTTTTTATTAAAATGCATTGGCACTAAAACATTTAGTACATAAATGTACGTATATCAAATAGAGTAATCGTGTAACAGTTTCTGAAATTAGAAGCCCTTTCGGTAAGATTATAAAGTTTGTTACCACAAAAAATCTACTAGCATGCACAGAGATGAGAGAGACCTACACAGAAGAAGATTTATTTTTAGCGAATGACAGGGCCATTTATGTAGCCAACCATTGGAAATATAAAATTTTAAGCTGTTGGTGTTCCGGACACGGAAAGTAAAGTAAGTACAAAAAGAGGTAAAAGTAAAATGAAAAAAAAAAAACTAAAATACTTATATAATATGTAGACCTGAAAGTGCGCCGGAGGGTTTGAAATAAGAATTTACCTAAGGAATGAAATAAGAATTTACCTAATATAAAACAGATCTGAAAGAGAATAAAAAACAGATCAAAGAATTAATAGAGATTAAGTACATCCTTAAGTAACATATCTCAAATCCGCCTGCAGTTTTTTTGGGTAGATCGAGTAGCTCGACAGAACTGTTGCCGGTTCCAAGCCCAAATAAAGGAGGAGGGGGTCTACAGCCAGTTTAGCACCCTACTGATAGACTTTAAAACCATACAGCTCATAGAAACAGAATTATGCCTCGGGACAGGAATGATTTCATTACGACGACTAACGGGAGAAAGAGGACAACAAATTTGTGGTAAACGAGAAATACACTTCGCATCGGTGCTTTGAACGTAAAGTCTCTACAAGAGAGCAGAAAATTACAAAAGAGCTTGTAGAAAAAAAAATATAGACATGTGTGCGTTAAAAGATACAAAGAAAAAAGGAAAAGGGTCAAATTATTATAGATGACCATCTCATGATTTACAGTGGTGTTGCCAAAGAAACCAGAGCCTAAACTCTGTTAGTACACAAAAATTTTTTACACCAAGTATAAAAATAGTAAGTGTAAAAATTATACTGGATGTTAAACCTCTGAATGTGGTAGCAATTCACTTCAAGAGAACAACAAAGATACCACCACAAGGGAAAACTTCTAGGAACACCTTCAGACTGTAATAAACGAGACCCCAAATGATAAATATATAATCATTATGGGTGATTTTAACGCCCGTGTTGGCAATGATTTAGTTCCAGCGATAAAACAGCGATATAACGAAAATATTAGAAATGAAAACGGAAACCTTCTAACGGACCTCTGCAGCAAAAACCAGATACGTAACAATAATACATTTTTCCCTTACCAAGAACAATACAAATACATTTTTGAAAACAGTAGAGGACAAAGATCTATTATAGACTATATTCTGTTGAATAGAGAGCACTAACATCAGCAGAAATATGAAGCGATCACAAATTGGTATTGTGCCGAATGAAAACATATATATATATGATAACAAAACACCGAAATACACCACAAAGATAAAAGTCGAAAGCTTACAGGATGACTCGACAAGATACCTATTCCAGAAAAGAAGAACCGAAAAAAACAGAAATACATATATCACAGAAAGTGATGGAGTCGAAGAAAGCTGAACAATACTTAAGTCTAATATCTTAGCCTCGGCCAAGAAAGTTCTCGGTAAAAGAAAGATAAGTAAAGTGAAGGAAAAATGTAAAGAAAACAAAAAAGCTTAACTGAAATACATGTCAACCAAAACACAAGAGGCATAACATAATTACAAGACAATTAGAAACGAAACACATGCACTTATAAGAAAAATAAAAAATGGTCACTGGGAACGTTTTTTGAAAGAAATGGAACATAATTTTTCTCGTCTGCAAAAGGAAATATAGCGCTTCATCAGACGTCAAAGAACGGAGGTAAAGTAACTAATAGAACTAAAATACATAGAAAATGATACGTGGATTGACTACCTAAAAAAGCTATATACAGGAGAAGAACAAACGACGCTAGAACCGGAAACATCAGAAATTACAACATATAAAGAACTTAATATCAATGTACAGGAAGTTCGGAAAATACTTGAAAACCTGAGGAACAGAAAAGCAGCAGGTCAAGACGAGATACCAAACGAATACTGAAATATTGTGGAGCAGCAATGACATAACAATTAACAATATTAATTAATAAAATTATAAAACACAATAAAATGCCGGAAGAATGGAGAAGGAGCGAACTAACTCTACTATATAAAAAAGGAGATAAAAACAGACAAAAAACTACAGAGGTATAAACTTGTTAAATACTACGCTAAAACTTACAACTAAAATTTTACAAGTGCTAATTAATCACAATATAAGTTTAGCAGATGAACAACCGGGTTTTTTTAAGTGGTAGATCGTGTACAGATGCAAAATTCGTTATAAAGCAAATTACTGAGAAATCACTGAAGTATAATATAGACTAGCATTTCTGTGTCTGATTGACCTAAAGAAAGCGTTTGACAGAGTAAGACTGAAAGATGTAATCCATCTTCTGTATAATAGAGAAGCTCTCCTAAATATTACAAAAACTATCGAAAACATCGACCAAAACAACAAAATTGAAGTCAGAATAGAGGGACAACTTACAGAACCTATAGAAATAGGCAGCAGAATAAGACAAGGGGATTCGTTGAGATTGAGCCCCATGCTCTTCAATTTGTTCATGGATCAAATCATCAAAAGCGTTAACAAACGAAGAGGATACAGAATGGGAAACAAAGAAATTAAAATACTCCGTTACGCAGATGACGCAATATTAATAGCCCAAGATGAAGATAGTCTGCAAAGATTGGTCCACAAATTTAACATAAGAGCAAAAGAATTTAATATGACAATCTCATCTCAGAAAACTAAAACAATAGTAGTCAGCAAAGGACCACAGATGTAAAATAGAAATTGATGGCATTAGCAGAAACAAGACCCGACACAGCCACAACGCAAAGAATAATGGACGCGGCAGAGATGAGAGTACTGAGAAGAATTACAGGAAATACTCTGAGAAATCGAAAAGAAAATGTAACGTATAGTGTATAAATGAATGGATACAAAATAGAAAAAAAGAATGGAATAACCACATAGGTAATGGAAATAAAATACCTGGCATTATGAATTTATTATGACAATTTCATCTCAAAAAACTAAAACAATAGTAGTCAGCAAAGAACCAACTAGATGTAAAATAAAAATTGATGGCATCAGTATTGAACAAATAATGAAAATAATATACTTGAACTTTATTTTACTGTCGTTTTGAAATTTTAAAATTTTTAGTGGGTATCTTTATGTCTTTATTACCAATTGTTATTAACATTCGTTTACACAACGTTATAACGTTGTGTATTATAAAAGTATTCTATTTCTTTTTATCGTAGTAAGTCATTACTCAGACAAAATATTTTGGTGTCTTATGGTATTGGTAACTTGATTCTGTAATAAAATTCATGGCAGACGACAAGCGGTTTCATAACCACTAAACATATCTATTTCTTTATTGTTTCCGTATATATTATGTTTGACAGTTCGCTTGTATAAGCTTTAACTTTAATAATAATTTTATAGACCTTAATCATTTAGAAGTAAATGTATATATAATTTTTTTTCTGTCACTTGGTTTAAATATAGTTCTTATTATATATATATATATGAGCAGAAAATAACACTTATTTCAGTTCGTACGATTTGCGGTAATTTATTTAATGTTAATTCTGGAATTTCACGTTAGACTCAGTTTCTGTTGTTCCGCTTATTTATCTGAGAGATGTTACTTTTTTTCTTGTTATTATTTCTCTTTATAAGCAATTTTACTTGTTCATTGGTGGAATAATACCTCTATGGAAGGTTATCACTTCATTTTTTGCGCGATCGTCCGATACTTCTTCTGCCGATTCGTGACTTATCTCTTCCAATTTTGACGTCACGGGTCTCCTCCATTCTGCTTATGTGATTATTCCATTCTTTTTTTCTATTTTGTGTAAATTCATTTATACACTTTACGTTACATTTTCTTCTAATGTCTTCACTTCTCTTTTGATTTCTCAGCGTATTTCCTATAATTGTTCTCAGTACTCTCATCTCTGCCGTTTCCATTATTCTTTGCGTTGTGGCTGTGCCGGGTCTTGTTTCTGAAGCATATGTCATTATTTGTCTTACACTGGCTTTATAAATTGATATCATCTCAGTGTTAATGTGTCTGTTTAGCCATATAGTGTTATTAAGGCATCCTGCCAGTCTATTTGCTTTTAGTACTTGATCTCTCATTTATTTGTCCAGGTCTCCGTAGCTAGACAGTGTAATTCCCAGGTATCCCAGGTAGATATCTCTACTCCCCGATTTCAGCAAGCAGTCACCAAACTATTAAAACTGCTACATTCATGCTTCCTATTATCCAACGATTAGCCAGTCCATGACTATATGCATTAATATGGTACTGATATTGCTGCTGCCCCTCATAAGTAAATAGAATATGCAAGGGCGATTTTGGCAATTTAATAGGATTTTTGTGAGTTAGAATATAATTTCTACGAGAAAGTAAAGAATATCTATCCGCTATCCGGATTTAATCCATAGATTAAATATTAGAATACTATAGAATAATGCTATTAGCAGCAAAAAAAACGATATAGTAGTCAGTAACGAGAAAACCAAATAAATGTTCATTAACAGACAAAAGAGACGATGTAGTAGGGCATATAACTTAACAATAGATCCCTATAATTTTGAAAGATAGGAGCGTTTTAGATATCGCAGATAATGTTTTCACATAAGAGATCAAAGGGAAAATTCAGGTAGCAAACTAATATACTTATGTATAACCCTCATAACAATTTTAAATCCAGAAGTCTAACACGAACTACTAAAATGAGGATATATAAAACAATGTAAGTAAAACTCAGGTATTAATTAGATCAGGATTGCTAGGAAAACCCCCAGAAGTGTTTTACGACCGGGAACTAATGCTAAGGTCAAACAGGTATATAAAGATTGCAACGTCGTACAGGAAACTAAATCTCAACGCCAAAGTTATTGTTTTGCACTCTGTATTGATTGGTGATTCATAAGATTCATATATTTCTCTAAGAATTCTTCTTTCTGCGACGCTCAATCGGCTCTTATTTTGTTTTTTCATTGTCCGTGTTTGACTTACATACGTAGATTCTTATTTTTGGTACTGCGGGATGTATTTTTGGATTTAATTTTTTTGCTTAAAACGTAGCAATTACTAGCTTGTATTCTGTTGTTATTCTCTTTTGTAGTGTTTTTATTAAAAGTGCTCTTAAATCCCAAATATTTAGACCGATGAACCATTTCAAAGTTGTACTAGTCTATTGAAATATTATGTCCTATCCTGTTTCGTAGTGCTCTTCTTATGATAGCCATATATTTTTTTGTCATCGTTGATTTGGAGGACCCTTCTTTGCGCTTTTTCCTATTAAATGTCTTAATGTTTTTTCTTACTAATAATTATACTTGCTACTATATTTAACTCATCGTCGAAAGTCTGTATAACGTAAGGACCTTGCTTATTAAACTGAGATTTTCTGTATTTACTTTGCGGGTGATGCTCTCCAACACGATGGTAAACACGGCATCTTCCTGTTTGAGGTCACTGTACATTTGAAAGTAAGTTGACAGTTAATTTTCTTAGGTATGCCTAGTTCTGCCATACAATTACATAACTAGTGTAATGTTTTTTTTATTCCTAACATTTTTTATTATGTATATAATTCTGAATATTTGATCAATGGTTCATTCAGTTTTTCTAATTTCATACTAATCTTTCCTAATTTCACATTTGTGGTTGCTGTCTGTCAAAGAAAACACCATTTTCCAGAGCTGATGCTATGATTTATATTTGTTGTTAAAATTACTTTGCTGCTGTATCGAGTACCGTTTACTGGTATATGAATTTGGTTACGAATTTATCTTGTGTGCTGAACTCTATTAAATCTTTTACCGCGAATTGAAAAGAATGTTTTAACCTTTATTTGTAACATTTTTATCGTTAACGTTCAGTGAAATATTTTACGTTTATCTAAATAAGTATTTACTATATTGTATAATGATTGTACATGTTTCCTGTTTGAGATCAATGTACATTTGAAAATAAGTCGATAATTTTCCTTGAAATATTACTTTACTTGTACGTTACTCCTTGTTAAATTAATTAATTTCTTAGGTAAGCCTAGTTATGCCATAGTATTCCATAGTTTTATTCTTATTATTATATCATGTGTTTGTTCAAAATCTATAAATAACTAGTTTAATGTTTTTTTTTGTATTCCCAACATTTCTCATTAATTGCCTAATTGTGAATAATTGATCAATGATTTATTAAGTTTTTTCTAATTCCACACTAATAGTCTCCTATTTGATAGTTCACCTATTCACTCAATCGTTATAGGTTTATTAGAAAAAAATCTGTATATCCTAATAATTAATATATAGCTTATACCGCTATAGTTTGTGCAGTACATTTTATCATCCCTTTTGTGTATGGGTATGCTTTTCAGCAAGTTGGTACTTGCTCTTACTTTTAAATTGACAGGTTAGCTGTTTAACTGCCTATACTGAACTTTCTTCTTCATGTTGCAAATATATATAAAAATTAATAAAAACCACTCTGACATACCGTTGACTGAAATATTGGAGACCCTATATTATTCAATCAATGGAAATACTAAGATCACACGGGGGAATATTATGGGTTATTTCTGGTTTCGTCATAATTTACACTAGTAAGTAAGTAAGTTCGTGTAACCTTCTGGCTAAGGTCTAGTGTTAGGGTTTTCAGGTCGCGCAAGCGCCCCTAACATGACTTAACGACTACTTTCGTAGCCGGGACCGACGGCTTTACGTACCCTCCGAAGTACGGTGGCAGCGCAGTTAAATTAGAAATTGAAAATTTTGTCGGTGCCAGGATTCGAACCCGGGCCTTCCAGCTTGTTAAGCCAGTAACACAGCCACTGAGCTACGGCTGCCACATAATTTACACTGAAAATACTAACAAGAGAGTGCTCTCACTTCCACATGTTAAAATTGATATATAGTACCAACAGATGCTAGTTATATACCATCAGTACTAATAAAATGGAAACTATTAAATTAATGTCAATTTCATTTAATCAAACGTACTAACCTTAAACATGGTCATTTAAGGAAACACCTCAAGAATATTGACAAAAAATTAAAAATAGCTTAAGCGTTATACAAGTAACAGAGCAGCAAAGCTCACAGCATAAGAATATTGCCTCGTACTTTTATATAGCAATTTGTTCTCACAATTTTATAGTTTTTCGAAAAATGAACTCCGATTAGAAGATTAAAACGTCAAACAAAAAGTAAAAACCTATTCATATTTTGTGATACAAAATCTTCAATTTCGATATTGAATATTCTTAATAAATGTATAATCTGATATTTAAGCCTGTTTATGTTTTACAGACTTGGAAAACACTAAACAGACAAATATTTATTCCTTTATGTACTAGGTTCTAAAAAAAGTGTACTCAAAACAAATAAATATTATCTACCAAGTGTTTTATTCCAGTTTCATATGAAAGCACCAGATATTAGATATGTATTATAAATTTCGTCATAGGTGCAAATTTGAGATAAAAACCAAATGATAGAGCATATAGTGGAATATAAATATCTTAGAATAGCTGTATCGAGCGAGGATAAGATAAGGTTATTGATGAGGAAAAAAAGACCTATCGCTGAGGAAGTGAAAAAGTAATTGGCAAACGCAAATGAAATATGCATTACAATCTATCATGATACACATATATTCGTACTGCAGAAACAAGACAATTAATAAACACGTTAAGGGAATCTTAATAATAAGCAAAATTTAACTTTTAATACACAGAAGAAATAATGATATGCAGAACAAACACAAATTAAAAAACGTTATCCACTTATTGTTACTAAGATGTTAATTGGAGCTGAAAGGTCAGATAATAGAACAAGTGATGGAGTTTAAATATCTAGCCATCACATTATCTAGCTACGGAAAGCTCGAAACTGAAGTGAAAAATCCAGTGAATAGAGCAAACAGAGCCGCAGGCTGACTAAATGAAACAATATGAAGCAATAAAACTATCGGGAAAGAAACGAAAGGCAGAATTTACAAAACAGTCATCAGACCAATGACATACGCGGCAGAAACAAGACCTGACACAGAGAGGACAAAAAGGATATTAGAAACAGCAGAGATGAAAACACTTAGAAAAATTGATGGTAAGACACTATGGGACAGAGCTAGAAGTACAGATATACGACGTAGATGCAAGATGGAGAAGATCAAGAACTGGTTAAGAAATAGAAGAGTAGAATGGAACGATCATATAAGCCGAATGACAACAAATAGAGTAGTAAAGACGGCAAGAGACGGTCAACCCGTAGGAAGACGATCAGTAGGAAGATCACGAAAACGATGGAACGGCAACTTACTGGAGGCACATTGAAAAATGTCAGTCATGTCTATATAAATAGAAGAAGAAGAAGAAGAAGATACACAGGATAAACATTAAAATTGCTGCATGAAAGATAAAATAAATCAGTCATATTAATGTAGAATAGCAGAGGACAGAGTGTTTAGAGAAAATAATGAATCAGTCATATTAATGTAGAATAGTAGAGGACAGAGTATTTGTCATAGCTTTGGACAAGTGCCCAATTAAAAAAAGAACACAGGTCGTTCAAAAAAGACGGAACTCTAAAAAGAAAATAGAATAGATTTAAAAAAATAAAAGCATAAACATGTCTTTTCCTACTTTTTTAATATCGAAAATACGTAAATAGAACATTGAATTAAAATGTAATCTTTGATAATCTGTGATAAACCCATCACCTGAACAGTGGCACCGATATATGTAGTTGAAATTGTTTACACTTATTTTAACTGTTTATTTTGTTATTATCTAGATATGAGTTGCGACCGATATCACAAACTTATTTATTTTTCACAAAGAGGCTCTTTAATACCTAAAATTATTACTATACAAATCTGATTCGAAATATCGTCAAAAAGTAATACACGGCATGTAAAATTTAAATTTTTAATAAAAAGTAAAAGATTAGGCATTACTTATGGGATTCAAATAACGCGCGTTAAGGAAGATTGAAGTACTAATAAGATCACCGCAATCGGGCATACCCCGGGTAATGATTAATTAATTAATCGGCTAATTCTTCAGTCACCCCTTTAATATGATTTTGTCAAATTGGTCCTTTTTAGAACCAACTATTCTAATAACATATGTCTATAACTGTTAAGGGTATATCTAGAGATCAAGAAACTTTACTTTACTTAAACTTATCAGACATATGAGCTAAACACGAATGTAACTTATCTCTAGTGCAGGAAACACATATAGGGCCTAACCTAGGGTATTTGGTATATAGCTGATTGCTGAAAACCACATCATAGATATAGACATGCTATTTCTGTCGCAAAAGAAGCAAAGAATAACTTAAAGTAAGAAAGGACAAAACCAGTCAGCCGAGAGAACCTTTTAACGATGTTGAGCTTGGATCCACCATCTACATATTTAATGAAAAATAATACAACTACCGACATTGAGGATCTGAGCACAAAGCTTATTACGAAACCTGGACCAAAAACACTCTACAATGGCTTATCCGCATGATGAACAACTGTATTCAAATTATGGAGATAGCCAAAATTTAGAGACAAGCCAAAGTTGTTACCTTGCTTAAACCTGGCAAAAAAAAAGACGGGTACGAAAAATATCCGGTATCAGGGGTGGTATTTTTCAATCTAAATGCCGCTTACGACACCTTAAATTACAGAATATTTCTCCAAAAACTATATGATATCCCCTTAGATAACAAGTTCACTTACATTGTCTGCGTATGCCAACATAAGAGAATATTTTTTGTATCACTCACTGGTAAGAGTAGCAGATGAAGAACGGTCTCGCTTGGGGTAGCATAAAGGCACCTACACTGTATAACATTTACACAAACAAACGATTCATACCGGTAGATACTAGGACTTCTATTATATAGACGAGACACCTATTATTGCACAATAAAAATAAACTATGAATAAATTTTCAGCCAAAACCCCTGAAAAATTCGTGGGTGCTCCTTCAATTTCCACAACATAGACGTTTTCACAAAACTGAACATCCAATCTTGTCATAAAATCATTAAACTGTAGACTTCCTATAAATTCCTTGAAAATAGTTTGTATCACACCGGGTCAGTCATAGATTATTGTTTAAAACTAAAAGGTAAATTGAGGGCCAGAAATAATATTCTTCGCAAGCTTGTCAGCTAAAAATGAGGCGCACGTCCTTCCGCCCTTAAAACATAGACGCTTGTACTATATGCTTCTGCTGCCGAATATACCTTGTTAGACAAATTAACCATTCTTTCTTTTTGTGCACACTAATACCCATTTTAACACAAAAATATCTATTGTAGCACTTAACCATATTTATTTTGAGATAACCTTCTATCGAGATATCACATGTAGTACACAAATAAGACCAGAACTAAAATATTAAAAAAGCTTTATACAATATATCGCAGAAGATTGAATAAAATAAAAGTAGTTTTTATTAATCAGATGCTTACATAAAATGTACAAAGACACTCACGTAAACAAAATATATTACGAAATTTCTGTAATTAAAAAAACATCAAGTTCGGCATTGAACTAATAAAATTATATTAAATGAAAAAACAACATCTTTAAAAATACAGAAAAAATAAAATTTTCTATGCAAGCGAACATTCCATTCAATAATAAGCCCAAATCCTTTTGTATCTTCATACCAGTTTTTTAAAGAACCAGTTACATTTTAGTACGTAGTTATACCAGGTAATATGATATCCTCTGTTACACAGTGTTATGCGTATGACATTCCACTGTCTACAAACAGTAGATAAAAATAAGGAGCCCATATAAACCGTTCAGGGTATATGTTGAAAATATACGGTATAATCGCACAGTTGCCAAACTCTCAGAGCTTAGTTAAACCGATAAACGTATGGTTCAAATATACAATGAAGAAGATCTGAACGACCCCTATAATATATACACGTGAACTAAGCGATATACATTTATGATACAGGGGTATTTACGGGCTCCAAAAAATTTTTATAAATTATTAAACTCTACATGCTGATGAATCGACTGAACCAATATTACGGAATTGTCAAGTGAGCTCCGTATATCGGTATCCACTTGACCACGGAGCTCAATTGAACCTGAATTTTAACATGGGCGGAGTTCACTTAATGCCGTAGATATATATATATATATATATATATATATATATATATATATATATATATATATAAATATATATATATATATATAAATATATATATATATATATATATATATATATATATATATATATATATATATATATATATATATATATATATATATATATATATAGATCTAGCGGTATAATGTGGGAACCGTACTAAAACGGTATTATACTAACTCCACGAGAATATACACCGTGTATATTATTATCTGGGTAGCGCTTTATGTAGACTCCGACCAACACGTAGGATTAAATGGACTCCGTAATAGGTTAAAACACTTTTGGGATCCATATATATTTTGTCGCGTACACAACTAAACTCCTCCGATGTTGCCAATAATTTGATTAGTCGTAGATTTTTAAATTTTACAGCAGGTACGTTTTGGAACTTGAAATTTATTTAAATATCAATCAATTTAATCAAATCTTAATGTGGTTTAGAGTCGTGACAATAAAAATTTATTACAAAATGTGGAGACTCTATACAAGTACCTAAAAACTAAATAAATATTGCAACTTTATAAAGTGTTTAAATGAACTATAAAGAAAAGAAAATGAACACTTTATTCTGCTGACTTTTAACTTGCATTCAAATATAATCAAAATTTCAAATGATCCCCAAAATTATTATCCAACCTTACTTTAAAACAGTTCTGATTTATTTAAAGAAAACTAACTACTCGCAAAATAATTGGTGAAACTGGAATATCAATCCTCTCTTCGGAAGTTAAGGTACGTACTATTCTATTTTTAATTTAATGATCATTAATATTTCAATTTTTTTAAGGCCTATCGCAATTATGTTAATTCATGAATTTTAATTTTCTCAATTTAAATGACATTTCTGTACTCCAATAATAATTTATAAGTTAAATTGTTTCTCTTACTCTCTGGAACAAATTCTGGATATCTCTGCTGTGGAAACTGTGGAAAAACTAAAATTCTCTTTAGACGAGTTAAAAAAACACTCCCGACCTATTCCACAATTTCAGGACTCTCTTTTCAAAATTTCTTGTCGGCCTCTCCCAAAATCTATTATTCGTTGCTAACAGCAACCAACGTTCTTTTTTCTTTTCGTCTTCTATTTTTTTTTTAAACCATAAAACTGTCCTGTTCTGACACATTTGTCAATCCACATTAATTTCTCATAATCACTTTAATCACATCTAATTTGGGAATTTATAAAAAAAAAATGTTCAGATATAAAACTTATTCTATTACAATGCTAATACAATTTATTCTTTTCATCTCCACATCATTGTAATTTCTTATTTAACAAAACCCCTATTAATTAAGCTCCCATAGACTTGCTTGACAGTTTATTTTCTGACGTTTTCAAAATTTCTATGTTTAAATATTTTTTAAGAATTCTTCTTTTTTTTGTTCTTTTTAAGGTTTAGACGATTCACCTATACACTAGGCAACTATACTATTCAGAAATTATTAACACTATACCAGGTAAGTCAAAATTAATTTATTTAACAATTTACTAATCTTTTTCTCTCTTTTATTTCAGAGTCGAACCCACATTGTGATGGCTTCATGAAATTCATGAACAACAAACTCATATAAAAATCCATTTAAGTTGTATCCTTTTTAACATATTGAAATCATTTCAATATATATATATATATATATATATATATATATATATATATATATATATATAATGAACCAGAAGTATTTGCTGACAACGTAAGGAAGTAAACATTAAATATTGAAATCCACAAGGAAACTAAGTTCCTGTAGTTGGCTGTATACCATATATTAAAATTTTTTTAAAAAAATCCTTTATAAAAAGGTATATAAAAACCCAGTCGGGCTATGTTAAATAGACAAAACGTTTTCGGAATAAATATTCCATCATCAGTGTCCTAAAAAGTATTTAACCACTTAATTAAAAAGAACATGAAATAATTTAAATTTTGACTAAGGTTAATGTAAAATGTGGTTAATACTTACAGGTTAATACATGAATGTAGCCACTAAATATGGGGGTAAAAACACTTTAAAAATTACTAATTGAAATTTAGTTTACATTATTTCTTGTATAAAATTAAGATGGTAAAGTTACCGTTGGATTGGTAACATGGCGACATATGACTCTACATTAAGTTGCAAGTCCTGCGACGGTATGTCTACGAGGACTTTATGAAAGCAACTGAATGAAATGACAATCTTGACAGGTTATGACGGAAGTTGTAACAGAGCAGTCAGTGTAACTGTATGTGTCTATTTAAGACAGAAGCCAACGTTATTTAAAATTGTGAAAGTTAAAATAAAAATAAAAAAAAAATTTAACAGTATCAACCATCAATGTTGTTGTTTTAAATTATGTATGTGAGATGAAATTGTGGTGAAAAAATTATGTGATTATAGTTAGGCAACCAACTATATAAGTGTCAAGTGGTGTGGTGAAAAAGATTCTAATATAAGGCCCTTTATGTTTCAATAACATTTGGTACCTGGAAAATGGAAAATATACACAGGTGGAAAGTTGGGTACTTGAAAAAGTATAATAATTAATATATTTAATATGTGAGAATGTTATTGAGTGAATGAATTAAAACTTTTGTAATATAAAGTTCATGTAAAATTTGACTTATAACTCAATTATATAAGGCCCTATATGTCCAAAAGCAACATTTGGTACCTGGTAAATGTAAAACTTCTTGAGTTACAAGTTCATGAATATAAATATCTGATTAAGTGTTAACAGACTGAGTGATGTAGTTATATTTTGTGTGTTGACAAATATATGAAATGGACAAAATTTGATGATTGGTTTTGTAATATATTGATCGTAAAGTACTCAACTTATAACTTAAGAAAAGGCCCTATCTGTTGTAAAGCAACACTAGGTACATAGGAAAATAAAAGATTAAGTTATAAGTTGGTAAGTAGAATGAACTATTGGTCTATATTGACTATAATAGTAAAATGAAATTGTTGTAGGTGGCTCTGTTAAATTTGAGTAAAGAGAATGAAAATTGAAGTGTTTTTGAGAAAATTGTGATAAACGGAAAGACTACAGAAGGCTGAGGTCCCCAGAGAACCGAAGCCAAACCCTAAGGGAGTTGTGTAGAAGAGTAAAATAAGAATTTAATAATCTGGAAGGGGGGATGACGGATGATCTAATCTGAATTTGGGAGTGTCGAAAAAAGAAGCATGGAAAATATTGGGTATAGTGGTTAAGACATGAAGTTTAGGTTGAAAAGAAAGGAGTGGGAAAGATGGAGAGTAAGATGTATTGGAAGAAAGGTTTTTGGAGTGAACTAAGGAAGATGAGTATTAGGTGAACTAATAATGAATATAGATTTTTATTGTAGAAGTAAATTGAGTATGTGGGTTAAGAGAATAGTTGGCGATGGAGAGGGAGAAAATTTCGATTAAATGAAACATGACGATTAACGCAATTTGGGCTTTTTTGTTTTTCTTTAAGAATTTCAAGGTCTTCGTATAAGTCTAATTTCAGGAAATTTTTTTGGGAGATATTGTGGATAAGTAAAACGTCTTCTGAGATATTAAGGGTGTGGTTGTGTTCTTTGAGATGTTGAGAGAAAGTGGAAGTATTTTCTCTTTTTATGTGCTCTAGAGAGCGTGAAGAAAGAGATCTGCATGTTCTACCTATGTAAGTGGCATTGCAATCTGAACATTTATTTAAGTCTATATACTCCACTCCAGTTCATATAATTGATAGGATCTTTGGAATTAGAAATGTGTTGTCCCGAATTGTTGGGTACTTTGAAAGAAACATGGATGTTTTCAACCGAACGTTGGATGAGATTTCGAATATCTCCAGAAAGACTTTCATGATAGAATGGGAGTGAAACATAGTTGGTCTTGGTGGTCTCTGGGGAACGCAGTCTCCTGCAGGGTCTTAAGGCGTTTTTTGTGGATGAGTTTGTTGATGATGTTATGATCATATCCATTGTTGACTGCTATTTGTCTGAGTATATTTAGTTCTTTTTTGTAGTTTAAATCTGACAGTAGAATGCTTTCTAGGCGATGGATGTAACTATGAAAAGCTGCGTATTTATGTGACATGGGATGATTGGATGAAAATGGAATTACGTGGTCAGTCTGTGTGGGTTTCCTATAGATACTGAAATATCATATAATAATAAAGTTTCAACTTTCCTTAATAATAATAACTTCACTTTACTTGCAACACACCCCTCTAAAAAGTTCATAAACAAATTAAAAGATAACATTAAACATTTTACAGACTTTTCTCTGAACATTTTGCACCATATTATAAAATCCCAAGTAACCCTTTGACACCCAGACTGTATGGTTTACCTAAGATACACAAGGAGGGCATTCCCATTCGTCCAGTTGTTAGTTTCATAAACACTCCAGTTTCCATCCTATCAAAATTTATATTGAATCTAATTAACAATATGACGAACTTCACCCCTCGATTCTCAGTCAAAAATACTAGTCATCTAGTCAATAATTTACAACACATTAATCTTCACCCCAACATCACTATGCTTTCATTTGATGTTAGCAATCTATTCACCTCCGTCCCCAAACTAGAAACAATTAATCAGGTTCACTCTATTCTAAGAGCCAACCCCATTACCTCATCTACCACTAACTACATTATCTAACTATTACAACTTTGTTTAGATCAAGATTTCTTTATTTTTAACAACAAATATTATAGACAACCTGATGATGAGCCATGGGCAGCTGTCTCTCCCCTCTATTAGCTGATGTATTTATGGATCATTTAGAATCATAAAAAGATCACACAGATCATGAAAAACCCTGAAATACTACACTGGTTTTGCTATGTTGAGGACTGTTTAGTCTTCATTTCAGGTAATTCCAATTCAGCTGAACTTTTACTTTCCAAAATCAACCAAATTCACCCCAATATCAAGTTCACCATGGAACTAGAATCTTCCATGTCAATTAATTTTCTTGATCTCACCATTACCAGATTAAATAACCACTTCGACTTCAGTATCTATAGGAAACCCACACAGACTGACCACGTAATTCCATTTTCATCCAACCATCCCATGTCACATAAATACGCAGCTTTTCATAGTTACATCCATCGCCTAGAAAGAATTCCACTGTCAGATTTAAACTACAAAAAAGAACTAAATATACTCAGACAAATAGCAGTCAACAATGGATATGATCACAACATCATCAACAAACTCATCCACAAAAAACGCCTTAAGACCCTGCAGGAGACTGCGTTCCCCAGAGACCACCAAGACCAACTATGTTTCACTCCCATTCTATCATGAAAGTCTTTCTAGAGATATTTGAATTTTTCATCCAACGTTCGGTTGAAAACACCCATGTTTCTTTCAAAGTACCCAACAATTTGGGACAACACATTTCTAATTCCAAAGATCCTATCAATTAAATGAACCGGAGTGGAGTATATAGACTTAAATGTTCAGATTGCAATGCCACCTACATAGGTAGAACATGCAGATCTTTTTCTTCACGCTCTCTAGAGCACATAAAAAGAGAAAATACTTCCACTTTCTCTCAACATCTCAAAGAACACAACCACACCGTCAATATCCCAGAAGACGTTTCACTTATCTACAATATCTCCCAAAAAAATTTCCTCAAATTAGATTTATACGAAGACCTTGAAATTCTTAAAGAAAAACAAAAAAGCCCAAATTGCGTTAATCGTCATGTTTCATTCAATCGAGATTTTCTCCCTCTCTATCGCCAACTATTCTCTTAACCCACATCCTCAATTTACTTCTACAATAAAAATCTATATTCATTATTAGTTCACCTAATACTCATCTTCCTTAGTTCACTCCAAAAACCTTTCTTCCAATACGTCTTACTCTCCATCTTTCCCACTTCTTTCTTTTCAACCTAAACTATGTTTTAACCACTATACTCAATATTTTCCATGCTTCTTTTTCGACACTCTGCAAAGACAATGCAAAGACTGCAAAGACAATGGAAAGGTCCATATGAAATTAAAAATAGAATAAATGACGTAATAAACCGAATTAAGAAGTTTGCTAAAAGGTAAACCAAAAGTAATTCACATAAATCGTCTTGCACCAGATGATGGCTCAAATGAAACAGAAGAAGCACGGACCCTTCAACATGAGATCAAAGATGACGGGCGACCAAGCTTTAATGAATTTATGTCAAATTACGCAGAGAGAAAGAGTGCTAGATTCGGCGTGACGACAGAAGTTCAGCAGGATCTTTTTACTGTTCCGCATAACGTCTCTCTAGCCCACTGTGTTGCCTAAGATCTTAAGATGACTAAAGGAATCTCATCTGGATTCTTTAGGAAGTTCGGTCGTTTGGAAGAGCTAAAAAACCAGCAGCCTAAAGTTGGAAGAGTACTGTAATTAGAAGATGAAGGTGACCAAGAAGTCGTATACAGACAGGGCAAGCTACAAGGATATATGACGTGCTCTAACTAATTTGAAGAAAATCGTGTGTAATTATGACATCAAGAATTTGGCCTTACCCAAAATAGGTCATGCACTAGAAAATCTGAATTAGAAGATTGTCAGAAGCATGCTTGAAGTGATCTTTCGAGAAACCGGCGTACGAATTACTGTGTGTTGTATTAACCCGACGAGATCGTGTCCTTCAAAGTCTGTAGACTGTTATTTCTTCTTGAGGGGTTCATGCAGAGCTGGAGAGCTCTGTAGATTCCGCCATCCTGGGCCTACATCTGGAGTTGCTGACGCTCAGATGTAAGAGGGGAGCAGTGTAACGAAATAGCCCATCTCCAATACGTCATAATTCTTAGAAGGATAAATCTAGAAAACTCAAGAGGTGGCATTAATATATATATATATATATATATATATATATATATATATATATATATATATATATATATATATATATATAAGTAACGATGATTGAGGGAATTGGAGTTAATAAGGTATTACCGAACTGTAAACTTATAAATAAATATATTTAATAAATTCGAACCTCTCGTTTCATTTAATCTCGCTACAGTATTGTTTTTCGTGTTAAATACCACAGGGCATATGGAACTACATATTTCACTATTATAAAATCATCAAATTTTAATCAGTTCTGTTTATTATAAATCATTGTAGTTGACTTTTTTATGATACAATAATATTGATAAATAAAAATTGTTTTTATATCAAGAAAATTGAACATCGAGAACACTCTGTAAGTAAAGCAAAAGTAGAGAGATTCACAGTTATTGATTTAAAAAAATTTGGAGACAAAAAGAAATAAGATTCTTTTTTTGTAATTGTTATATGAAATAAAGATAGGAGCATAAATAAAATTAACAATATTGAATATCGATTTCCGCTTTGATAAAATAAACGATTTTTATAATTTCCAATTGAAATCCATATAGGTATGTATTATTTTGATTCTCTTTTGACAATATTGAAATAAGTTGTAATAAACTAATAAAACACTTAAAAGATAATTCATACATCACTCCAGAAATGGCAAAGAAACTAACCATGTATAATGGTATTTGTCCAAAATATTATGGATTGCCAAAAGTACATAAACCTGATGTACCTCTAAGACCTATTACATCATGTGTACAAAGTTCCACTCAACCTTTGGCCTAATTTCTATCAGACATTCTTGATAAAGCTTTCTTACAATATAACAAATTTAGTATAAAAGATACTTTTGGTTTTACAAAAAAGGTAAATAACATGACGATACCGGAAGGTTACGTGATTGTTTCATTCGATGTAGTATCTTTGTTTATAAACATTCCTTTAATTCTCATAACATCGATAGTTAAAGAAAATTTTAATCTAATTGAAGCCTTTTGCACTATTCCTAAGGATCAATTTGTTAATATTATTACATACTTGTATAACAATACTTTTTTCTGGTTTGAAAACAAATTCTACAAACAAAACATAGGTTTACCAATGGGTGGGGCTACTTCCGTTATGGCTGAAATTGTGATGAATTAATTATTGTACTTTGTTATTGACCAGGTCAATTTCACAATTCCATTTATTTATCTCTATGTCGATGACTTAATTATGGCCGTTCCACATGACAAGGTACAATATACACTTAACATTGAAATGATATTTAGTTAACTGCTGTCTTTATTTAATTTATAATGTCTTTATTAAAAGGTTCTTATTTTAATTTATTAAAAAGCACAATAATTAATATAAGTTTATTAACCACTAAGAATACATAAGTAATTTATTTTAGGCGAACGTAACAATTAAAGTCGCGGGCGCGAGTCTTCAGATTTAACTGTCCCTTCCAAATAAAATGTCCTGTTAATATATGCCAGTGCCGTTAAGCTAGAACCATCGACAGCCTTCTCAACTAGCGGCGAAATTATAACGGTAAAGGCAAACGGGTATTTTCACATCGGTTCGACCGTTTTCTGGAAGGTCCCTTCAGGTAAATAGAAGCCTCTCATAAATTCTAAAACATAAACATGTGAATAAAAACATGTTTACAGGTTAAAACTATGACTCATATTTTACGTAACATTGCCCCCCTCTCAAAAGATGGTTCCTCCTGGAACCTTTTCGGGACTAGAACTGGAACGGTATGCTGGTATCGGCAACTGGACCCTCTTTTACAACTTCCAGTTGTATAAAAATGACAAGGGACGGTTTTCTCTTCGCACCAGTAACTATGCGGATTGCAACAGACTAACACCTGGACTTCGGTGTCTTTAAAGATCTCCTCCACCATATTTCGGATAACCCTCCAATCTAATTGGCGGCACTCCAACTTTGGCATGGCTAACTTTTGCACGTCGGACTCTAGTACGTGCTCTCTCAATTGAAGTAAGGCTTCCCATACATCTCGGTAGGTAGGTTGGTCACGGGCAGTGTCTTTTGTTACCAGGTAGAAAAGGTAACGTGATGCATCTTGGAGTTTCAAGGTTTTACCGGGAGCTGGCACCTGGCATTGAAGTTCTGCAACTCGACCAAACTTCCTTCGAAAGACGGATGCCAACCCTGGTGCGTCTTTGATACTGTCCGGGATGGTAAGGGCCAGCGAGTAGTCATCGGGGAGCGCGAGTAGATCTTGCTTTTCTTCAGTGGTAACACCATGTCTCGCTTTACCGGTACCTCCATAGGCACCCATGAATTCCTCAAACGTGAGGTCAGACACATCTTGGACTTGGTTTACTTCCACTTCTTCATCTACGTCGTGGTCACCTTCGAAAGACGCCAGCCGGTTATGGTGTACTATCATCGGCTTTCCCCTCGGAATCTTGCTTATTCGGTAGATGACATCGTTGATCTTCTCCATGATGAGGTATGGACCTTCCCAAAACTGCTGCAATTTGGGAGAACAACCTTTTCGCTTCTTGGGATTATACAGCCAGATTTGTCGTTCTTCTTAAAGCAACCCTTTTCGGCTTGTGTATCGTACCGTTTCTTCATTCGGTCGCTAGCGATCTGAAGGTGGGAACGGACCAACTCATGTACATCGTCCATTCTTCTTGTGATCTAGAGTTTGGACACCCAAACTCTAGATCACAAGGTAGTCGCATTTCGCGTCCGAATAGGACTTTGGCTGGTGTCTGGCCTGTTGATTCGTTAACAGCAGATCTGTAGGCCATTGTGAAGAACGGAAGGTATTGGTCCCAGTCTCTCTGATGATCGGACACCATCTTTGTCAAATACTTGCCAACTGTCCTATTCATTCGTTCTACCATACCATCCGATTGCGGATGATACGCGGTAGTTCTTGTCTTCTTCATGCCTAGTCTATCACATATTCCTTGGAATAGATCGCTTTCGAAGTTCCTGCCTTGGTCACTATGGATCTCCAAAGTCACTCCAAATCGGCTGATATATTCTTGGATCAACTTATTTGCAACGGTGGCGGCCTTCTGGTCTGGAAATGCGTAAATCTCGACCCACTTAGTGAAGTAATCCATTACTACCAGCATGTACTTACCTCCATTTTCACTTTCTGGAAATGGCCCAGCGATGTCCAAAGCTATTCTTTCAAACGGGCTTCCAACATTATATTGTCTCATAGGAGCTCTCCTTTTTCGGTAAGGCCCGTTACTCGTGGCACAAATAGTACATTTCTTACACCAGTCTTTTACATCGTCGGAACTGTTCATCCAATAAAACCGTTCCCGAATTCGCTGAAGGGTTTTCCTTACACCAAAATGCCCTCCCGATGGACTGTCGTGTAACTGACGAAGTACTTCGGCTATTCTGCTCTTTGGGATCACCAACTGTCTTCTCTTCTCTGAACCGTCATCATTTTCCAGGACTCGTTTGAGCAAGCCATCTTCGATGATAAATGAGTCCCACTGGGCCCAATACGTCTTAACTACTGAGCATAGGTTTGATATTTCCTGCCAAGGTGGTCGACGGTTTTCCTCTTTCCATTTTCGGATTTTCTGTATAACTGGATCTCTCTCTTGTTCTTCCCTTATCTTAGTAGGCGTCCAGTCGTCGTTGACAATCGTCGTTCTTAGCACTGCTGCTTCCTTGAATTCCGTTTCGCTTCTCGCAGGCACGACTGTATCTTCTGTAATGGCTGCTTGCACAGTGTTGTCATTATGTGGATGAAGAAATACCTCCTCGTTGCCAACTTTGATTACCTTATTCTTAAAATCCAATTGGAAGCCATGCATATTCATTACGTCCATTCCTAATATAACATCCTCTTCGATGTCAGCAACTATAACAGTATGGACAAACTTTTCTGTCCCAATTCCCAATTGTACCTGGATTTCTCCATGAATGTTGGCATTTTCACCTGTAGCGGTCCGAAGTCGCAACCTCGTTGGTAACAGTTTCTTACGGCTGTTTATAACTGTCGGGCGTATAATGGTTCTGGTCGCTCCGGTATCCACCAACAACATATGCTTTTTACCATTTATTTCTCCATCTACATATACGCTATCCTCACGACATTTCAAAGAAGCTATTAGTATAAGAGGATCTTTGGAAAATTTCCGGGTCGAAGCTGCTCCCCTAAAGCTGACTCGTTCTGGTTTTCCTGATGGTGAGTTTCTTGATTTTATAGTCTTCGTTTTCTTGCATGTAATAATTTTCATCATATTAATAAGCTGGCCAAGTTTATCTTCATCTCCTTCCTCTTTTACAGTCCTAACTTTACTGTAACCGCCAGAGGCCTGTGTAGCTGACTCGTATTCGAGGGCGGCGGATAGGACATCAACCAGCGTCTTGTGACGAGCTAATCGCAGTGTTCTCTGCATTTCATGATCACGAAGACCATCAATAAACGTTTGAACGGCCAACTTTTCCATCATGTCTTCGGGAGCTGTTGGATAAACATATCGTACTAATCTGGCAATATCTACCTCATATTCTTGAAGAGCCTCCTCTTTCTTCTGTCTACGATTTTTAAGCTGCAACTGATATACATGCTCCAAATGTTCGTGGCCATATCGCATATTTAACCTCTTCTTAAGTTGTTCGAAATCATCCGTCTCTTCTACGGCTATGGTCTGAAGCACATCTAAGGCATCTCCTCGAAGAGCGATAGTCAGGTTTACAGCCTTTTCTTTTTCAGACCATCCATTCGCTCTTGCAGCTGATTCGAACTATTTCATGTAGTTGTTCCATGACGATTTTCCGTCGAAAGTTGGGACTTTCACATGGACAGAACCTCCACTTCCTTCAAATTTCGGCCGTATTTCCAACTTACATTTCGTCTCGTCTTCTTTTGTTTCCACTGTAATCGGATTGTTTCCTCTCTCTGCTGTCCCTGTTTCTTCCATCTTCCTTTCCATCTCTTTCATCTTTTCTTCGAAGGCCAACTTATCGGCAGCAACTTGGTTTTTTAACGAAGATATTCTATCGTCGAGGGCAGACATCTCAGTAGTTACTTTAGAGATGTTAGCAGAAACTTTGATTTCCAGAGAAGAAATCTCGTTAGAAACTTTGTTTTCTAATGAGGCGATGTCGCCGGAAACTTTCGAATTATCGCCGGATACTTTGTTCTCTAATGATGCGATGTCGCCGGAAACTTTCGAAATATCGCCAGAAACTTTGTTCTCTAATGATGCGATGTCACCAGAAACTTTGGCTACATCACCAGAAACTTTCGAAATCGACGAGAGGACAGCATCTTCAAATATATGTCTCTGGATCTAGTCCTTCTTCTAGCAAAGCGTTCTTTAGTCGTTGGACTAACTCAGCCTTTTTTTCCGGTAGAAGCTAATTCTCTGTCTTCAAGATGTCTTCTTAAATTAGTCACTGTCAGCTCATAAATCGTAGCCATTTTCACAATTTATTTTATATTCACTTCGGAACAATAGTTGTTATGATTACTATAAGTCTAATTTACTTTTATCCCACTTCTGACACCATTGAAATGATATTTATTTAACTGCTGTCTTTATTTAATTTATAATGTCTTTATTAAAAGGTTCTTATTTTAATTTATTAAAAAGCACAATAATTTATATAAGTTTATTAACCACTAAGAATACATAAGTAATTTATTTTAGGCGAACGTAACAATTAAAATCGCGGGCGCGAGTCTTCAGATTTAACTGTCCCTTCCAAATAAAATGTCCTGTTAATATATGCCAGTGCCGTTAAGCTAGAACCATCGACAGCCTTCTCGACTAGCGGCGAAATTATAACGGTAAAGGCAAACGGGTATTTTCACATCGGTTCGACCGTTTTCTGGAAGGTCCCTTCAGGTAAATAGAAGCCTCTCGTAAAATCTAAAACATACACATGTGAATAAAAACATGTTTACAGGTTAAAACTATGACTCATATTTTACGTAACAATATCTTTAACTCATTCAATTCACACTTAAAATTCACAGTGGAGGAGGAGGAGTCCAACTCCTCGGTCCCTTTCTTAGATACTTTAGTTGTTAGAACTGACAGTAATTTGATTTGCCTTGATTGGTATCGTAAAAACACTAATTCCGGGAGATTTATTCCATACAATTCCTATCATTCCGAAAAACAGAAAATTAATGTTGTTCTAGCAATGAAAAATAGAATTACTAAGATTTGCCATCCGAAATTTGTTAACATAAACATTAAAATTTTATTTGATATATTGTTATCTAACCAATATCCAAAAAAACTGCTTAACAAATTGTTATTCTCGAATCCTATTGTAAACAATGATGCAAATCACAATGTTACTCTAGTTGATACTCCTGAGAGATATGGTAAACTACCTTTTATACAAAATCTATCTAGATCACTCATTAGTTTATTTGGTGAATTTAATATAAAAATATCTACTTATAACCAAAAAACGCCTAACTTGTTTTACACCCGATTAAAGGATCCTACTCCTACCAGTCCTACCTTACAACGTTCTAACGTAATATATGGCATCCCATGTGAATGTGGCTTAGTTTATATTGGTCAGACTGGCCAAAGATTGGCCCTTCTTAAAAGTGATTGCAAACTTAAACCACAATTTACAAGTCTTAGTATTCACGTTAATAGCAAAGACCACAGAGTCCTCTATAATGACACATTCATCTTAGATGCATCCAATAGAGATTTTCAACGAAAAATCCTTGAGATTTGTTACATATATAATGCGGAAAATGCCATCAACCATAAGAAGGATGTAGATAATTTAAGTTCCATCTACACCTTCCTGCTTAACCTAAAAATATATCAGGAATTAAAAAATTGTCGCCCCGATATATGAGTGATATAGGTTAGATTTTTTAACTATTTTAATTTTCCAATTTAATTATTTTATTTACTTGATTGTGTTTTTGTCATTCTGTAATTTTAATGTTACTTTAGTATTTGTTGTTAACATTTTAGATAATATTTGTCATTTTTACATTTCAAATTATCCCGCTATTTCAAACAAGTTTAGTGACACCGCCGTAATTGTTAATTACTTTTAAATTGTTTTAAACAACGTGTAACATTCCATTTATTTGTGGTTAGGTTTTTATGTAAATAGATCGATCTTAATTTAATAAAAATACATTGTCAACTATGGATACTTCTCATCATGTATCGAAAAATTTGTTAAGTATGTACACAGATAATACTTTCTTTGTTTTCCACCCAAGTCACTGAGTTTTTTGCTATAATTTGGGTAAGTGTTTTATTATTTTTATACTTAGTGTCTACCTGTTCACTGTTTGTTTCTCTTTTTTGTTTGTAGTTTACTCTGATGATGTCAATAATCATTGACGAAAGCTTAGACTATTAATTAAAAAGCACATCTAACGAAGCACCCGAGTTTTATGTTGCTTCCTCAGGGATAAAAGGGTATCTCCCAGCATTATCTCCTTTTCACTGTATATATATATATATATATATATATATATATATATATATATATATATATATATATATATATATATATATATATATATATATATATATATATATATATCGCACTCCTAGATGTAAACTGCGTTAACTCAAAATTTGACCATTTCGACTTAACAAAATTTTCAAATTTTTGACCTGAAGATCTATACGTAAATAAAACCCACGTAACAATACCTTGAATAGTTTCCGAGAGATGACGCTAAACGTCACTTTAGTTGAAAGGTTTTAAACCGGGCGGTTCGAGTCACAGTATATTGCTTAAAAAGAATCAGTAGGTTCACTCTCGCATTTTCACGGTTCCAATTTTGAATCCACTCCTGGCTGATTGCGCAATAGATTTGGCGAAAAATGCCGCTGTTGCAAGATTTAAAATATTCCATCAGTTTCATAGAATAGTCCAAATTTATAATAAAATAATAATTATTATAGAAGTTCTTCAAAAAGAGGAAAATAAATTTCATAAATGGTAAAATTCTTCACATAACCACTATACACACTTCTAAAGTTTGAAAAATCATATTGCCTGATTGACTTATTCTATTCTCAAATAATTAATCATAAGTATCTATCCATTGATTGAAACTACAGTTATTTCAGTAATTTATATATAAATTTCATTTATTTGTTGGTATATAGTTGGTTTTATAAGTTTATTTCGTTTTTAATACATATTAATGTGATATTTCTCCAGTTTTCTAAGTGGTTTTATTATTTTAAACGACGTGTAGCAAAATACTGGGGTGTGTAGGAGGAGAGAGGTATAAGAAGAGTGGTCTATATATAGGGGATAAAATAGATAACAATTAAGTAAAGAAGTATGAAAAAAAAAATATAAAACGGAATGTGGCTAGGCTAGCAATGTAGGCAGGAGAATGACCACTAGAAACTCAAGGATGGATACGGCCAATTTGCATGCCTTTTAAAGACAGTAAATCAGGAAAATATGTATGATGGATAGAAAAGAAGATAAGAAAAATGAATAGATATAATGAAAATTAACAAAGAAAACAAATTGAGGGCGCCAGAAGAGGGATACTACTCTAAAAAGAGTAACGGTCACTCTTCCAGGTATCGTATACTGCTAAAATTAATTAAAGTTGATTTAATAAACAAAAATGCTGTAAATGTAAAAAGGTAAGGAAATATTAATAAAAAAAATTATATGCGAAACAAATTCAAGTTTATTAAATATAACTTCTTAGATTTTGACAATCTCTAAGTTACCCAAAAAGTATATGAAAATTTCACAATATAATATTTTAAAAAAAGAAATGTTGAAAACAACTATAATAAAAAGTTGAAAACTAGACAGAATAACTCTGATATAGAGTGTACAACCTACATCTAGGTTAAAAAACAACCTTAAACAAAATAATGCTAACGTTGGAAGAACGTATAGCCAAGTAAATATATCATACTAACCTACAATATGACCAACAATATTGTTAAACACCTCTAAATTCAAATACAAACAAAATAATATATATAAATGGGAACAAGCCAAGTTAAACAATTGAAACGGTCTATTATCAAGAAGGGATAATAGCCAGAGTTAATAACGCAAGATGAAATATAAAAAAAATTAGTTAAGTAAACACATAATGAAATAATTAAAGTTAATAATGAAATAAATGGTTAATACAAAAAAAACAATGGAAGATAATCTCTGGGTAGAATTTGAGCTCAAACTTACCGATACCTTACACCAAGGGGAGTTATATTAATATATATATATATATATATATATATATATATATATATATATATATATATATATATATATATATATATATATATATATATATATGTTATAAAAAAAACCTATAACTGGTGAAACAAGATATATATATATATATATATATATATATATATATATATATATATATATATATATATATATATATATATATATAGTTCTGAAGTAAAAACCAACTGTCCTCCTAGGTGAAACAGTTGTCTGGAAGGATACTCCCGAATGGCTTCGGTGTCCCAGCGAAGTCCTCCTTGAGGTCCGAAATTAGCACGGAGCTGGTGCTAATTGGCTCAGTTCCGATAATTACGGTCCTGCCCTACCTCTAGGTGCAGGCTGGAGAAAAAATGAGGGTGGAGTAGACAATACTCCCTGGCTTGTCCCAATGACCCTGATTCTAATAGAGTTGAAGTGGTACTCTCCCTCGGATGTTCTGAGGGAAATTTATAATTCCATGGGAGGTGGCTGAAAACAATTCCCCGTTACTTCTAATCTCAACATTGATAAAAAGAAATCAAAGAAGAAGTGAGGAAAGTTTCTTTCAGCATAAGAAACCGGAACAAAAAGATAATTATAGTAGATAAAAAAAACCCATCCAATCGGATGTAGCGTGACCTTGCTTCACATAGAGTAAAAATATAATGGCCTTGAACAAAATACTATATTAAAATATGAAATAATAAATCTGAATAATAGGATATGGATAAAATACTCTAATGTTCATTAAAATATCTGTGGAAATTGTAATAGATGTTAGAGATTTACGGAAAATTCAGAATTTTAATCAGATTCATGCCGGAATGATTGTAAGCGGCCATACTATACTTGAATTCGTGACCCAAGGTCATTCTGAATACCTTAAGGATGTGGGATGTGAGAACAAAAAGTTAGTTTTTATAATATAAAAAAAATTATTATTTACCAGATAGCTACTTAATTCCGTGCTAGAAATCTCACTTCAACCTCCCGAGTTTCCGAAAACACCGACAATTAAATTGTTATGGTTATACTTAGAATATTTAACTTCTTGAAGTGAAGGAAATTCTATGCATTAATTGGATTTTCTTTCGCTAACTACCACCTTTGTACCACTTCAAACTCTCGATCAAAAGTGAATTTTAATTCGCAGTTAATTAACCAAGAAGAGCCAGTTTCCACTCCCCCTAATCTCCTGTCATCTCTTTGGTTCGCAATGGTACCAAATTAGATCAGAGTGACAACTCAAATTATTAAAAATACACACTTAATGGGCAAATGAACACTTAAAGTTAGGCAACCCATACTACATCTCTGAAATTATTTTAATATAAATTGTTTATTATTTTAATATAAATTGTAATAAAAGTAACGACTGTTACAGACGGATTATGATGAATTCAGCCAAAACAAGAGTTTATTATTGCTGTGTATATAGAAAAAATTCCAGGGACCATAACAACTTGAACTTGAGTTTCTTCAGGTTTCCCAAGGATGAAAATCGGTAAGAACTAAATTCTCTATTTAATATAATTGACCTCATCGGTGTTGTATTTTTAGGTTTGCAGAATGGAAGAAAATTGTTCAATGTGAAAAACTTGCCATGTACAATGCTCAATATTGTTATGATCACTTTAGAATATGCAGTTTACATTTTGAGGAACCGGCCTTTGCAGGAATGCTTAAAAGCAGGTTGAAAAAAAAACGCAAAACCATCTATTCACCTTTTGAGATTAAACATTCCAGTTTAAGGTATGTTCTATTATACGGTTACGTTGGTTTAGTAATACAAATACTTGTACTAAGTAGTACTTGTAGAACTGCAGTACTGATCAGCTTGATATCATAAAGAATTTCTACGTCCTTGGAAATCAATATATCGCTGTTCCAGAAGTATAAACACATAATTGTAAAATTTTGAAAAATGACTTTATTGTGTTGGAGGGCTCAAAACTGCGTTTTCTATATATATTTTTAAATCATCATAACTGTACTTACGGAATCACCGGTCATGGCGAAACTCGTAAGTACAATTACGACGATTTACAAATATGTTGAAAATGCAGTTTTGATCCCTCCAACACAATAAAGTAATTTTTTAAAATTTTACAGTTATGTCACTATACTTCCGGAACAGCGATATATGCTTTCACTTTGCCATCGTTGTCTGAAAGTGGAATCTGATTTTGTCTTTCAAAATTAAGATTCGACTGTTACTGTTCCTGTCTGTGAGTAGGTATCTTAGCTGTGTGTAACATATGTTCTACTATTTTATTTTCTGCAGAAACTATATAACAGGCCTCCTAAAATCCAGCTTTGGTTTGATTCGTCATGCTTTAGTCTTAAAAACAAAAATTAAATTTTAAATTTAAAAAACTTATTATTTTTTTTTTAAGGTTAAAATACGTTTATTGACGTTTCAATTTCCACTTCGGAAATCGTTCTCAAAATACAAACATTAGTAAATAAACAAATTTTGTTTTTGTTACTTAGTGAAAAATTCTTCTAATAATTTAATTTTATCTGACTCATCTATATTGACAATTCAGACATACATTATACATTTTAAAGTAGACGACTGGTTACCCATATTGAAAGAGGAAGTTATTAAAAAGAAAATACCAGTATTGGTAAGTCAGTAACATATAGAGAATACATCATTTATATTTTTTAAATAACAAACATATAAAATCGGAATTTGGTATTTATTGAAGGTAAAATAAATGCAAGATCAAATACTTACCATGTCGGGATAGTATTATGAGGTTTTTTTCCTGGTTTTCCCTCATAATTTACTATGGAATCACTAACAGGAGAATTTTACTGTTATCATGGCATGTATTTGTCTTTTTAAAGACGAATTACATGTTATGATCTTTTCTGACGGATATTCTCAAGTTAAAGTTGATTTCATGTAATCGAATGAACTATCTTATAAGTAAAGTCGTCCCAGGAACGCAACTCAACAATATTGGCAATATCATTTTAAAGTCGTCTACTTTAAAATGTATAATGTATGTCTGAATTGTCAATATAGATGAGTCAGATAAAATTAAATTATTAGAAGAATTTTTCACTAAGTAACAAAAACAAAATTTGTTTATTTACTAATGTTTGTATTTTGAGAACGATTTCCGAAGTGGAAATTGAAACGTCAATAAACGTATTTTAACCTTAAAAAAAAAAAAATTAAAAAACTTAAGCTATGTAAAAAACATAATTTTCTTGAACCTTCTAAAACAGAATATTAAATAGCTGAGAAGATTTATATCGAATGTTAGCATTGGATCAATTTATTTTTTTATTAACCTGATGCCTTCTTTAAGTCAATAAATCAAAATTTGTCTTAAAGGAAATCTATTTTTATATATCATAGTGCCCTATCATATCTTGTATGTCACTATACGTTCATTAATATTGAAGATACTGCGTAGTGCCCTTTTAGTCGTCGCCTTGTTAATTTTTTCTATCTGAATATATTCGTTATATCCTCTCCTTTCATTCGCCATGTCGCATGTTAGGATTTAATCAGTTTTTTATTTTGTACTGAACCTGAGGCATTTTTTAAGTCAAAAAATCAAAATTTGTCTTATGGTAAATCTATTTTTATTCATAGTACTATCATATCTCTTATGTCGTTATACGTTCATTAATATTGAAGATACTGCGTAGTGCCCTTTAAGTAGTCGCCTTGTTTATTTTTTCTATCTGAATATATTCTTTATATCCTCCTCTTTCATTTGCCATGTCGCATGTTAAGATTTAATCAGTTGTTTATTTTGTACTGAACCTGAGGCCTTCTTTAAGTCAAAAAATCAAAATTTGTCTTATGGTAAATCTATTTTTATTCATAGTACCCTATCAGATCTCGTATGTCGCGATACGTTCATTAATATTGAAGATACTGTGTAGTGACCTTTCAGTTAACGTATCACACGCTCCAATGCCGAAATGTGTATTTGTTCTGTCTCAACAGCGTTTTTACAGCTTTTACTTAAATTACATTTAATTTTGGTAGATGTTGGTAGTTCAGATTTCTGTCCTAGATGGCGTAGTTACCTTACTGAATAAACAGTGTGACTTGTCATCCTAGCCTTTTATATATATAGATTCTCCCAATTTTAAATGTGCGTAAAAATATAAGTTTGACTAACTACGTTATGAACGTAGTGATCCTGCAGTGAGATCTTTAGGCTATATGACTTTTTTTCATTTCATTATTTTGTTATTAATAAGTTGTGATTGTGAATATATATATATATATATATATATATATATATATATATATATATATATATATATATATATATATATATATATATATATATGTATATATATATATATATATATATATATATATGTATATATATATATATATACATATATATATATATATATATATATATATATATATATATATATATATATATATATATATATATATATATATATATATATATATATATATATTCTATTCTAACTTGTATTCATAGTTCGCTACTTGTGTTTTTATAATCCTATTTCTATTATAACTGGTATTGTAAAATTCAAATCCTCAAAATATAATTTATAATTCGAATGTATTATTATTTTTTCATCTATAGAAATTAGTTTCCTCATTAGCTCTTCGTTTTATGAGATTTCTACCCAGTAACAGTGAATATAGTGTGATTTTCTAATAAATACAAAAAATTTAATATTCGATTAATCAAAACTGATGGATTCAACATACTTAATACATTTTGAAGGACAAACAGTAATAATTATTTTGGGAAACTATTGATAATTGTCGAAAACACTAAATTTAGGAAAGTATTCATTATTCCGAAAATCTAATTAAATTTTAGGTCGCCACAAGTCACTTTTTTCCTATTTATTTTCGAGCAGTGTATTAAAAATTATATTGAGCAGTGTATCAAAAACTGGAATTTATCTGCGCGTGGAAGTAATGCGCGTGAAAAAAATGAAACATGAAGAACAAAGGACTGGCGGCAGAGTGAACCTACTGATTCTTTTTAAGCAATATACTGTGGTTCGAGTATTACTACGCCATTTTCAGTTATCCTCCAGTCACCGTAAGTGGATGTCGATAGTAAACTCGCTGAATTTGAGTTACAGCACTTTACGTGAAAAATATGTGGTAAGTAACATTTTCTATTTCAAGTTAATGTAGTTTACATGAACATTTCTTTGGCGATTTAAATAGTGATTTGATATTATTTTAAGTTGTACTGATTTTGGTGGAAATATATGATAATTTTTTTTGTGATATTTCAAATTACTTTACTTATCGTGAAAAAATTATTGCTTTCAGAGTTACAGTAGTTTAGATGAATAAAATTTTTCCTTTATTTATTCAGTTAGTCTTTTGAAGTTTGTCAATTTTCGCAATCCAAAGAAATTAATTGTGACATTTTGAACTATTGCTTTGACCCTACGTAAGATGCATAAATAACTTTGTGACAAAATAATGTTTTTTGAGATGCACTACTTTACATGAATATTTTGGTAATATCAATCAACTTTTCTGTTTTTTTAGGAAAATGACAGGCTGTGGAAGCAAAATATTAGAAATTTTGAAAAAAGAAGCAGAACAACAGCGTGCAGCTGTTCTGCATATACCAGTAAGCAGCCAAGTCAACAATGAAGAGAATATAAATCCAATGTTAACTGATGCTGACCCTCCGGTCATAACTGAATCTGTATTTTCTGTTTCTGGTATGTATAGAATTGATTTACCTACTCAATGTATTTCAACTGACGTACAGGATGTGACAAACTCTTCAAAAAAAGCTAACGATGTGTCTCCGATTATTAGCGAGTCTTCCCCTGTTCCTGTTTTGGATACAATGGTACTGCCTATTCACAATCCAACTAGCAATATTCATGTGACAAATGCTGTAAAAAAAATTCCAAAGCATTATTATGTCTCACCGATCCATAGTAACGAAAGTGATGTAGACGACTCAGACGCTGATCCGAACTACAATTATCGTGAAGCTGATTTACCTCAATTACAAACAACGCGATCTCGTAGCTGTTCCTCTTCATCGAGTTTGACTACTTCTTCCAGCTTTAGTAGTAGCTCTTCTTCTGATAGTGATGATAATACTACTAGTCACATACTACAAGATGCAACCAATATCTGCGATGGTCCGACGTTAAGAGCAATTCAAGATTTGGCACATGACCAGGAAGAGAAGAAAGGAAAGAAGAGGTTAAGAAAACCAGAAGGGTGGAAAATTAATTACAGAAAGAGCCTTAGAAATTCGGGAAAAGCTTACCAATCTAGATCTAAATCTTAGAAACAAGTTCCTGCACGACAAATTCGCCCGCCTTGTGGAGAAAAATGCAGATGGAATTGCAGTACCAAACTCGAAATCACAGATCGCCAAAAATTGTTTGATGCATTTTGGAGACTTGGGGACCTTCAGCGACAGAGAGAGTTTATAGTGAGACATTCACAAGAAATAAAGCCCAAATATAGGTACGTAAGTACGATTAAGTACCGGACTTTAAACTCAGCCTTTTATTTTGTAGTGAACAACTCGCGAATTCGTGTCTGTAAAACCTTTTTTAAGGCCACGCTTGACTTAAGTGATCAAGCAATTAAAACAGCACTTACCAAAAAGACAGAATGTGGGTTTATAGAAGGAGAACAAAGAGGAAAACACGGAAATCAACCCACCATAGACCCTGTAATTACTGAAAGTGTTGTTCAATTTATCAACACTATTCCAAGAATTGAATCGCATTATCTCCGTGCTCAAACTTCACGGAAATACATTCAGTGCGACAGATCTTTATCAGATATTTACCGCGATTATAAAGAACTTCGCCAAGCAAGTAACATGCCATTCGCTACAAGCTCGACATTTCAGCGCATATTTAATTTTCAATTCAACATTGGCTTCTATCGACCGAAAAAAGATTTGTGCGACTTATGCGAAAACTACAAAAATGCAGATGAAGAAAGTAAACTCAGAATTTCGGAAGCCTATGAAAATCATTTAACAGAAAAGGAACTGGCTCGAATTGAAAAAGAGAATGACAAAAAGCGGACTGATGCTATTGTGGTGGTTTATGATCTCCAAGCAGTAATGCAAATTCCTAAAGGGCAAGTATCCCTATTCTTTTACAAGTCTAGAATTAATTGTTTCAATTTCACTATAAGTGATTTACAGGCAAAGAATGTGGACTTTTATTTTTGGGATGAAACGGAAGGGAAACGTGGAGCGGTTGAAATCGGTAGTTGTGTATTGGCTTTTATTCAATCACAGTTAGATCAGAATTCCGATGAAGATATATATCTGATATTTTACTCAGATAACTGCTGTGGGCAGCAAAAGAACAAGTATTTATTGACTGCTTATGCCTACGCTGTGTCCAATATGAGAGTAAAATCTATAACGCACAAATTTTTAATACGGGGTCATTCGCAAAATGAAGGGGACAACGTTCACAGTGTGATCGAAAAGCAAGTAAAAAGGCATCTTAAGTTAGGTCCTATTTACATCCCACAGCAGTATACGACTTTGATTAGGGCTGCCAAAAAAACTGGCCCTGCATACAAAGTGCATGAATTGACACATGACCAGTTTTATGATTTGAAATCGCTGCAGGAAAGTTGGGGAAATAATTTCAATTTGGATGAAGAAAACAATCAAGTTAGGTGGCATGACATTAAAGTTCTTAAAATAGAACAGGAAAGTCCTAACACTTTCTATTCTAAAACATCATTTGCGGAAACAAACTTTAAAAAATGTTTTGTACACAAAAAAAAATTCACTAGACAAATGGCGGAAACTAATGTTGACTTTTCCAGTGGACTGATAAAGGCATATACTGTAAAAAATACTTTGTCAGATGCAAAAAAGAAGGATATCAAAGAACTTGTGGAAAAAAATCTTATACCCAGATCTTACTACGAGTGTTATTATAAAAATATCTTGTAAAACAAAAAAAAAATCCATTATAAAAGTAAAATAAATAATAACTATAAAATAATTTTACAGTATGTAGTAGTGATTATTAATAGGCTAATGTATTTGTGTTAACTTTTGTAATAAGACAAAATTATAACTTTTGATTTAAACTAACCACCTATGTTTTCATTCCATCACTAGGGCATAAATAAGTATCAGTGTACTTCAGATTATTCGGTAAGTATAATTACAAGAAAGACCAACTCAAAATACTCAAAATAATAAGAAATTTGAAGATTTTGTTAGAGTAAAAAGTAATGTTACTCTTTTTTGTTCAAGTAAAGTTAACTAACTTGAGATACTGTGCAAAAATACCTAGTGCGTACTTCTAGTATAAAACTGGAGTAACTAAAAATCTCCATATTATTTAAATTTGAACACATTAATTAAAAAATGAGTACCTTAAGTACGGACTAAAAACTATTATCTTTATAATACTATCAATTTTTTTTATATCTGCCTTACATTAGCTAAAATCAGTTTTTGTCAATTTCTGAAAAATAAGGTATTTTGAGTTACAGTAGTTTACATCTACAACTTTTATATATATTATACATTATTATTAACAATTATATATATATTGTACATATATATAATTGTACAAACAGAAACCGTAGATTCTGCACTTTAAAATATTACGATTTAAGCCAACTTGCTTTAATAAAATGTTGATATTAAGAAAGATATAGGGCGTTAAAGTGGAAATTTAAAATTTTATTTTTCGCTATAACTTTTACGTTTGTAAATATTTCTGGACAAAAATTTATAATTTTATAAGTCAGCTGCATAATCATTCTTAGTTGTGATATTTGTCCGGTAAAGCACTGAATACCTGTAAATAAGCATAATTCATAGTTTATTCTTATTAAAACAACTCAAAGATGATAATGTAACATTACAAAATTTTTGTTATGGCTGCTAAATGTCTTATTGTAGAAAATATTCTTCATCTTCTTCTTTAAGTGGCGTGTCCGTATTGTGACGTTGGCCGTCATCATGTTTACAATTTCCCGTTTCTATACCTACTGGCGTTGTATTACTTTTTCTCTATTTTAAAATGCTGAAAACCCAAAATATGTGGTTTATGTAAGATGGTACACCACCACATTCTAGAGAGAAGGTAGTGAGAACATACTTAAATGTAACTTTTCTGAACGTTGGATTGGTCGTTGCAGTCATATTCCTTGGCAATGTGGTGAGATATTCATATAATTATTTTATTTATAAAAAATCCCAAGAGAATACTTATTATTTATTACGTAACTTGTTTACCCATTTTTATTAGGATAATTAGAAACTAAAGCACAGGTATTGAATAACACATATGTGTCTTGTTTCATAATACTTTTGCTACAAATCTAACCTTTAAGACTCAGCATTTTTACAAAAACATCATCGTTGGCCTAACAACCGATATTGTTATAAATATAGTAAACACACATGCAATTTAGTTCAGCATAATATTAGTTCGTTAGTTAATCATAATAGTCCATTTGTTCGAGATATAATTATAGTTACTTGTAAGCTGTAACGTTATCATATAAATAAGTAATGTCATCGATAGGTTATTCCGTGTGTATATAAGTAACTAATTAATGAAATACATCACAGTTTAATATATTATTTAACCTCTGCGACAAATAAAATGTAGTTCAATAATATACCATAAGATTTGGATAGGTATCCAAAATAATATTTTCACCCATTATACATTATAGCCACCACGTAGCCCAGAATTTAATCTGCTTGATTTTGGTGTATGAATCGTATTAAAACAACGTGTCTATAAGAATCCCATAAATATTCGGAACCAACTATGGGAAGAAATAAATACTGCAGCAGTTTCTTTAGAACCAATGATGCTATTTAATATGAGACGATCTTTTATGGAATATATTGACAAATGAATTAACGAAAATGGTGGACATATCGAACACTTACTTTGACAAAAAGTTATGTTATTTAGTTTCACTATTTCTTAATTTGGTTTGTAAACAAAATGTTTTGATTATGACTTTAATTTTCCATAAAACGTAAAATGTTGTGTTTTTTTGTCAAATCCTATTATTAATTACCTGCTGATATATTTATTTTATTCGTTAAATATTAACTTTAGTTAAAGGTATTTTATACCAAAATTTAGATTTATTAAGGTTTTTGTCTATTTTTCCTTCGTTTTCTGGAGTAATTGCCTTAAATTAGAATTATGCAGCTAATTTGTAAAATGCGATTATCTCGAAAACTGTTGAGTTTTGAAGTTATTAACAGGTATACCTTTTTTTTGTTAAAATAATGTATCTTTATTATTTTTTGTCACAAATACAGGTAACTCATAGAGGAAAAAAGTTAAGTGCAAATTTATGCCACATATGTAGCATATGTGGCGCCCTATATCAGCTACATTAAAGTGTGCATCAAATTATAATTTCTCGTATCTAAAAGTACCCAGTTGTAAATTTTTATGAATAAATGTTTACAAACATGAAAGTTATAGCGAAAAATAAAATTTTAAATTTGCACTTTAACACCCTGTATCGTTCTTAATATCAACATTTTATTAAAGCAATTTGGCTTAAATCGTAATATTTTAAAGTGTAGAATCTACTGTTTCTTTTTGTACAATTACTTAAGGACCACCCTGTATATATATATATATATATATATATATATATATATATATATATATATATATATATACATCCTACTATCATTTTCGCATCGATACATTATGCTTTTACCATCACTTTAGCATCGTCTTGCAAAGTAGCATCTGTATATCGACGCTACTTTACAAGACCTTAATACCTTTTTTCCTGTACTTGTTACAAAAATTTTAACCATCTCATTGATTAGAGTGTTGATACCGTGTTGATATTTTAAAATATCCGCTTTCTCTTTTTATCCCTTACTGAGTTATACAAGTTTATTCCAGAAAATGTTTGAGTCTAAAATGATGGTACAGTGAAAATATTATATATATTTAGTTCAGGGTTTTACCGTCTATTCGCTGCCATTATATACATGAAAATGTATATCCCACTTTCATTATCAATCATTTTAGCATCAGAAATTTGGCATCGCTATTGAATATAATATTACCCACAACGAAATAGTAAATTTAAGAATATATATATATATATATATATATATATATATATATATATATATATATATATATATATATATATATATATATATATATATATATATATATATATATATATATATATATTTTCATCCACAAATCATTCTGGCATCATGTTTGGTTAAAAGTAACGGGTTATGATATATTGCAACTACCTATTGTATCTTCGCTCCAATTGGTCCAGTCGCGACGTACAGCCCCTCAAATGATAGGATTTAACCAATAAAATACAATAAGACAGAAAAATCAAATATAGCAGCATGTCAAAAAGGCCTTAATTATATATCTTTGTTTCTATAAGTCCAATCGTGACGTACAGTATCTCAAATGACAGGATTTAACGAATTGAAAACAATGAAATAAAAAAATTAAATACAGCCATGTCAAAAGGGCCCTAGTCACGTATCTTCGGTCCTATTAGTCCAATCGTGACGTATAGTACCTCTAATGATAGGATTTAATATAAAGAATATAATGGAATAGAAAAATCAAATGCAGAACAATGTCAAAAGGGCCTTAGTTGTGTATCTTTAGTTCTATTTGTCTAATCATGATGTGCATTACCTCAAATGAAAGGATTTAACAAATAAAATACAATAGGGTATAAAAATTAAATGGAGTAGCATGTCAAAATGGCCTTAGTTATGTATCTTTGGTCCTATTAGTCCAATCGTGACGTACGATACCTCAAATGATAGAATTTAACTAATAGAATACAATGAGATAGAAATCAAATACAGCAAAATGTTAAAAGGGCCTTAGTTACGTATCTTAGTTTTTAGTAGCCCAATCGCGACGTACAGTACCTCAAATGATAGGATTTAACCAATCGAATACAATAAGATAGAAAACTAAAATGCATCAGAGCCTTAGTTATGTATCTGCGGTCCCATTAGTCCAATCGTGACGTTTCGTACCTCAAATGATAGAATTAAACTAATAGAATACAATGAGATACAAAAATTAAATAAAGTAGCCTGGTAAAAGGACCTTAGTTATGTATCTTCGATCCTATTAGTCCAATTGTGACGTACAGTACCTCAAATGGTAACATTTAACCAATAGAATACTACGACCTAGAAATCAAATACATCAACACGTCAAAAGAACCTTAGGTATATATCTTTGCTCCTATATATGTTATGTCAAAAGAGCCTTAGTTGCGTATCTCCGGTGCTATAGGTCTAATCATCACATATGGAGAGTAAAATGATAGGATTTAACGGAGATAATAATATAGAGTGTAAACCATATTTCCAATGCTTTATGAAATAGAACCAGTTTATAATATTCCGGACGACGTAATAACACCTTATTTTAGAATATTGGTCGATGAATTGAAATCATTGTTCAAGAAACGAATTATTCATGTGCAGATGTTTTACTATAAAAACATGTAAAACCAAAATCTCGATTAAAAAAGTTGCAACCAGTTACTCTCGATGAAACAGAACCCCATTATTGATTTTACGAGTGATAAAATGGGTCGACAAAAGACCAGTTTTAATCCTTGCAACATTTAAACATAATAGTTGTATCTTGGTTTAATCAAATGAAGAGAAAAATTATACACAAGTACTAAAACCACAAACTATTCTCGATTATAACTTGGTGAAAAAGAGTGTTGATTTTAGTGATCAAGTGGCTTCTTACCAAAGCCTGCAAAATGCTGAAGTGGTACCGGAAAGTGGCAATGGGATTAATATTTAATACCGCAGTAGTCAATGCTTAGTTGGCAAATAATAGAAAACGTAAAAAAAGCGACAACCTATCCTTGAGTTCAGACTGGAGTTCGCGAAGGCATTTACAAATAAAGGAATTTTGTAACCCTCACGACCAGTTACACCCAAAAATACCATTTAAGGCAAAGCAATGTAGATAATACAAAGAGAAGAAAGTGTACAAGATGTTACAAAGTTTTAAGAAGAAACCTGACTAGTAGAAAGGCTGATAGAAAAGTTAAAAAAGTTAAAACATACTCTGAAGAATGTGATTGCAAAACTGAAATATATCTAGTGTGCTTCAATGAAGCACATTAAAAAACAATTTTACTTATACAGGAACTATTATTGAGTAAAAACGTATTGTGCCTCAAGTGGCCTTATAGTATTGGAAGTCGTAAGTTGATAGTTTCCAGTAGAACGTTTTTATTATTAATTACCTCCGTAAAAGTGAGTTATAGTATTTATAAAGAAATGGATGTAAATAATATGCCTTCGACATCTAAAAAAGCTAGATGTGAAGATAAACGTAGATTGACCACTGCTGAATTACAATAATTGTTAGAAGCATCTGGCGAGGACGATGTAGATTAAATGAATTGTGGAAGTGACTCTGACGAAATACTTGCACAAAGTCGTTCAGAAAAATCGAGGATTGCGTTTTGGAAAGAGACAACACAAACAGAATTTAAGACTAAAAAAACGATAAGTGGTCTAAAAACAAAAAAGTAAAAAAATTTAATAATATGTTAAAAGTTTTTTTAATATACCCTAAAACTGAAAGCGCAAAGAATCGATTGCAAGTTACAAAATACTTGTAGAGTCATACGAGTTTGGACAAGTACAGTTGTTTAAATAATCGCTTTCTGTGATAAACAAATTGAATAAATTGTAAAATATTTTTTGATCTGCTTGATATTTAGCACACTTTAATAACTCATCAATTGCCATGATTTCAAGTAGCTATATTACCTGTCGTTAGTCAAAAAATAAAGTTATTAACATTTATAAATTACTACAAACATAATATCTTAGAGTTTATGGTTTTTTGGAATTATCTCAATTATTTATGTATTTAAATTTGGTATTTCTCTACATAGAAAACTTTTTATGGTCTACAACTTTTATTTAAATTATTTTTCTTTAGAATGTATACAAAACGTTTTATAAGCAAAAATTTTTTTGCCATTTATGATTGTTTAAAAAAACAAAGCAAAATCAACTGTACGTCTTTACGAATTTTTCGTCGGCTACCCCTCATACTATTTAGAATTTAAATTTCTGTATAAGATTTTTTTAAACTATTTAGCGAGGTTCGTGAACTACTTTCTTACGGCATGGTCAAAGTCAGATCTTATTTTTTTATGTGATTAAGCCACAATTATTGGTCGATATTGAGATGAAAATTACATTTTTAATTAACTAATATTTAACGATATGATTTCCAATATTTAACCTTGTTTATTGTACAAATTATGTAAAAATGTGTATACACATTTTGTACAAAAAACGTTTTTTGAGAACGATTTCCTGAATGGAAATCAGAATTTTAAACATTAAATAATTAAAAATGTGATTCTAATCCCAATCACAACCAATATTTTTGACCTAATCCCATAAAAACCTAATATTTATCTTAAACTATTCACTGATAGCATCGATTAAACAGCTTGGAAATTCAAATATGTAAAATATTCCCCAACACAACTCTCTGGGAAAAAATATCTAAATTGAATAACAACTGAACATTGATATAAAAAAACTTGTTGGTTGACCCCAGCCGGTCGGCAGGTAGTTTCAATGTCTTCATTTGAACTTGAACCCAAACCGATCGATATTTTTATGTTTTCAAATATTATTTAAATATTAACACTGGCAACATCTATTGGCTTTAAAATGATACCAAATACAGTCATTTTACCTCCCAATGTTAAAATGATGGTTTGATGTAAAAAAATTTAATTTATAAAAAAATCGGATTATTGAAAAATCGACAACGGTGCGAAGCCTACAAAGGTGCACTAAACGAACATACACGACTTATAAATAGAAAATGATAGCATTTCTTGGTGATGCTAAATTACTGCAACGTGAAAAGAGCTTAAAACGATAGCGGGATGTATATATATATATATATATATATATATATATATATATATATATATATATATCTTATATAGATCCTATAGATCCTTTCCCAAGTATGCTCCTTTTCTAACTTGGCTGCACCGTACTGAAGACGACCAATAGTCAGAAATACGTATATACGGTTGCCTTCCATCGATATACCATTTTTAGTTTTCTGTTTTGCGAGACATGCCATTACTTTTTACTTATATATATATATATTTCCTGACCGATTGCTGATACTCTAAATCAATATATATATATATATATATATATATATATATATATATATATATATATATATATATATACATATATATGTTAAATCACTAACTTATTGATTGACTTTTTAAAAAATATTTATTTCACAATTAAAAGTTACACTTTGTTCTACGATAAAATGAAGCAGAAAAAATTATAATATGTTATTAGCAAGAAACTTAAATGACGAGTGAACAATAATGTTAAAGTCCTAAATTTATAATCTTCCTACAAAATGTGGTGTCGGCATTTCCTACGAAAGGCCAGCTTTGGTCAGAGTTTGATGTCCATGCATGGTCAGCTATCTCTATGGGAATGCTTGCTGAAAGGATGATGAAATAGGAACTGATATTGCGAAACCAAAGTGTCGGTAACCCTTGAGGGGTTCAAGCTGACTATTTTCACATATAACAGCTCCCCTCATTAGAGAAAAGTCGATGCCTTGCTTCGACTTTTAAAGTTCACTTGGGGTTTCTGATAATTCTTCATTTTCTGGGCGTACATCTAGTCTTCTTTTAAAGGTTAATCCTTTAAGTTTCTGTTTAATGGAACTGCTACGATGTGATGGAGGTGGAGGTGAGTCCTGCGGATAGTTCATGGTAAGTCTTGGAAATCTTTTGCGACTACATTTGCAGAAGATGTATACAAAAACTAGAATGATAATTAATGATAAAGACAATATAGTGAACCAAGGCAAATGTTCCTCGATGAATAGTTGGTTCATGATTCGGTCAAGTTCTTCTGAATATTGGTCCAGCTTGCGTTGTGCAATATTTAAATCATCTGCATTGATCTTATTGAGTTGTAATGGTTTCAAATTTGCTATGTGGTTTTTTTCTTTCGAAATGGTCACATCTGTATGGAACATTAACTGGATGACTTCTGTAGGTTATATTTGGATATTTATCGATTTGATCTCTGGCGTGGACTCTACTACTTCCAATAAATGCTGTACACTCGGGTAGTAATCTTAGAATTGTGTTTACTTTGATTTTCTGGGTACTGATGTCTTTTCTTTCACACTTGATTGTAACTGATAATGGATCGGATACTGTTATTAACCATACATGTCTGTCAATTTCTTGCACATTGTAATCTTGTGCTAAAAACGTTGACATCTGACAAGTTTTTGGTAGAACGCTAACTGGTTTCAATAACTGGGCTTTACATATAGTATCGCTGTCTATTGGATAGGGAAGAATATCTGTGCACATTCTTTGGTGTGGACTAATTGATTTGCATTGTTCTGTGTTTCGGGGTAATACATATGAAATTGAATCATCATCTCGCGCTATATACTTATATATTATAGAAAGTGTATGAAAAATACCAGTTTGATTATCTAATATTGGTATCGACTATAAATGATATAAGGTATAGATTTCGGGGTCGACTAGTGGAATTTCTAGGACGAATACAATTTTTGAATCGAGTTAATATGCTTGAAGTTTTATTATATCAATATACTGGTTATATATTTGATGGCTGTATTTGATGTATAAATGGGCAATGGTAATACATTATTTTGTAATGATTGTGAGATGGTTTTCAATAAATCTAGTAAATCATTGGGCGAAATAATTGAACTGTGTAAAATTTGCAACCGAGAAAAAGTGATGACATTCAAAATGTCATTGAGATAATTTTTTTAAAATATGTAGCTTTCCATTAATGATTCACACAAATTTAAGGTTTGTAACTGTGCACGGTAAAATTATATGTCGTTTAGCAATGTCTATAAGAGTGGTTTCGATATCGTTTAGGTCTTTGTTAAAAGTTTCTTCGTCTATTTGTAATTTTTGGACAGTAGTGTTAAAAGATTTTATAATAGAAGTTGTAACAGAGATTGGTTCTTTAGGAGTGTCTCTATTTGATTTTCATCTGTAGTGATCCTATTTATACATTGATTGAAATATTCACCGTTTGATGCGTCTAAATTTTCACTAATAGATTTCCATAAGGTTCCAACACCATTGATTAATCCTCTTTTTTGGCCTGAATTATAGGCTCGTGTGTCGGCAATCACTTCTCTATATTTTAAATTTACGGAATTTGAAATTTGTCTTATCAAACTAATGTGTGTTTGTACTTCGGATTGAAATGCAAGTTTTCTTGGTGTATCGGCATTAGTAAATCTATCTAGCAAGTTTTCTAAAATTCTGTCGTTGTTGGATATAGCAGTTTTTATAGGGAGCAATTCCTTGTAAACAAGTAATGTCCATTTATCGTTAGATATTCGAATGGTACCTTCTTCGTGATAAAAGATTCCGACTGTATTATTAAAGGGAGAGAGGTGAAATTGGGAGTAGGCGACTGAAAATAGTCCATAAAATCTGTAAAGAAGAAATTTATTCAAAGTATGGTTTTAGCCTGTCAAAATTTATTTTAGAAGTTTGATTTGTTTGGGGATTTATGATAATGGCAGAATTTGTAAATATTTCTTGAATTTGAAAAGGTCCATTAAATAAATTTTCAGATTTTGATTTTATTTGGGATTCTTTTACATATACTTTGTTGCCGATTTTAAAATCAGGGCGTTGTGTTGAAATATTTTCATCAAATCTTTCTTTAGCTTTTTCTTTTGCTCTTTCTGTTTTCTCTCTGGCTACTTTATAAAAATATTCTATACGGTTATTGAGGTCTCTAACATATTTGCTAATTAGGCTTTTTTCATTATATAAAGTTTCTGGTGGTCGTCCAAAGACTAGTTCGTACGGCGTAAAACAGTGTGTCTTGTTTTTTGTATTATTCTAACATATCACTGCATAAGGGAGGATCACGAATGGGTGATCATTGGGATTTTCGGCTTTATTTGCTCGGATCATTTCTGATAGTGTGGCATGAAATCTTTCTACAGATCCATTGGATTGTGGATGATTTACACTAGAAAATTTAATTTTATAATTTTATAATTAATTTTAATTTTATATCATAGATGTTGCATAGATCTTTAATTTTGGCATTTTCGAATTCTCGACCACAGTCACAATGTATTCTTAAAGGTGTTCAGTAATGTTCGAAAAATAGAAGGAGTGTACTCGCTACGGTGACTGCTTTTTTATCGGTTAAGGGTATGCTTGAGTGAATTTAGTTAGTTCATCTCTAATAGTTAATACTTAATTTCTAGTGGGATATTCAAATATATCTATGTTGATCCTTGATCAAATGGCGTTTTCGGTGTTTCCGTTATAACTAATGGTCCACTTAGATTTTTTCTGTAAATTTTAACCTTTTGGCAAATTTCACAGGCTTTTATATATTTTTCGACATCTTTTGCTAAGTTCTTCCAAATATATTTTTCTTTTATATGTCTAACGGTTTCGTTTATTCCTCTGTGCAAGTTATTTTTGCCACAACGGTAATGTTCTAGGGTTTGTGGGGTTTCGTCTTCACTTGCCTGTTTAATTACATTTTGGCAGATTTTTAATTTAAGTTCTTTGTCTGCAAATATATAGGAAAATATTTTAAGAATGGGAAGTTCGAGATTATTTTCTATGCAATAGGTCTTTGATGCGTCAAATTGTTCTTGGTTCGCATAAAGTATGAGAAATAAGTATGATATTACTCTTTGTGGGTCGAAATGTAATGGGATAATAAAATATTTTCGACCTTTTACGGTTTTACTAGATACGATATTGATCGTTCGGTTACTGTATTCTACATTTTGTTCGAATATGTCACTCATTATTTTTTCGTGCAGGTCCTCAAGTTTATTCTGCCAGAAAAAGGTAACGATATTCTTGTGTAATTTATCTAACAGTTCTGCGTTTGGCGTTCCTATTTTGGAGTAATCGATAATGTATTTTGTTCTATATAATTCGAGAAATTTTTCGAATTCTTCGGACATCTTTTCTATTCCTTCTTCTGTGTCCTCTTTTTCTTCTTCGTCTTCTTCTGTCTCGGTTTTATCTCTGTTAGATGCGTGCAGAGCAAGTTTTGATTGAAAATCTGCACAGTCCTTAAAATGGTTTATTTTTATTCTTGAGAGTGCATCTGCGTTTCTGTTGATTTTTCCTGAACGGTGCTCTATTTTGTAATTATATTCTTCAAGTTTTAGGCGCCAGCGTGCTAGGCGGCTTCCTGAGTCTTTGATTGAAAATAGCTATGTAAGAAGTCGATGATCAGTGATAAGAGTAAACTTGCGACCGAAAAGATATGGTCTGAAATGTTTTACTGCCCATACTATAGCTAGTAATTCTCTCTCTATTGTAGAATATTTGGTTTCTGCACTGGATAATGTTCGTGAGGCATAAGCGATTGGCAGATCTTTTCCCAATGGGCCTTGTGACAAAACGGCTCCAATTGCGAAAGCACTAGCGTCAGTAGTGAGTAAAAAGGGTTTTTCAAAATTTGGATATATGAGAATTGGGTCTGTCATTAGAATATTTTTGAGATCGTTGAATGCTTCCTTACATTCGGCATTAAAATCAAAAGGGACATCTTTTTGGAGTAATTTAGTCAGTGTTTTGGAAATTTTGGCAAAATTCGGGATAAATCTACGGTAGTAACCTACTAGGCCTAAAAATGATTTTATTTCTTTAGTTGTCTTGGGTTCTGGGAAACTTTTTATGCATGATACCTTGACAGGATTTGTTTTTACTCCGTGTTCAGTTACGAGGTGTCCTAAGTATGCGACTTCTTTTTTAAGAATTCACATTTATCCGGTTGTATCTTCAGATTTGCTTTCCTTAATCTTTTAAATACTTCTGTCAGTCGTGACATATGCTCGTGAATGGTGGCTGAATACATGATTATGTCGTCCATATATACTAAACATCTCTCGTTTTGAATTCCCAAGAGGATGTTATCCATTACTCGTTGAAATGTGGAAGAAGCATTCCTTAATCCGAAAGGCATACGAACAAATTCGTTATGTCCGTTGTCAACTGAAAATGCTGTTTTTTGGATATCTTTTGGATCGATTTCAATTTTGTGGAATCCGGACGCCAAATATAATGTTGTAAAGTACTGACATTTTCCAAGTTGGTCCAACAATTCTGAAATTTGTGGAAGTGGATAACGGTCTTCTATTGTAACTTCATTAAGTTTACGATAGTCCATAACGACTCTCCATTTCTGTTTGCCAGATGCGTCAAGTTTTTTGGGTATCACCCACACTGGACTTGATCAGGGCGATATGCTATGCCGAATTATTCCTTGCTCTAGCATTTTGTTGGTTTGTGTTTTTTTCTCTTCTTTATGAACCTGTGGATATCTGTAAGATTTCGTGTATATCGGTTTCGCGTTGTTCGTTTTGATTGCGTGCCTAATTTCATTTGTGAATGTTAGCTTGTCACCTTCTATGTAAAATATATCTGAAAATTCCGTACAAATGTTTAGAATTTGTTCCTTTTCTTCTGAGTTTAAGTGGTCAATTCTCAGTTGTTCTTTAATTATTTGTTCGCTGTCTATTATTGGATTTTCGCAGTGATATTCGTCGTAGGTGAAGATTGTCTCCAAGTTTTCTATAGGTTCGATGGAAATATTCGAAAA